>NC_133769.1:106083970-106092436 GCF_003597395.2 Chelonoidis abingdonii
GAACTATATTTCACCAACATCTATCTGTTAAATGGCATTATCCTCATTTAGGGTTGTGGGATTCTTTGCATGCTGCAACTTTAAAGGGAAAGAAGTTCCATTTCACTGCTTGATTTTTTTTTAAAGTATGGTAATCAGGTATCTGTTTTTAGACTGAATCCCTCGGGCTCTCTTTGTGCAGGGTAAAATGTGGGGCAAGGAGGGGGCTGGCTTTTCTTAATAGATTTCAGTTTACTTGAATATTAGCTGTCACTTTCCAGCTCTGGTGAAGAATTACCATTAAGTAAATTTCTACCATGAATCATGGAAAGAGGAAAAATAAATGAATTTAACTGTTAATCTTACTAGTCTCTACATTACTTTCATCTTAGACTGCATCTAAATGTAATTTTATGAGGCCTAAATACTTTGTAAAAAAATTTTTTTTTTAATATTCCCCTCAGGGGTGGAAAAATAGGTTCTCCTCACCCCTACTGTTTTTAGACTAGCTGGGTAAAGTGAACCAGGATGGATGCAACTAGCATAGTAAAGTAGGAATTGCACACAGTGAAACCACTGCATATTGTTACAGTAGAGGAATGCATGGTTTCTTTTCTCTTCCACAGGAAAGGCCTTTTTTCAGAAATAGTTTGCATTTTTCAAAGGGTGTAACCATTCAGAACTTGCACACTGCAAGAGGCTTGCAAATTATATGCAGCCTAGGCAGCTGCATGTTGATCAACTTATTTGCAAGGCCAGCATGAAACTGACTAGCATGCTGCATTTGATCAGTGGCCAGTAAAGGTAATGGAAAGCCAGTGCTAGTTCAAAGCACAGCTTCCTAAAGCCATGGGCCCTGGGAGGGAGGAGGGGAGCATAATCTGCTCCTATACATACTGTAGTTTTGAAACTTGGTGCCTGGTACATAAAAACTAAATTACTATCTCCAACTCATGGCTGCAGTGCAGTTAGAAGAAAAAAAACATCATGTTTAGAGTGATTCTGCTATGCACTTTCTCCGAAACCTTTTCAGGCAAATTGCCAAGATCAATTTCTGGAATATACTCTTACAATACAGCAGGCTGTATACTGCACTTACCAGAAGTGATGCTATGTGGTTTGCCATTGTATGAAAGAATACTCGGGGCTAAAGTCTATTCTTCAAAGGAAACAGCTTGCACATTGACAATTTAACCCTTGCAGCTCTAGTAATCACTCTGGGCCATCCCCCACAAAATATCAGATTTTAGATTACTTTTGGTAAAGTATTAACAGTTGAAAGCTTACAATTGTGTTTTGCATATAAACTTTTTTCCCCTCTCACATGCCCCAGAGATTTACGCTTCAGTACTTGCGACCACAAGACTGTAATAATCCAGTGCTGGATGAAGTCTCTAACTATTCATTTCCACTCAGAAATTCATCTCTAAGCGCTCTGGTAATGTACAATGCAGGGGTCACCTTCATATCCCCAATCATTGAGAACATCACCTATGTGGGGGTAAACATTCTAATTCTTGTGGATCTAAGTCAGGTTCCCTGGTTAAGTCATGGAAAGCAAGAACCCTCTTTTCTCCAATTAATATCCCAGGTCTTGCTCTTAGGGGTCAGCATGAGCAACCAATTTCATGGAAGAGCATACCAGCTATTATTTGGGGGCTTAACTTGAATGACTTCAGAGGGACTGCTTGTGCTATTGCCTCATTTTCTTTAGGTAGACTGAGCCAGGAACAGCTAGGTCCTCATTTAGTCAAGATAGTATTATACCTGCTGATTTGCTCAGCCCTAGGCATTTCATTATTACATAATGGGAGGGGGAACTACAGCCCAGTTCTAGCAGTTTCATTTACTTAAGGCCATCAGCAGCCATTTCTTCTCTGATCTGCCACTGTTAGGGTACGTCTACACTGCAGGATTATTTCGAATTAGCTTAAACCGATATTACAAAACAGATCTAATAAAATCGGTTTAGCGCGTCCACAGTGGGAGTATCAGTGATGTCTAGTGTAGAGCCCTAGACAGGCTGGTGCGCCATTGAAATTCCCAACTTGTTCCTAGCAACTAGACAAGATCTCTTCGTGATTAGGAACTTCTGTGTGTTAGTCTATGATTTCAAAAGAATTCCTTGTTGCTCCAGGTTGATACGCACTGCCATTTACAATGTGATCTGATTTTCTAGAAGGGAAGGGCAAGAATAACTACTGTGGTGGTTTATGAGTATTAGTGATGATCCTCTCAGTTTACTGCTGTTTCCCATACTCTGCTGATGCAAGCAGAGCAGTTGTGATGTGGTATGGTTTCTCTTCAACTTACTGGTTTACTAGGCAGTAACTGAGAGATTTGTAGACAACCTAACCCTAGATGTAGTCACTCCACTATAAATCGAAGAGAGACTAGGCCAGGTCTGTCTACACTGGGACTTTAATCGGTTTAATGGCGATTACCGATTTAACGCTGTACCCGTTCACCGACGTCATATTAATATCGATGTTAACAGCTCCTTAATCCGATCAGAATCTCCCAGACGGAGGATAGTGCGCTAATCGATTAGTGATATACTTGATTGGGTTCGTAGTGGCGGAAATCGCCAGTATTGGCCCTCCTAGAGGCTATCCACAGTGCCTGACCGTCTCTGCGTACCGCAATCGAACTCGGAATCATGCGGGATGAGTGCGGTAAACCGGAAAAAGCCCGAACCTTGATGACATTTCTGCTTTCACGTGTCTAGCTTTTGTAGCAGGGTGCGCGTTTGCAGTTCAATGAAAGTGTCCTGCAATTACATTAGGAGATACTAGCTCTGACTGCTGTAATATGGTGAGACAAATCTGTTTTTATCAGAAGCTCCGTTAAAAGAAGCAGGAAATGCCCAAAGCGTTGAAATACTCCAGCGATACACGGTGCGTGACACCCGTTAACGGGAAGCGGACTCAACGGTGCTCATGGAGGCGAGGGAGGGGGTTCAAGGACTACCGCTCAGTTCTCACAGCAGTCTCTGAAACTATTTGCATTCTGGGTGAGCGCCATGTCTGTTAGCTTAAGTACCGGTGTTGGTGGTTCACGGACAGGCTCATCAGTTCTCCCCTACCCCCCCAGCACGTGAAGAAAAGTAAATAAATAATTCCTTGACAGTACTGTAATTCCCCTCTGGCTGTACCTGATGCGGCTGGCAGACACAGATTGCTGATGCGGGAAAGAGCGTTCGTTCCTCTGCCCCTGCCAGTCGGATAGACGGACATCGCCAGTGAGTGACTCTGGCTGGTCTGTGGCGGGTGGCTCCTGGGGAAAATGGAATGATCCTTTTTTGACACGTGGATGGTACAGAACGGCTGGTAACTGTCTTATATTATCACCGGGGGCTGGCTTATCAACCCCTTTATTTGTGTAAAGAAAGTTCTAACTGCTGGCTGTCATAGCCCGCTGGAGGCTGCCTACACCTCATTTTATCTCCACTAAACTGTCAGTGATTTTATTCCTGCATTCTTCATAACATCATGCACATGGGGGGGGGGTCATGCCGTAGGTAGCCAGTAGGTGGAAGCACGTTGCATTACTTGCAGGGGCTCCTTCTTGTGAATATGCACGGGAGTGTGCTGTCGATACACCTGGCGTTTAAATGTCATTTGATCTATTTTGTCCAGACTGACCATTTTATACATAAGGCAGGATTGATCAGGACCCAAGTGAGTTTCAATACCCAATTTTGCTTTCAAAAATGTTCCAGGGTTACGTTCTGTCCCATTTCCTGAGTGAACAAAAAGAGGTGGACTGTACATTTCTGCGGGTCACGAGTACTGCACATCTACACCAGGAGGTGAGAGAAGGAAGATAATTCTCTTCAGTGCTGCATCGCACTCTATAGAGCATTCAGTACAAAGGGGTGACATTGGAAGTCTCAAGGATTGGATTGTTATTTACTTTCACTTTCTCGTGCTGGGGTGGGGGAGAGACTGATGGCTGTTCCGTCGACCGATGCGAAACACGTGTTTGTAGCTAAGACATTGGGCGCTCAGCCAGATGCAAATAGTTTTCAGAGCTGATGAGGCTGTGGGATAGTGGAGTCCTCGACCTTTCTACCTCCTGATTCCGCGCCCCTGAGGCTATGTTAATGGTCGCGGGGGGTTCTGGGGTAAATGTCGTCCGTTTCCTTGGCTCGGAACATCGAGACGTCCTTTCGACCTTTTTTCTGGTGCCCTTGCAGACAATAGCACGGCAGCCCTAGGGGACCGTCGCTTTTTGTGTTTTCCGTCACCATTTGTGTACTAGATGCCGTGGAGACAGAGGCGACTTGAAGCGCTACACACCAGCATTCATGCTTTTGCAATGATAGAAGATGGTTCCTAGTCGTTCTGTACCATCTACTGCTGGAGAACACTGGCAATGATGTGGTTCTCTTCTCCTGAATGTCTGCTTGCTTCATGTTGCCCTGAGCTAAATCAGCTGAGTGCAATGCAAAAGCAAACTTGGGATTGTCGCTGGCCACTAATCAATCTCTTTTATGGTTTTCTAAATAGAGTCTGTCCTGCCTACAAGAAAGGATTAGCTTTTAGAACAACACAGCTACTCCGGGCATGTATTACAGGGGTTCCCCGCAAGAACGCATCCATGCTTCCTTCTCTTCACCTCGCAGGCCTTGGAGGCCCCCCATTTGTGTATGCAGTCGTGAGTACAATAGAACCATAGGACTTTTATTTCGTGAATTTATGGGGAGGGGGCATTGAGAGGCAGGGGCTTTTGACAGTCAGGCAGGACTACTATTTTTTAGAACGAAGGAGCGTTGACTCGATGTCCAGTGAGCCTCCCATTTTGGTGTTACCATTGTGACAGGGCATATGTAGGTCGGACATACTGTACGCACTGGCGGTAACAGGAAAGCTATTGATCCCCGCGAATTTTAAGTCCATTTCTGATTGTCGGTGATGTGAGGGTCGCACACACCAGGTGAGCACGGCTATATGACTAGGGTACATGCAGTTCCTGATATCGAGAGAAGCGCAGCCTTGGGACACAGGAGTCTGATCTTGTCGTCTGGGTGAGACTCAGTGCTCACAAGCATTGCGTTCAAAGACGAATGAAGAAAGTTTTGAAAGATTCAAAGTCTATGGCTGAAAAGGGCCAAGCAGGGCTCCTGCAGTGCGAGAAAAAGTCAAGGAGCTTAGGCGGGTCCAGAAAACCAGAGAGCAAATGGAAGGTCAGGCCTTGAGCCGACATGCCGCTTCTATGCTGAACTAATTGCATTTTTGGTTCAGCGCTACAGTTCCCACCCGTCCGTGGGTGATTCAGATTTGGGATTCTGATCTCAGGTGTTTTGAGGATGTAGCACGAGGGGCGAAGATGGAGACGAATTTCGAGGTAGTGACCGTCGGTGTCGCACACAGCGTCCATAAACCCAACAGCCGGATTTTTTTGAGACCAGAATTAGTCCCTGCGCTTTCCCAAGCGACAAGCCGACGTGGCATGGAAGCGGACTCGGTAAGTGTTCCCGTCATTTCTGTATCAACATGGATTAAACAAGATTTTTTTTAGATCGCATTGACACATGGCTGTTGCTCAGTCGAGCCTTCGGTTCACAGGAAATTTCAGTTAAATGTTCGGGGATGGAGCGAAATCCTCCAATTAATCTCATGAATCGCATCGTGGGAGGAACTCAAAAGCCTTTGATATTGAGAATTTATGGGCAAGGCAGCTTATCCGGTCCCATCGTAAGGTTAACTTTATCAACGCCATGATTTTGCGACATTGGGTACGTGCAGGCTTGAGGATTGCACTGAAGGATTGCAGAACAAATCGATCTGCCTCTGCGGTGGTTCTGTTCAGGAGAGAGTATCATCCATGTTCCTTGCAAGAATCGGAATTATAACAGGGGGGCAGACTGGGCGATTTTGTACTGGCCGAGCAGGGAGGGATGGGAGGAGGGATGCGACGAGTTTTAGCGTTCTGGCAAGCGGATTCTTCAAGCTACAAGCAACGCGCTGCGGGGGTGAAGTAGGGTCGTCACTGCGCGATCGTTACGATAGGAGCCATTGCGCTAGTTGGTGGATGTGAAAGAGGGGTTGGGCTTTGCAGGTTTCCTCTTAACAGGAGAAGCATATTATAGATCTGTGTTATGAACAGCGGAGAAGTAAAACTTTTAAGCTTACTACCTCGCCGCTGGATGTAGGCGTGGCCGTTACCTGCGTCTGTGTTGTGTGCAACACCGTACACGACACTGAAATTTTTTAACGATAAAATGAACCGTTGAGATCATTGCTCTGTAGGTGCGTAGGTTCGTTGTGAGAATTAGATTGTTCTGTAAGGTAGCTTTCACATATTTATACCCGGTTGCCTTCCCTCTGCGCTCACATTCCTTGCAGTCCCTCGCCATACGAGGGCGTGCTTGATACGGCGGAGGAAAGAAGAAGACCCGAGATGAATCTTCACGAAATTACTGATGCGTACACGCATGAGAGGGATACCAGAATGACTGAAGATGTCGTGCAAGTACGAGTGCAGTAACGATCTGAGAGGCTAGGAGGCAAGACCGCGTTGGCAGATGCAGCGCTTGGATGCTGCGTGCTCACGACTGATATCCTCCAACGCATGAGATGGATTCATTCGGAAGAGCAGCCAGTAGCAGAGTGCCGCTGCAGCCCGGTATCACTCCCTGCAGCCACGTCCATATCTCTGCTACCCACGTGTAGAGCGTGGGGGAAGGCTTTCTGCCCCGCCTACTCTCCACCCCCCTGGAGGAGGTCACGAAAAGGCTGTAGTCGTCAATGTGACTTAATGGGCCTTTCCCTTTCCTCTATCCAAAGACAGCAGCGGGATACCTTCCTATTCTTGCTTTTTATAGGTTCTTGTATAAGCATCAGCGAAGGGGGAGGGTGGGTTGCTTACAGGGAAGAGTAGTAAGGAAAAAACACATATTTTTAAAGATGCTATTACTTTATGATAATATATGATTTTTTTAAACGTAGACTGATTTATTTCCTTTGCCAACCTGTATTCAAAAGGGGGAGTGGGTTGTTCATGTCAGTCTCAGTGCGACGGGTCTCCAGGGAGCCAGAGTCACACTACTAGGCCGTGCTGAAAACTGTGTCAGGGTTCTCTGCATGCGGCCGCGCCTCAGGTGTGCTTCTTGCTAATCGCACCTGTCTTCTGTGCTGTACTCACGGCAGGTATTTGCTCAGCTCCCACCCAGCCATTTAATTCTCACCCTTAGTCTGCACAAAGATTGTGAACACCACAGAAGCAGCAATAGCAGCGGGACATTGGTGGCTGAGGTATGAGGAGTAAGTATGATCGCCGCGACCCTTTAACGGCAATGACATTCTCCACATCGGCACTTGTCAGCCTGTAGTTGAAGCTCTGACTGTCCAGTGCAGATGTGATGGCTTTCTGAGCTGGCATCACGGGTAGTGTGGGTCACCAAGAGATAGATTTACAGGATTTCCACATCACCCATCGTTATTTTTTTGGTCTGGGCAGTAATCCTTGCTGCGCGTTTAAGAGCTAGTGTTCCTGAGACCAGCGTCATGAACCTTCCTGGCCTCCCACTGGTGTGGGTAGCGTCCTGTGGTCCCCGTGCTTGCGAGCACCATGAAATACCCCCTTGCGGTTTTCGTGATGGGGGCCCTAGCGCTCTGGGGCAAGATAGAGGATATGGGTTCCATCTATGGCCCCACCACAGTTCGGAAACCATTGACGCAAGCCAATCCCATATGACCTGCCGTTTCCGAGTCAACACTTTCGTTAAGCAGGCAGACTTAGTTGCTTTTGTACTTGCTCACTGCAGCCCACAGTAGATTTGCCACTCAACTGATTTCGACTGCGGAGCTGATCTGGCGTATGCAAGCTTAGAGGCTATTGCCACATCCTTCTCCACTTGAGGGCTGATCTCCATGTTTGTTTTATGCGTTCAGCGGCAGGGGAACATGGTCACAAAGTTCTAAGAAGTGTCTTAGGCATGCGGAGTTTCGCAGCCTGCGAATAGTCCCTGTAGTCTTAACATGCGTCCACCAAGTCTGTGCTTGTTCGTGGCCAACTTCGGCGTTCAATGTAGAAGTGCCCACTTGATAGCGTGTCCAACGTAGGGGCAGCGTTATGGAGTGTCTGCCTCCATCTGCGTATCGCTGTGCTCGCGTCAGCAATAGTGCTTTCCTTCTTTCCCTGCCTTTGCAGTTCATTGTTCAGTATATCAGCACGAGAGTACAGCGAGGTGTGACAACGGTCAGGCTACCGTTTGTGATCTCGGGTCCATGATTGCTGTGTATGGCGTTGCTCAATGCACTACAGGAAAAAAGCGCCAAGGGTTGTCGTGCTGCCTTACCAAGGGAGGGCGTTGGGCTGAATGTACCCGGACCCAACGGGGCAATGTTTTCTTGCCATTAGGATGTGTTCGGCCCGGAGTGGGGACTATGGATAGCTGAGGAACAGCTCCCCAGGTGCACCGCTCCTTGCAACGAGATGGTGCTTTGGACCATTGACGAACAATCGATTTGTGATCCCATG
>NC_133769.1:106092536-106171551 GCF_003597395.2 Chelonoidis abingdonii
GGATACCTCTAGGAGGCCAATAATGTCGATTTCCGTCCACACGAACCCTAATCCGAGTTATCACTATCGAATTTAGCGCTACTCCTCTCGTCTGGGAGGAGTTCTGAAATCGATTTAAGGAGCTGTTTAACTCGATATTAATGATGACGTCGTGTGAACGGGTACAGCGTTAAATCGGTATATCGGCCATTAAACCGAGTTAAAGTCGCAGTGTAGACCTGGCCTTAGTCTCTCTTCTGATTTTATAGTGGAGCTGACTAATCTAGGGCTTTAGGTTTTCTTACAAATCTCTTCAGTTACTGCCTTAGTAATTCTCCCAGTAAGTTTGAAAGGAAACCATACCACATCACAACTGCTCTTCTTGCATCAGCTAGAGATGGGGACAGCAGTAAACTGTGAGAGGATCATCAGCTATACTCATAAGACACACCACAGTAGTTATGTCTTGCCCTCCTCTAGGAATAATCAGATCACATTGTAGAATGGCATTGCTTAGTCAACCTGGAGCAACAAGGAATCTTTTAAATCATAGACTTAACACACAGAATTTCCTAATCACGAAGAGGATTTGTTCTATTGCTAGGAACATAGTTTGGGATATTTCAATGGCTGGCAGCCAGCCTGTTTCTAGGGCTTCTACACTAGACATGTCACTGATAGCTCTCAACCCTACTTACTTCATCAGAATTGCATCTTCAGAGGATTAGACAGCTGCAGGGAGGTAAGTCAACCCCAACTCTTACATCACAGGCAGTTGGTACATGTCTGTGTAATTTAATCTTCTATAAGGTTAATATACCTCAGATATTTCTCTTCAAAATAACTGAGGATTAGGGTTAGGCCAGTGTAGACAAAATAACATTTCATATATTTCTGACTGCTTTGTCCTTTATTAACAAGGCCCTCCAATAAAGGTGATGATACTGAAAACAAAAGGAGTTGGAGCAGTAATTGGCATCAGAATTCAGGTCCATCAGTACACACAGTCAAGTCAGTTTTCCACTAGATATCCCTATCATCTCCCTCATTCTTCTATCTAGGCCTGGGGTAGGTAACCTCTGGCACATGTGCGGAAGGCAGCATGTGAGCCGATTTTCAGTTGCATTCACACTGCCCGGATCCTGGCCACTGGTCGAGGAGGCTCTGCATTTTAATTTAATTTTAAATGAAGTGTCTTAAATATTTTAAAAGCCTTATTTACTTTACATACAATAGTTTAGTTATATATTACAGACTTATAGAAAGAGACCTAAAAAGGTTAAAATGTATTACTGGCACGCAAAACTAGAGTTAAATGAAGAGTGAATAAATGAAGACTCAGCACACCACTTCTGAAAGGTTGCCGACCCCGATCTAGGCACAGGTTATTGCTACATTGTTTAGGGCAACCAGCGTTCTTGTTCTTATTTCTAAATTCTTAATTTTACAGAAACTTTCCTACCATAATTTTTCTTGGTAAAAAAGCCAGGAGTAAACATTCTCAAGATCTTATACTATACTAGTTGTAGCTACACCACTGCCTCCCCTTAGCCTAGATATGATTTATATCAAGGCAGCTTACCCTCAGTTCAAATAAACCACACTTCATTGGTGTAAACGGTAGCTACATAGGGGGTTGCAGAGGCAGCTAAATCCCACTGTACACAAGACCTGTGTGTTGTGACAAAGTTCCTCCTCCACCTTGGTGGGTCCTGCGCTTATTGGCAGATTTGTTCACCTCAGTGATCTTCCCCTCTTGTGGAACCCACAGTCTGGGTCAGCTCCTCCTGTGTCTGATCAGGAGTTGGGAGGTTTGGGGGGAAACCCCACCCTCTACTCCAGGTTCCAGCCCAGGGCATGTCTATGTGCCTCTGTGTAACAGGCTGACAGCTAAAATCCCTCTGGGCTACTTCCCATGGCCTCCCTCCCAACACCTTCTTATCTCACCATAGGACCTTTCTCCTGGTGTCGTGATAACGCTTGTCCTCCTCAATCCTCCCCCCTGCTCTCACTCTCAGCTCGCCTTCTTGCTCCCAGCTCCTCCACATCACTGTAGTCCTTTCTCTGGCCACTCCTCACCTGGACTGAGAGTGAGCTCTCTTTTTAACATACGGTCCCTGACTTAGTCTGCCTTGATTGGCTTTCTAACATTTATCTAATTAAAGTAGCATCTCTCTACTGCCTTCTAGAAAGATCTTTAATTTGGCTTCAGGTGCCTGGATTCACCTGGGGGCCAACTGCCATTTGGTCACCAGGGTACTAGGGATTTGTTTAGCCTGGGGCTAACATACCTGTTTCTCAGTACTTTACTGTAGCCATCTGGCCTTGCCCCATCACAGTATTCACAATCTAAAATCAGAATACCAGATACTGAAATGTTACCATGAGTAAACTGCAACCCAAGACAGGTTTTCCACTTTTCACAACAATTGAAGGGAACAATTGGAAGAGAACAAGCACTCAGTATTGTGTATTTTCAAAAACAGTTTGAAAGTTCTTACACTGACCGCTTGTACACGTGACATGCAATATTTTCACATTTTTATTGTTAGATAGAAAAATAACCATCAAAACTGCTGTCAGTAACTCACTACAGCTCACAGGTTTTAATGTTTCCCCTTTTATTTTGAAAACACATATTTGAGCTTTACGTTTTTTTTTTATTTGGGTTTTAAAAAGCAGCCACACTGTCTTTAAAGTTGTACATGCTCACGAAGAAAGCAGATACTTGAGAGAAAGGGGAAAACAACAAAACATTGAATGCAAACCCAGGCCGGCCCTTTTAGTTGTCCTTCCCTCCAACAGGCAAGTTTTGGAATCAATTCTCCTGTCTATCCAAGAACCACACTGCTGGTGTGAGAAAAAGGATATTCTTATAGTTTCAGAAACTTCTGTTCATGAGTAAGTGCCTCAATCCGCAATCCCTAGGAAAGAGTTCTCCCATCATTTTATTCTACCTCGAAGCACTCCTTCTGGAAGTCTTCCCCAAATGGGCATTCCTAACATGCTAAAGATACATCTCAAGCATATAGAGAGTACATATGCCAACTGTACCCCGTTCATCTCATTCTATCCAAAATGCCAAGGCCTGATGGCTGCAAAGTTGTTGCAGGCAAGATGTTAAAATCTCCACTGATTGGTATGCTAGGCATCAGGGAAATTATTCACAGAAGTCCCTAGGGCAGGGATGAGCAAACATTTTGGCCTGAGGGCCATATCGGGGTTCCAAAACTATATGGAGGGCCAGTGTAGTGTATTAAATTGCTCCCCAAAGGAATGTGCTACTTACAGTGTACCACTTGCCGAGTGCCAGGACTGGCAGCTGTAAGTAGCACATTCCTACGGGGAGCAATTTAATACACTACCTGGCAGGAGCTCACAGCCCCACTAGCCAGAGCACTGCCAGCATGGTGAGCTGAGGCTGTGGGGGAGGGGCTGGGGGCTAGCCTCCCCAGCAGGCAGCCTCCCGAGGGCCAAGCAGGACAGTCCCATAGGCCAGATGTGGCCCGCGGGCTGTAGTTTGCCCACCTCTGCCCTAGGGGCATTGAGGAAAGCGTAGGAACCTCACCTGAAGAATGAGTACATTTTCATTCTTCTGCAGCAGCAGCTGCCTTTGGTAGGAACACGCTTCTGGGCTGGTTACCACAATTCCTTGCTTTATTCAGAGAGAAGGGAGAACTTCCATTCCTGCCTATTGTTCTGCTATAATTAAACCTGCTTATCCTTTCCTCCTACTTCTGTGATTCACTGCTGGCTACTTCCCATTAATGATGAATGAGGAGAGAAGTTGGGCAACAGACCAAGAAACTTCTTACCTGGTAATTTTTAGAAGTTTCCTCCCCCCAGTAGACTGATAAATGACGCATACCAAATACTGCCCTTCAATGGAAGCCAGAGAAACACAAGACGACAGGAAGACTGCAAAGAACATGGAAACGAACAGTTCTGAACATCAAGCACCTCAACATGAAATGGGAAGATCTGAAAAGAAGGGCAGTTGACAGGCAAGGATGGCAAATATGGGTAGCCCAATGTGCAGCAAAGCACGGGATGGACTAAGGTCTAAGATAATAAACACTATAAAAAACAAACTCATAATGGGTATTGACCAGGAGAAATTAAGTTCAGTGATAACCTAACCACTCATGGGTTTGGAGAACATCTAGTGAGTAGAACTGAGTCACATACACATGGTCAATGCAATTATTGGGATGAGTCCCCCCATGAACATCTTTTCTCACTGTGATGTGTCAATCTTTCAGTGTTTTTTTGTTTATTTACAAACTGGCAGTTAAAATATGCAATTTAAACAACCTCCGAATGTCAGTGTCAAAACAACTTTTCTACACAATCTTCAAAGTGTCTTGGAACCATCCGAGTAGAACAATCTTGAATAACTGGCAATACTAAGATACTGTTGTGACACATCAAAACAAGGCTGATTGACAGATTAGTACTGTCAAGTGAACTGAAGCAAACAGCTCAAGTCTGGCAAAGAAATTGTAGATGTTTTTACCATTGAAATTTTTTTTTTTTAAAAGGACATTGCTGCTAGTGCTTCCAAGTCAGAATTAGATGACCTTGAGAATCATTCCCTATTTTTGATCATAACACCTAAGGTTTGTTAATAATCAAAAATAAAGGTATTTTAATCTTAATTGCAGAATGTGCACTTATTGAACATCTGCTGTTCACTGGGAAACAAATGTTTCTTATATAAGAATGAAGAATTCTATTTTGTGAAGTATTTTGCTTTCAATAAATGACAACCTCAGACTTTGGTTATTTCAGTCATGACTAGGAAGAAGAAACAAAGACTTTTTAATTTACTCATATTTGATCAGTCTTTCCTTATCCATCCAATTTTCTTTGGGACAGGCAGAAGAGACACATTTGAATAGTCCAGAAATTTCTTAATTTAAAATTGTTCTGGGGAAAGGTAATGTTAACATTCATGTCTGTATCATGAACGTGCCCTCCTTCCCTGTACTGCTTAAAGCAAATTCTTAAGTTTAAAAACTAAAAGAACAAAATCTTTAGGAAGCCTCTAACCTTTGAAATTTGTACACAGGTAGTTCTCAATTTAAAGTACTGACACACAACTCATTTTATAGGACAACCACTTTATTACAAAGAATAAACAATGCTTTGAAATAAGATATATTCAACCTTTTTTCATCGTACAAAACATCAATTTTCTTTGCAGAGATCACTGAAGTAACAGGCCATAAAACTATAACCACCTCAAATCAACCACCCTGAAATATCTGTTAACAATAGTATCGTTAACTGTATCTCCAAAGTTTCTGGCTTGGTCATCATGTGCTCTACTTCAAACTATATTAGAAGATATTGCTATAATTACTTTAAACACCAAAATGTTGGTTCTCATTCATTTTTTTTTTCAAATTTCACAAAAACATTCTTAAGTTGTTGCAATATCTGCTACAGCTAGCATAAAACTTTTCTACTTGTATAGTCAGAACTTTCATGAAAAGTCTATCAAACCCCTTGAAATTTCTACAAAACTGATATTGTATTCTGATTAATGTGGGTGTTTCGTTTGCATGCATTTTAACAATGACAAATATGGAATAATGAGGACTTCTGATGCAGTTTCTCAAACAGCTAATTTCAATTGTATTTCAAATAAATTTAAAAACTGGAACAGACATCTCAGTATATTTGTCCAATATTTAGTTTATAAACAAATAAAATGTTTCCCTAAGATGAAACTTAGGTGGGATTTAGACATTTTGCAAGTACAGTTCTGAGAAGCAGACCTCAATGTGCATTTTCACAGTGTATAACGTAATTTAATTTTAAAGTAAAACTGCAGAGCATGGAACAGGAGATTTGCATATATTCACTATTCAAACATTACCCAACTGGGATAACGGAAGAGAGTGAAAACTTACATAAAGCCAGCTGTAAGTACACTTACAAAGAAATCATATTTTGATTGAACACACCACAGTTTTACCTTTGGTCATCGTGACACACTCTTTAAAAAATAAAATGTGCAAAGTATATGAAACCAAGTGCAAAAACTCCATCCATGGACGTACCCAACAGATTTTATTCTTAAATAATATCACTACAATCACAGCTACCAACCAACAAAAACCATAAACGTCCTCTAAAGGCATCTTTTACAGTACTAATAAGAAAAGCAAAGTTATACTTTTGTAGTTACAGCCTGCTTGTAAGTGGAGATTTTAGTTACTGGGTAGTGTCAAGGTCATAACTGATGATGTAGACTGTTATACTAATGTTTTAAAGCCCATTTTACTTTGTCTGCAGGAAAAAACCCTATAAAAAATTAATGATGTGAATACTCAGCTTCAAATGAATCTGTTGAAATCAACACTATATGCACACTTTTTTTCTTGTCAGGTTTTCTATTGTTATGAGTAGAACTATTTATACGACACTCTTATGTCACAATCAATTCTACAACAAAGATTTGTAAAGTTCCCAGTGCTTTTACATGGCATCACAGATTGTGGCTGTGTTAAGGCTGTATCAGCACTTCCATTATAAACCCTGACTTTTAGAAGTCTAAAGTTTGGCCATAAAATCTCCTTCAGCATATTTGGGTTAGCCAATCTTTTCTTGAGAATCTTTCACCAAATATCTATGCCCCCATTAATAACTAAGCCAAAACAAACAGGCAAATCTATTCTTAATTTTTAAGATTACATATTTACAGTGCATGTTCTTAACACAAATATAAGGGGGAAAGGCAAGTAATTCCACCTTGATGTATATTCTTTTGGCATTGAGGGAAAAATGTAAAGTGCAAAGTATAAACTTCATTGCACATGTGCAGTAACTCATTTTATAAACATTCTTATTAGATGCCTCAAAATCTATTCACCTAGTGGCCTCACACAATTCAGCCATTTTACTCTACACTTTGGTAAACAAATGATTTTTAAAAAATAAATAGCATCAAAATGTTTATATTTGTTCTAATACTGTGAACAAACATTTTCTTTAGCACAGGAATGGATCAACCTATTCCTAACAGCGGTGCTTTTTGAGCTAAATAGCTATCTAATTAATGAAAAATGACTGATAGGTAAATAAGAGTATTGAACTGATCGCTTTATCTGTAAATTCTACCAATCAAGCAGTTATGAAGACTAATTGGAATAAATATGTAATAAGAATTAGCATACAATATGTGCAAAACTGCTTACCATGTATTTTAACTTTGGTTAAATTTTTAGATTAAAATATTACAGAAATGTTATTGAAGCAACACAAGCGATTAAACATAAGAATGAGGTACATTAAATTCTTATTAGTGCAAAAAGCAAGTATATGCTGGAAGCAAAGCATATGGGTTTAAAAAAAACGGATGAATCCTCATGAAGGGTTTAATAGTAGACCAGAGAGGTCTCTTTGTAAACATTAAGAATATTTACAGATTTAAGATTTGTACAACTTCAAAAGGATAATCCCAACTGATAGTAGTGCATTTACATTACATTTATATTTTTCAAAACAGAAGTGACTAAGTTTCCTAGTATTTGTATATCTTCAGGGAATGCCTTTAAAGATTAAAATATGTTACAAATAGTAGAAAAATCATTTCTTTACAAAAAGTATATATATTAAAATATTCTATACATTTTAAGATACCATAATAAATGGAAATGTTCGCCTTGCACTCAGATACCACAGTGATGAATGTGGTTTAAGAACTTCAACTGAACAGAGATCGTGAGGCTTTACAAAGTTATCTGTGCAATAACATTTCAGCACAGGCAATCTCCACGAAATCTTTGAAAACTGGCACAAGTGGCAGATAATCTTGTGCACCTGCAATGGTAACAAATTTTAATTCTGCTTCAAGTGTCAATTTCAGATTTAAAAGACAGTGATAGTTAAAACTTTAATTGTCAAAATGGTTGTTGATAGAAGATAGTCAGTATCTAATTATTTATCTTCACTATAAGAATTTCCATATATGGTAGTTCAACCTGAGCAAGGCTGCATAATGCTGATGTTCAAAATGTAAAAAAAAGTGTTTCTATAAATTTAAGATAAAAACAATGCAAAAATAAAATATTTGGAGGATTTACAAAATATTACAAATGTTAAACACTACATTCATCACTTGACATATTATGGTGCTTCTATTTTGAACTTGATGTTTTCATTTCTGTGAAAAGAAGGAGACACTATTATCTATATGAAGTCATGGAACGTTTAAGTGGTCTGACACGTTCAAACAGACCATATTCTTGATATTTCAGTATATAGATTGAGAGTTCTGGCAATAAAGTAGGGCTGGAATAGTAAACACCAAACTGAACTCTTCTACACTGTCTTCCCCCATATTAGAGAAACAGTTTTCAAGTGTGGACTATCGTGTTTTCTAATTGCTCACCTTTGGTTTGAGCCCTGCAATTGTTTTACTGGTTTAAATGTAAAGGCTAGAAAACAATAACGAGTGGCTCATTGTCCTAATAAGCCAAGACACTAACACAATTTCAGAAATCTTAAGAGAAAGCAGTGATTTCACTGCCCTTACTGGAAGTGAACAAAATCAGGGCACCTCATACAGAGGCAACAAATAACTCTCCGATTAAAGAAGAGAAAAAAGGACAGAAGGAACCAATCAAAACAGTGGATGCTACTAGGTTAGTTGGCAGTATCAGCAGGACAAAAATGTTGAAGTTGAAATGAAGCTTATTAGAATCTAAAGTTTGGCTGGGTTCTTGCTGTTAATGTATACCTATGAGGTGAACTGGTATAATGATTCAGTATTTTTTTTTTTTTTTATTTTTTTTTTTTTACTTTTCAGCTTTTACTTGCATCCAAATTAATAGAACAAGTTGTCTGAAAGTTTTAAGCAGAACTTAAATTAATGACCAAGTGTTTTTAGAAACTGTACAGATCATTCAGGCAGAAGAGACTTCCTCATGCCTGCTGCTGAGGAAAAATTGACTCAACAGAAAAATGGTTTGATAAATAGTTTTCTCATAGTGCAGATAAATCCCATTTAACGCTACATTTGGTATCCACTTTACCTTGAAGCCATCGAACTTGTGTGGCTGGTCCGTATCCTCTCTCATTCTTTGCAGAAATCCTGAACACTATAGCAGGTCTGGAGGTGTAATCAACATGGGCATTTGAAAGCTGTGCAGCAGTCACTATACATGATGTTTTAAGACCACAGTATATTTTCATAAATACAAGTTGATTTGGGTTTTCATGTACTTGTGTGGTACGAATAGCTAAGTAGGCTGAATATTCCAAGATATTTCCAGAAGGTGAAACAGGTGGCTCCCATGAAAGATGAATACAGTCTACATTCTGGAGAAAAATTTGAAACATTATAGTATCACAATGTGTTGATACTCAACTGTAAATTAAGCTCATTACATAAAGTTCCGTTACCATTTAAGTCTGTTTATACTCTACAGAGAATGAAAAGGCACATTCTTACTCAGACTATCAGTCCTTATGTTTGTTCTGAGTCAC
Organism: Chelonoidis abingdonii; assembly: GCF_003597395.2. Classification (NCBI taxonomy): domain Eukaryota; kingdom Metazoa; phylum Chordata; order Testudines; family Testudinidae; genus Chelonoidis; species Chelonoidis abingdonii. The sequence goes on from NC_133769.1 coordinate 106,102,014, forward strand.
AGCTGCTTACCTTACTTACAAAAGAATTTACTACCTTTTACTCTTGATAGCAAGTCTGAGCTAAAACAGGCACAGAATACAGAAAACTTCTACTTTGGCTTATGCAAAACAAAGCAGAACGAACACTGTGATTCCAGATGTACAAATAGATATCTTGGAGGGAATGAGGTTGTGTAAGTGTAAATAATGGAAGAAACTATTTAAAATGTACTAGTGGTAATATAACATGAGCCAGAAAAAGCAGAGACTGATTTTCAGATCCTGAGTGGAATTTGTTGGGCTGGCAGTTTAACAAACAAACTAAACAAAAAAACCCCATTTTTATTTGTAAATGAACCAATTTAACAGAATCATTGAGACACAAATTTCAATGTCATTTTAAGAACTTCTCAGTGACCAACATTTTGACATGATTACTGCCTGATTTATGAAAAACATTCTAAATCACCACCATTCTTTGGATCTTTTAACATCTTGTTGTCAGGCCTTTTCTTTTAGGCTGCAAGCACCTCAGGACAGTGACAGTTTAACACAACACTAGACAAAGTCTGTACTGAAAAGTATTTGTTACCTGGTAATATTTTCATCAACACCTCTCTCTCTCAATGTTAAGTGTCTGAATGTGGTTCTCAACAAGAAGGCCACACGCAAAAAAAAGTGTTACAGCACATAGAATTTACCCATCAACTTTTGACGTTATATGTTAAGACAGTTTTTTTTTTTTTAAGTAAAAATCCCAGAAATTACCAGATTAGGTTTGGGAGACAACACAACACTACACAAAACTGAAATCCTAACCAGCTCTCTCACCTTGGTGATTCTGACTGTTGAAGGTGCCCCAGGAAAACCCGGAATGCAGGTTTTAAATTCACTGACTTTACTGAAAGGACCGACACCACAGCCATTAATTGCAGCAACCCTGAACCTGTACACAGTGCCTGGAAAGAGATCCTGTTTCTTAAGTAAACTGTAGTCTGGGACATCTGCATTTTCCACCTGAAAATTTAAATAATGCAAAATTCAAATAAATAAGTTTACCTGTAAAACACTGAAAAAAAAATTAACACCTAACCTAATAGATTAGCAGGTGGAAATTCCCAAACCTTTAGTCTCAACCTGTTAATATACATGGGCAACACATTCCAAAATTAAGAACACACAAATAGCGCTTACCTTGTTGGAGATGCTTGATTTTTCTTCTGGCAACAAAAAGTACTGGCCCACCAAAGCAGTGCTGCTTTTAAAAATTCCCACATCGTACCACTGTCGTTCTCTTGTTTTCACTGTTGCAATCTGCCTTAGTGGAGTAGTTTTCTAATGTTTGAGGAACACATTTTATAGACCACCCATACTTTAACATAACATAAAAAAGTCACATTTCACAAAACTAAAATGTATGAAAAAAAGAACTCCAGTAAGTTACACTTTGTTGTACTTCAAAAGAACAAATATACATTTACTACTCAAATGCAGTTAAAATACTGAGTGGTTAAACTTGTTAAAAACACTGGTACTTCCAAACACGTAAGGTGGAAGGTATGCAGATAGTATGTGCCAAGATGTTAGTAAAATATCTATTTGAAATACAAATTGACTGATGCTCTGATACCACTTCTAAGAGTACTGCCCCAGAAAAGAGGTTCTTCTAGGAAGGACATTAGAATTTTTGTTACCTCTAAAGGGGCAAGTAGTTCTATATTAGCTCATCTCAGAATTCAAGAGGAACTTAAATTATCTATAGGTTTGAAACTATGCAGTATGCAAGACTACATACTTCTATTTTAATCAAAGTACTAATTACAGAATGCATTTATTACGTATACCAGCTATATGCACATAGTTGTACTATGCTGAGTGATAAGAAACTACACTTGAAATGTAGTTAAATTTCCTCCCACCTTTCCTGAGTAATTGTTTCATTTACACTCTCTCAAACCAAACTGTTTGCAACACAGCTCATTTTTTGAGACTGGATACAATGTATAATTTTCATCTGTACCATTCACTGCAACCTACTAAGCAATGCATCATGTTATTCTTTCAAACAAAATATAACTACCAGGAGGGGCCTGAGACTAAGAACAGATGTAATTATTCGTTTTTGTTATGCAATGTCACATACTTACAGATAAGTGCACAGTCGAGTTATTTGTGTGACCAGTGCTGACCTTGGTTGAAGGCATTATAAAAGTAGTTTCAGCAACTAGAAACAAGAATTATATTAAAAACGTTAGCTGACATAAAACAATTGACATGTAAAGACAAACTCCACAGCTTATAAAATCTGTAAATGGATTTCAGTGAGAAGTGTCTCTTGAAAAAGTCTATTCAGTATTTCAGATAGTTTGGTAAGTTTTACATGCAGTGCTATTTACAACCTGACAATTTTAATAGCTTTTTTAAACTAACTGTTGGTTTTAAATTTACAGAACAACTCTTAAGAGTGGACCTACACAATTCTAAGGCAGTGGCATTATTAACAGTTACGGCTTAAAGTCGTATATAAATTCTGTTTACACCAGTACTGAACTGTACACAAATAAATCAGACTGGGGCAGAAATTTCCCACACAGTATGAACCACCTAAATTTTAAATCTAGGCAATGAATAATTTTAGATGTATTGTTCATGTATAAGGCTAAGATTTTGTCATGGTTATTTTTAGTAAAGTCATAGACGGGTCACATGCAATAGAAATTCATGGAAGCCTGTAACCTGTCCCTGACTTTTTACTAAAAATAACCGTGACAAAATGGGGAGGGAGGGAGGGTGGTCCAGCACCCACAGCTACTGCGGCTCCGGGGTCCCCCCCCCCGCTGCTCCTGAGAGCGCCAGGGTTCCCCCGGGCTGGCGGAGAGTGCTAGAGTCCCCCCACCGGCTAACAGCTCCAGCTGTCACCCCAGGTCTGAAGTGGAAAATGTCACAGAAGTCTTTAGAAGTCATATAACCTGAGCCTTACTCATGCATATCCGTACAGATCATGTGAGAACTCTAAACAAGGAATACAGCAAAATAATACATTTTTTAAATAACCCACCAATTGGAAGAGAAAACAAACAAACTAATTCACTATGTTATAATAATTTTATTCAAGATTCAGACAAATCTAATTATTCCATTTGTATTCTGTGCTTACATGTCAAATTTTTAGAATAGTGCTTGTGTATGCAAGACAACACCAGGAAAGGGTCAGCCAGTAATTACTGCTCCTAGGTGATGGCAAATATTGCATATTCGCTTTCATCAATTAATTTTGTATCGGTATTATTTATATATTGAGTTTACATAACCTGCTCATTTCAGACATTTCAATCATACATTATGACATGGTCAGTCTAAAATAATAAATTTGGTTAATTTAATTTAATCTAATCTGTGGTATGAGGCTTCCAATTTGGAAAGAAATTAAGATGATCTGAGGTCACCACTTGAATATACTGCCTTTGAAGCCAGAAAAAACACTGGAGAGAGCAAATGTGCACTGGCACCAAAGTTGGTGACTACCATTATCTAAAAGGTGGATATCCTGTCAATTTATAATGAACATCTGTAGCAATTTTCACCCACACAAATCAAAATGGTTTACAAAAGGTGTATAAGGATTATCCTCATTTTAAAGTAAGACCAGGGCAGAGCTCTTTCAGCTTGCCCAATATCATCAATGCCTGAACCATTATTTCAATCCCAGCCACTATTCAAAGATGACAAATTCCCACCACACTAGAAGTTGGATGGCCTTAGATAAATATGGCTCAAAATACAGTATGTGAAACGCATTTCAAACCTTCAGATTTTGAACTGAATGTTGTTAGTGAAGTTTCATCTTTAACAACTGCCCCATTTGTACTTGATGACTCAGTTTTAACAGCCTGCTGGGTTACCATAGTTTGTGTGCTGGAGACAGTACTGGATACAGAAGCATCAGGATTTACAGTTCGTATGTCCAAGTCATGTAATTCAGCTACATTTGCTGAAGTCTGAGGACCTGCAATACGGAATGGAAAATATTAATTCGACTTCAATATTGATGTCAACTGATAAATATCAGCTTAATCTAGTTGTTTTTTAGTCCGATATATGAACTGATGCTAGCCAGAGTCACACTAGAACAAGTCTGGTTAGATCCCTGCCATACACCAACTGTGGTGTTATTTAATTAATATCAATTTCTCCCCCATAACAGTTGATATATTTACACAAAACACAAAAATACCTAACTACAGACAGGTACATGAAATGCTTCTTAGTTCCTTGATTGATAAAATAGGTCCATCTGATTAAATTCTGTTATTCTGCAAAGCATTAAATCTGGGAGGTAAAAATTTTAACATTGATCAGAAAGCAATTGCTAGCAACCTTGAAATCCTAAATTTTTGCCAGTGCATGCAATTTAAGTGACTAGGAATATTATAAACTGTAGAAGTTAGTTTCTAGGTTGATACTTGGTATGCCAATTTTCAACCTGTAGCAACAGATCTCTCTCTTGTAGAGAGCTGTTTATAGCCAGTATTTGTCATCATAATGACAGAACCGAAAACTTTATTCCTCTTAAAGCACAATAAACGAGGCACAAATTATGGTTTCATCTTTCCCCACTGTTATAAATATGTACAGTAACAAATACTTTGTGAAAGGCTTAACTTTTTAAAAACACTCAAATATTCTCACTTTGCTATATTTGCAAGATTTTTAACTCCAACTTTTCTTTAGTCTCTACTGAATAAACTCTTACCTAAAGTGCATGCTGGCAAAAGTGAGGGGGCATTTGACTCTTTGAATCCTCTAGAATCTAGATGGTTTTTCTTTGTAGCTTCTTGTGTAGTAATGTTTTCAGGTTCAGTAATATTTTCTTTAGCTTCTAGTTTTAGTAATGAATTAGATGTAACTTGTACCTAGCCAAAAAGAAAGCAATTGTTTGTTTATAATAAAATTGTTAAAGTTTACAATTTGAGCTGCAAACATTGCAAGGACATGTTTGTTCATAAAACCTTTCCACTGGAATTTCAAATAAAGATGGAAGTAATTAAACTTGTAAAACAAGCTTTTCACAAAGTCTAAATTTGATCTGATAGTGTCCTTGTAACATTCAAAGCTCTGTTTTGGAGACCGCTGGTATTCTTAAACAGAAGTGCACATTAAAAGTTATCATGTACATTTAGTTTATTTGCAAATAATCACAAAGTACAATTATGCAGGCTCAACTATATTCCAAAAAAGATTAAAGAAATTTTATTAGAAATCCCACCTCCATACTCATATCAACAGGCTTCCTGCAAGAAACTATAGCATTATTAAAGAAAACTTGTATTTCATTAAGATCCCCAATTATTCTTGAGGAACAAGTTGTAGTCTTTAAGTGTCTTCAATTTTTGATTCCACACAAGTTTGTCTGTTTTAAGAGGCCTTAAACAGTTCTGACCGAATCTAGATTTTTGAAAGTTTAAGTCTTTTTCACCAGAATCTCTCTTTTAATGACCCTTCTTTTCCTGGTAACAGGGCATATGGGAAGTCAGCTACACACACACATTGTTTTTCACATATTTCCAATGGCCATATTAGGAGTCAGCTGCTACTGACAGGCTTCCAAACACCATATTAGGAGCCTGCTACAAAGAAAGGAATTTCACCAAGGCTGTAAATAAAGTAGCATATCCTCTCTGCATCCCTGTACCCATTTTGCTGGGGCTCTGATGATGGAGATTTTCTTCTTGATATCAGACTGTCAGCTACCATAAAGTATTCAAAGCAACTGCAACTTCCCTCTTGTATAATCAGCAATGGCTTTTCAAGATGCTTCATTCAATCAGGAAGTGAGGTAGCATCATTAGAACAAAAGTAATGGAACTAAGCAGTAAATTTAAGCTTAAAAATATTTCAGACTCTTAAAATTGGCAAATTAGGGTGGGAAGTGAGACCATCACTAAAACATTGTCCTGATTTGAGAATCTTCAGTTTACACTTACATTATTAGGAACCATGTGATTTGTTTGGCTGTGAAGATCCAACTTGATTCCTGGAGGAAGGATGATAGTCAATGATTATAGACTTTGCTGTTGAGTAGAACCACCTTACAGGTAAACAAAAACAAACACCCATTGATTCTATGAAGCATTAAAATGCTTTATATGGAGTCTATTTTATCCCAGTGAGCGAGCGCCAGAGCAGTATGAAGGCGCTTTTGTGTAAATGAGAATCAGACCCTTTGTCTTACTGTCAAAATCACTGTTTCTAGTTACAGTTTCATTTCAGAAATAGTGCTACAGTAAGAGCAAACAAAATCAATGGAAATCCTTTTCCCACTACCTTCTCCTTCGAGTCACATACAAATAGGATTTTAAACTTACCTTTGAATTCATTTCCCACTACTTCATGTACTGGCCAAAGTTGCAGCTAGGTTTCAGGATATCAGATAGCAAAGTACAAAATCCATTCAGAGTATTGTATTTTCCAGCCTCATATCAAGGCTCATGAAGTTCTAGCTTACATCAAGGAACCACTCCACCATTCAGCCAACTCAGGCCTGGTCTACACTACGTGTTTAAACCGATTTTAGCAGCATTAAACCAATTTAACTGCACACCCGTCCACACTACGAGGCCCTTTATATCAATATAAAGGGCTCTTTAAATCGGTTTCTGTACTCCTCCCCAAAGAGAGGAGTAGTGTTAAAATCGGTATTACCATATTGGATTAGGGTTAGTGTGGCCGCAAATTGAAGGTATTGGCCGGGCAGTATCCCACAGGCACCACTGTGACGCTCTGGAAGCAATCTGGAAAGCGATGCAGCGCACAGGTAAACAGAAAAGCCGAAACTTTGAATTTACATTTCCTGTTCACCCCGGGACTCTGATCAGCATGGGTGGCCATAGCAGTCCCAAAAAAAAAAGGCTCAGCATGGACCGTATAACAGCAGGAGCACTGGATCTGATGCGTATGGGACATCTGTTCTATAAAGCTCCGTTACTAGAAGACAAATGCCAAATGCGTTTGAAAAAATCTCCAGGCTACACAGTGCCTGGTGACAATCGAACGTGAAGACAAAAATCAAATGGACGCTCATGGAAGGAGGTAGGACTGAGAATCCAGCTATCCCACAGTCCCAGCAGTTCAAAAAGTATTTGATTCTTGCTGAGCTCTAGTCTGTAGGTTTCAAAAAAACAAAAAAAAAAAAAAAAAAAAAAAAAAAAAAGCTAACGGGCTCTCAGGTTGGTGCTATGGCGTCTGCAGGCAAAGCCAGGAAAAGGGCACGAAATGATTGTTTGCCATTGCTCCTGAGGAAGGAATGACTGCACGATATTCTCCAGAAACCTGCACCACAATGATTTTTGCGCCGATTCAGCGGGGGCCTTCAACCAGAATTCAAGGTCGGGGGAGACTGCGGGAACTATGGGATAGCTACGGAATAGCTACCCACAGTGCAACGCTCCGGAAATCGACGCTAGCCTCGGACCATGGACGCACCCGCCGAATTAATGTGCTTAGTGTGGCCGCGTGCACTCGACTTTATACAATCTGTTTTATAAAACCGGTTTATGTAAAATCGGAATAATCCCGTAGTGTAGACGTACCCTCAGGGTCAGGAAGCACAAGGGCAGTTTAAAACCAGATTTTCAACTCGAGTTGCAGTGTGTGCACTCCCTAGGATTGCCAAGGATTTGGGTCTTTATCTTACATATTTAACTATCTATTTTAAAATTAATGTATCTGTGTAAATATCTACAGGAATCTCTGTAGGAATGTAGTTTCATCTAAGGGAAATATTGCAGTATTACCTTGTGAATTCAGCAGAGCAGTCTCAGGAACCACAATTCCACCAGTCACTGTAGGCACTGGGGAGTCAGCATTTAACTGAAGAAGATACCCTTCAACTGTAGGAACTTCATCCCATTTTACTTGAAAAGAATTAGTTGTAGCTCTGATCAGCTGTACCTGTGATGGTGCTGGCGGTTTCTCTAAAAGACATCAATTAAATACAACTGGAAAGTTTAAAGTTGCTCTTTCATTGCAGTTCAAATGATTTGGGTAATGACAGTACATCAACGGTTCTCATTTCTCTAAAATACATATGGCATAGGCCACATGACAAAAATCATTTTTCAAAAAGGTTATAAAATAAAGCCAGAAAACACTAAAATTGTCTCTCAAGTGTCATACAAGGCACATTTTTTCAAGTCTCATGCTTTTTCTTACTTATTTGGCAGCAGAAAAACCAACGGAGGTTTTAGGTTGCATATGCAGAGGCATCACTTCAAAGATTACGGAAAACAGAGACTCCCTAGACAGCTTTATTGAGAATGCACCCAGAAGACTGGTCTAAGTATCTCTAGCACTGACTGCAATTGGACAGAATTCAATGAAAATGGCTAAGCAGCAGAAAATGATCTATGAGAAAATGCGAGAATATTATGGTTTCATTAAGCAACTAAAGGAGGAACACAACCTTTTACAAGTACCTGAATTGTGCAAACATCAAGTATAGCAATTGTTTAGCGTGGTGAACGCGGTAGGAGCAACAACAAAGTGAAATTAAGGCAAATTTGAAGTGCACATCAGGGAAAAAACACAAAACCCACTTACAAATGTTTAGATAATATGCCCTCTAGCATCTTGTACTCAAGAATCTTAGAGGTGTTTTACTGAATTTAGCCTCATAAAACCTCTTTGCAGGCCTGTGGAATTTGAGGACTGTGAAATAGATCGTTTTTAGTAGAAAACCATAATAATAATCTTTAAATGCAACAACACTGAAGTAATATTTTACTAGAAAAATCTGAGATTTAAAAGTTCAATGAATTTGCTATAGACTAAAACTTCTGAGTAGGTATGATGCCAAGTTTCTATACTGTAATAAGATGTAGAACATATTATAGTACTTCTATTATGTTCTTACACACCTGTATCTAAATACCAAAGATCCTTGCAGCAAACTTGATTGTTCCAAGCTTTTCTGTAACCATCTCTACCACTCCAGATGTACAGACGAGTGCCGACAGCCACAGCACAGTGCCCAGCTCTTGGCCCGGGTAACAAGTTCTTTCTGTCTTCCTGACAATCTGAGATTAGAGCTATCCATTCCATGGTATCTAGTAAGTGAAAATTGAAATAATCAGTACCATTCAATAAGTGTTTTCAAAACAATAAATACAGATAATAATCCACCGAACTAGTCAAAGGGAAAGTGATCATCTATGAGAATATATACATGTTTATAATTACTCGTCTGAATCATTAATGTTTCCAATATTCTCTAACCTCAGAAGTTAAACCAGATATCATCTACAGTGCAGGCAAGTCATTTGATCCCACACTCAAACTGATTTGTATCATATATGATCAATTAAATTTTTTTGCCAGAAGACAAATTTGTAGAAGCCATTTTCCCGATCTTTGGTTGCATCATGTGGAAACGCAGAGTAAAAAGGTATGGGTCCTATGGTAGTTCAGTGTACATAAGTAAAAGGATCCTGGCAAAAACCCTGTCTTATACTACAGGAATATAACTGAATACAGAACCTAATGTGGAGTTACCCGGGCATTGTTCTATATTTACAATGCTGCTGAATGTTTATAACTAGGGCTGTTGATTAATCGCAGTTAACTCACCTGATTAACTCAAAAAAAATAATTGCAATTACAAAAATAATCATGATTAATTGAAATTTTAATTGCACTGTAAAATAGAATGCCAACTGAAATTTATTAAATATTTTGGATTTTTTCTTCATTTTCATATATATTGTATTCTGTCGTAATTTAAATCAAAGAGTATATTTTTGCTTACAAATATTTTCACTGTGAAAATGATAAACAAAAGAAATAGTATTTTTCAATTCACCTCATACAAGTACTGTAGTGCACTCTTTGTCATGAAAGTGCAACTTACAAATGTAGATTTTTTTTGTTACATGACTGCACTCAAACAGAACAATGTAAAACTTCAGATCCTACAAGTCCATTCAGTCCTATTTCTTGTTCAGCCAATCGCTAAGACAAACAAGTTTTTTTTACATTTAAGGGAGATAATGCTGCCCTCTTATTTACAATGTCACCAGAAAGTGAGAACAGGCATTTGCATGACACTTTTGTAGCCAGCATTGCAAGGTATTTACGTGTCATATATGCTAAACATTCGTATACACCTTCATGCTTTGGCACCGTTCCTGAGGACATGCTTCCATGCTGATGACACTCATTAAAAAACTAAGTGTTAATTACATTTACGGCTGAACGCCTTGGGGGAGAATTGCATGTCCCCTGCTCTATTTTACCTGCATTCTGCTATATATTTCCTGTTACAGCAGTCTCGGATGATGACCAGGCACATGTTGTTCATTTTAAGAACACTTTCACTGCATATTTCACCAAACGCAAAGAATGTACCAATGTGACATTTCTACAGATAGCTACAGCACTCAACCCAGGGTTTAAGAATCTGACGTGCCTTCCAAAATCTGAGAGGGACTAGGTGTGGCACATGCTTTCAGAAGCCTTAAAACCGTAACACTCTGATGTGGAAACTACAGACTCCAATCCACCAAAAAATAATCAGTCTTCCGCTTGTGGCATGATAATGAAGATGTGTCGGTCCACACTGCTTTGGATTGTTATCAAGCAGAACCCATCATCAGCACGGACACATCTTCAGGACTGGTGGTTGACGCATGAAAGGACATATGAATTTTTAGCACATCTGGCATGTAAATACCTTGCAATAACAGCTACAACACTGCCATGAGAACACCTGTTCTCACTTTCAGGTAACATTGTAAAACAATAAGCAGGCAGCCTTATCTCCTGCAAATGTAAAAAGAACTTGTTTGTCTAAGTGAGTGGCTGAGCAAGAAGTGGGACTGAGTGGACTTACATGTGCTAAAATTTTTACATTGTTTTATTTCTGAATGCAAGTTTTTTTGTACATAATTCTAAATTTGTAAGTTTAACTTTTATGATAAAGAGACTGGACTACAGTACTCATATTAGGTGAACTGAAAAATACCTATTTCTTTTGTTTTTTTACAGTGCAAATACTTGTAATCAAAAATAAACATTAAGTGAGCACTACACACTTTGTATTCTGTGTTGTAATTGAAATCAGTATATTTGAAAATGCAGAAAACATCCAAAAATGTTTAAATAAATGGCATTCTATTGTTTAACAATGCAATTAATCGTGCAATTAATTTTTTTTTAAATCGCACGCTTAATTGCAATTAATTTTTTTTAATCGCTTGACAGCCCTATTTACAACATGACATCTATTATCCAGAAAGTATTTTTCCTGAATTAAATGTGCATCCAGCTCAATGGGGAGCTTGAGTGTAAAACATGTGCCAGGTAGGATGTGAAACTCGTGTCTAGTTCTAAAGTCACCTAAAAATATTTTTTTCAGACTTTACTCAGAGGTTTAGATCTGTTAAAACAAGTGTTCAGTGTATCATTATCAACAAGAAGGGCAGAAATACTAACCCAAATTTAGATAAGAAAATGAACTGGTGCACTTCCATTCACCATCATGAGCAGAAATCTCATCCTCCACAGTCTGTGGAACCCAGCCACCAAAAATATACATTCTAAAAATAAGGGAAGAGGGAGGGGGGAAAAAAGACAAAAGCTAATTAACAACATTCCCAGGCCTGTTGCATCATTTCATCTCATTATATACTCTACGACAAAACAGAATATTTACAGGATTTTAGTGTCTCAATCATAGTTTACAAGAGTTTGTTTATGTCTCACGTCTCTTTCTAATCGGTGCTGTTACAGGTCTACAGCTATCAAGCTGTGAGCAAAATAACTATGAGAAATATTCCACATTATGCACCAGGACACTTCAGAAATATGCCAGAGGTGTATTAATTTTGTATTCTCAATAAAGGCATCTGAAACGGCTAGATATTTAGAAGTTAAACATTTACACAGAACTTCTACAGCCCTTCCATGTATTATTCACAACAGACCATTTTAAAAGACTGTCAGATATCAGAATTAGAAACGTGTCATATGAAATACAATCTGATAACATTTTTTAGGAATAATAAAAATCAGAAGTTGTGATCTTGTCTCAGAGGGCACTCTTCTTCTTCCCCCACCCCATATATACAACCTGTAAGGTGATTAAATTGGAAGCAAGTGTATTTACTTTGTTAAAGCTATCTGACAGACTGAGTTATGCTAGCTGGAAGAAAAGCAATCTAGAGCAGCAGTTCTCAATCAGGGATACACAAACCCCTGGGAGTACTCAGAGGTCTTCCAGGGGTACAGCAACTCATCTACATATTTGCCTAGTTTTACACAAGTGACATAAAAAGCGCTGGCGAGGTCAGTACAAACTAAAATTTCACACAACTTGTTTATACTGCTATATATACACTATACACTGAAATGCAAGTACGATATTTATATTTCAATTGATTTATTTTATAATTTAATGGGCAAAACGAGAAAGTAAGCAATTTGTCAGTAATAGTGGCTGTGACACTTTCATATTTTTATATCCAATTTTGTAAGCAAGATGAAACTTGGGGTACGCAAGAAAATCAGACTCCTGAAAGGGATACAGTAGTCTGGAAAGGTTGAGAGCCACTGATCTAGAGAGTAATACACAGCAATTTTCCAGGTTTTAGGTGTTATTTTGTATAGTTAATCAAAGGGACTAGGGAAAGAATTAGATACATGCATGACTCAGTCTAATTAAATGATTCAGGACACAGAATTCAGTTTTGTTGATGGAAGTTTATGGGGCTGGGGGGAGGATGCGTGTGGGGGTGCATGCGTGTGTATATTTCCACAGCACTTTGATGGCCTATGAAATGAAAGGGTACAAGTAATGATCAAGCTCTACCTCTCCCCCTAAATTATTAGCAGCAGTATTGCCTGGAAAAATCTATCCAAGCTAAATGTTATTTATACTACTAAGTAACTTTTTTTAAAAAAAAAATATCACTCTAAAGTTTACCATTTCAATATACACTTCCCCCTCCTTCCCTACTCTCACTCAGTATCTGGAATGTTTCTCTCTCCCTTTTTTCTTCAACTCCAGTATATTACAATATTGAAGTCCCTACAAAGCTATAGAATGACCCATCTTTCAGATGATTGTATGTGTTACCATATGTTCAAATATTACACAACCCTGTTTTATGGATTATCATTATGCAATTGCAAAAGCGCATGGGTGGTTATTTACATATATTAAAAGCTGTCTCTATTTTTGAGTTTTTGAAATTTGTTAAATGTTATGGCTTGAGGTGAAAAGCTGTGAATACAGAAGACTATGTACCTACTATCTATCTATCCACCAACAAAGAGATCTGAGAAATTACCAACCAGCAGCTCGTCTCCACTAGAATTAGAAGGATGCGTTGGGCATATTTGGGGCATGTACTCCGGATGCCAATATGCAGGCTCCCACATGATGCTGTTAAGTGGAAGCCAACAGGTGTGAGGAAACGAGGGTGGCCAAAAGAAACCTTAAGACTACCCTTTAGCAGGGAGGGCAGAAGAGTTGATTTCAACACCACAGAGCAGATGGAAGCAGCAGCTAATGACAGAGAGGAATGGAAGAGACTGGTTTCTGCCCTGTGCGCCAACATTGGTGTGAGAAGAATGTAATAATAATAGTAATAATATTAAAATTCACTAACAGCCTTAATTTAGATGATGACATATTGCTATCCCCATAGATTCCACAAAGGCACAACATCTGAAAGAGCATTCCACAAGGCCAAAACTATTTATGTTGGACAGTGGTGGGTAAGGGTAATCCAGTACAGAAACACTATATCATCATTCTCCTACTTGGTGTACCTTTCTATAGTTGAGCTTTTAACAACAGACATACTTGTTTCCTATTACATTGGCTGTATGGAGACTGCGAGGAAGTGGCACCATCCCCTTAGTTTCTGGTCTTGACCAGGTCATTGTTTCTTTAAAAAAAAATAATAAGATGATAGCATTTCAGTAAAGTAATAAATATATCCTATATAGCTATTTGTGCATATCGCTTCCTAGATTTCAGGAAATACTGTGCATGTACCTACTATTAATTAGATTTTAACAAAGCAGGAAGGTAGCCCCTCCCTTTCAAGCTAATATCTATATTCATATTTACACAGTTTAAGAACTTCACACTAAAATGATGTTTATGTTGACTGTCCTTTTCAGATTTATATAACAGGTTGACAAACCTCTTTACCAATTTGAAATTGAGATTATAATCCCAATTTCACTAAGGCTAATCAGTTTTTAATTATTTTAGTAAGATTATTTAAGATATCCTAGTAAAATCAAAGATCTCAGTGTGCAAGTGAATGTTGCAGCATGTTAGTGGTAAAGGCAATACAGTTATAGAAATCGGACACATCTTGTCCCACTGAATAAAATGACATTAAGACTATACAGTGGATGGTCATTAAATTATGTGTTAACTGCGCTTATATTTCATATAAATGATTGTCATAGGGTTTCACTTTTCCTCAACATCAGATATGCACTTAAGCTGATTCACACATTGACTGAACTCACCTATGTCAAGCTCCCAAAGGTCATTAAGTCGACAGCCACACATCCCTCCAAAAATATACATCTTTGGATTTCCCAAATCTTTTCTGCAATACACAATGGCTGTGTGGGATTCTCGAGGAGAAGGCAAGATCCCTTTGGTCATTGGAATGCTCCAGCCTATGACTCCAGAACCATGTTGCAGCTCCAGTTCATAGAAATCATTTAAATATCTAGTGCAGTATTAGGAAGATATTGAAAAATATAACCGAAGGATTATAAAAAGGGAACACTGCTGAGGGTCTAAAATTCCCCTCTTTAAGTTGTTGTTTTTGGTTTTTTTCCCTCAAAATGTTATCACAGCAGAGGGCTATAATGATTTTATTTTTTACAGTACCCATCAAACATTTGATGGTAGGGGCTCTACAAACAGAATAAAAAACTCCACAAAATAGCATTCTTTTCAAACACAGGCAAACAGGAGGAAGATCCAATTTATAAAAGGGAAGCTAAATGCAGGACCAATATTCATTCTAAAGAAAGGTTTTAAAAATACTGAGATATTTAAATATAACGAGGAACAAAATATGGAATGGTACATCGAAGAAAGTCTGCTTTCATACCACCTTTGACATATGGCATTCCACAAAAAAACCATATTCAAAAGTGACACCAAGATTCTTAGCATGATTCACTACATCTGAACAAATTTCCTCAGCAACGGAAGAGCTGCTTGCTAAACCGTAAATGATAAATACACTATGGTATGGTGCATCAGCAGAATATGAGCAGAATGCCCTCGTGTTGGACAGTGAAGGGGGAATTCACCACTTATTGCTGAATTAAACAAAATCCACTTATTGTAAAATATCAGAGGGGTAGCCGTGTTAGTCTGGATCTGTAAAAAGCAACGAGTCCTGTGGCACCTTAAAGACTAACAGATGTATCAGAGCATAAGCTTTCATGGGTGAATACCCACTTCGTCAGATGTGTTTGATGAAGTGGGTATTCACCCACGAAAGTTTATGCTCCGATACATCCGTTAGTCTTTAAGGTGCCACAGGACTCATTGTTGCTTTCCACTTATAGTAAGTTACTTTTAGAGAACTGTGAGTTCTGATACTTGTTTCAGTCAAATCTTGTTTAATAGGGAGAATAGAGTTTTGGCACTTTACTGCAGTTAGCCAGTAGCTAGCTGGGGGAAAAGAGGGGAGTGTTTTCAGCTTTGATATCCTATGTGTGTTGATTTAAAATGAACTGTACTTTGAAGTGTTTGTAAATGCAGCACATTCCATGGTTCTCTGCAACATCCTAATGAACAAATCTTCCAACCCAAATCCACTGAAGCAGGAAAAGTCATGTGAACTTCAATTAATTTAAATTAAAAATACTAATAGCATGCCAAAGCACTGTATAAAGGTATATATGGGTATGTCTATTATGAAAGTAAACACCTGTGGCTGGTCCATATCAGCTGAATCGTGCTTGTGGGTCTCAGGCTAAGGGATTGTTTAACAGCAGTGTAGACATTTGGGCTTGGGCTGGAGCTCAGGCTTTGGAATCCCCCCAGCTTGCAGGGTGCCAGAGCCCAAGCTCCAGTCTGAGCCCAGGCACCTACATCACAATTAAACAGCCCTGAGCCTGAGCCCCAGTCAGTTGATGTGAGTGTTTAATTGCAGTGTAGACGTACCCAATAAGGTCATCTGATGTTTCTCCAACAGGAGATTGAAGGAGAGTGACTACTGTTCAGAAATTTAGTAGCTAGTCCTGGAATTCTGCAAAACCTCAGTCTATTTATTCAGGTTCCACTGCAAATATGTCAGAGATTCTAGCCCAGGGGTGGGTAAACTTTTTGGCCTTAGGGCCACAGCGGGGTTTCAAAACTGTATGGAGGGCAGGTGTAGTATTAAATTGCTCCCTGTAGGAATGTGCCACTTACGGAGCCTCAGGACTGGCTGCCATAGGTAGTACACTGTAAGTAGCACATTCCTGTGGGGAGCAATTTAATACACTACAACTCCCATGCCTATCCAACTACCCTAACCCTGACTGTCCCCAAGGACCCCCTGCCCCTTATCCAACCTCAGGACTGGCAGCCATAAGTACCACATTCCTATGGGGAGCAATTTAATACACTACAACTCCCATGCCTATCCAACTACCCTAACCCTGACTGTCCCCAAGGACCCCCTGCCCCTTATCCAACCTCAGGACTGGCAGCCATAAGTACCACATTCCTATGGGGAGCAATTTAATACACTACATCTGGTGGCTCTCACAGCTGCGTTGCCTGGCAGGAGCTCTCAGGCCCGCCACCCAAAGCGCTGGTGGCACAGTGATCCGAGGCTGCAGGGGAGGGGCTGGGGGCTAGCCTCCCCAGCAGGGAACTCAAGGGCTTGGCAGGACTGTCCTGCGGGTCATAGTTTTCCCACTTCTGTTCTAGCCAGTTCTTCCTGCAACAAGCCTAATGGGAAGACTACAGCAAAGCCCCGTTAGTGTACAAAGGCTATCTAACGTGCCTTCTAGTAATTCCAGCACTTTACCATCTCGGACATGAAAAAAATTTCTTCTTCATTGAACAGTTTGGAAGCTTTTTTGGTTTGTGGCATGTTACAGCTATTATTTATATATTTTGATTAAACCCAATCAGCATACCTGGGAATGTTATTGTTTGAATCTTCACTTTCATTTGCCAGGCCACCAAATAAATAACACTTGTTACCATATAAAGAAAAGCTATGGCCAAGTCGAGGACAAGGTAGTGAACCAATAGATGGAGGCTGAGGTTTTACTTTTTTCCACAGCCATCGACTTGCCTTATAGGGGAGGAAAAAAGAAAAAAAAGACAATCAATAAATGTAATTTGAGAGTCAAGATAACATCATCATGGACTATTCTTTGCATATTTTCTGTATAATCTTTAGTGGAATATTAATTTATTGACTAGCTCCTGATACCCTCCTAAATCAAACAGGAATAAAGCTAAGTAACAATTGATAATAAATTAACGATGAAGTAAAACCTAATTACAATGCTTATCTACACCAGCTTTCTAAGAGTCGCAGCCTGCTAGATCATTGCAAACTAAATGTATTTGTTTACTTAAATAAAAGCGGAATCTTTTAGAAAAATGGATAAATGCAGCAATCTTTAAAACCGAAAGGTCTTCGTTGTGTTTCTTACCTGTAATTCATATAAATCATTACTGTATCTTCCATATTCAACCATTCCTCCAAACACTAATATTCTGGTACCATCACAGACAAACCCATGTGCTGCACAGCCTGGAGGAATATCTCCTCTAACAGCAGGAAGAAACCACTGATTTGTAGCTATAGTATAAAAAAAAATATTTTTTAAAACACCCACAGAGTGAATTGATGCTCTTTTAACAACTCTGCCATCAAAAGACGGACACATAAGACACACTTTTTATTCTTTACTGACTGTAGGTGGCTCTGAATGGGAAAGGATAACAATAAAGAGGTTATAAAATAAAAAGCAAGTCAATTGATGGAAACAACAACACATCAATCACTGCTCTGTGAAACAGATGTTACTGAACATAAACTCTGGCAAGTCAAGTGTAAAAGTATAATTAGTCAGGCCAAAAAACAAACTGCAGAGCAACTAGCAAACAGTAAAAATTTTAAGCACATCAGAAACAGGAAGCCAGCCAAACAATCGGCGGAGCTACTGGATGATCAAGATGCTAAAGAAGCACTCAAGGAAGACAAAGCCATTGCGGCCAAGTTAAATTAATTCTTTGGATCAGACTTCACTGTAGAGGATGTGAGGGAAATTCCCATATCTAAGACATTCTTTTTGGTGACAAATCTGTGGAACTGTCCCAGATCAAGCATACAAGGTTAAAGTGGGTAACTGTCATGCCCAAGCTCACACAACAGTAATAGTTCTGGCTTCCTATACAGTTATACTAAGTTCTAGATCACACCCTCTATGTCCCTGTCGACACTAGAGAACCTTTTGAAAAAAATTCCCATTATTGCCAACACCAGTTCAGATTAATCGAATTTAGCAATACTCAGAGTTTTAGTGAAAATGTAGTTTCTGTTACTAACACTGTTTTCAGCACTATGTCATCTAACCCTGCTATCACAAAGTTTAACTAGACTGGTGCAGAAACTGAATTAATGTTAACAATGCAGGGAATTCTTCACAATTATCCTTGGAGAAGACATGGCCCAGGTAACTAGTAGAAGTCTCTCACACTAGTCAACTCACTGACTTCCACAGACTCTTTCCAAAGAAAAGACATCTTTCTACTGTCAATGAAATAAAAGTCAAAGTCACATACACTTTTACTACCATACAGTGTTTTAAAGGGACACAGTAAATTTGACATCTAGTCAGTGTTAAAAAGTTTCATTATATTTACCCCTACCAGGAATACATGTACATTTGAATTTTCTAATTGTAAATATTTCTCTCCCTTTTGGCTATCAGATTCCCCCCTCCCCCACACACACTCTCTCGCACACAATAGGGGAAACTATTAAACGAATTCTACAAGAAATACAGTAAATACACAAAGTAAAATGTAAATAACACATTCCCCAATCTCTTGTATTATTTATAACAATATAGTAGATTAGGACATTTTAAAAAGTGGGGGGTTTAAACTGACTGCATATGTTAAAGTGTAGCAAAGTCCTATTTGCAAGCTGGTGTGGCAAAATTTTCCTCAGAAGAGAACCTAACTTTTCTCTTAATGGGCTACCTTCAAAATCTTTTCATAATCCCTGACCAGCTAAAATGCTTTCACAAAAATCATACCACTTTTTTTTGCTATTTGTATATGTTTCTAGAGTACTTGCATTTAGAGAGGTAAAATGATGGTATAGCTCTCATTTTCTCAACTTGGATGTCCTTTAATTATTATCGCAACCAGCAGTAGCAAAAATTGATTCGTACGGAACAGTGTGCTTATTCCCCATCATATGTCACACACTGAAATTCTACACAACTACCCCAGTCGGATGGGATTCTGTGCAATAAGTGTTCCACCATTTAATCTTTCATGAATAAAATTAGTCTTCAGGAGTGGTTATCTGGAAAAACTCCCAATGCAGCCACATTCACTTTTCTAACCCAGATCTATTTCTCTTCATATGCAGCACCTTGGGCTGCGCCCAGAAGGAACAAGTGGAACTTGGAGGAGGAAGGAGAGACAAGAGGAATAAGCTGCTCTCCAGTTGCTCAACAGGCACCTTCGCGGTCAATTCCATCCAACCCTCCCTAGCTAAACAAGAGGGTGTGACAGAATCACACCTGGGGACTTAACTTCCTTTGCCTTAGAAGGGGGAGTAAATCCAGTCTCGGCGTTCAAATAATGGCCAGCGGGACCCAAATCTAGGGAAGATTTTTCTCTCAGTGGCCTGCAGCCCACACAACAGCAGCTGCCGCCAGACACTTAGGGCTACAAACCGGAGTCCCACGGAAATCAGCGGAGCAGAAACAGGAAATATCCCTCCCACCCCGTCACCCACATCCGCCCCCTCACACAGGCGCACCCCCACGCACCCCCTGCACCCGTGCTTATGGCTCCCTCGGGAGCTCCGCTCAGCCGCAGCGCGCCCGGCCCGGCCGTGGCGGCTGCCCCGGACCCTCCCGCAGCCGGCCGCGCCCCGTACCCGTGTTGTAGACGTGCAGCTCGTCGGCGATGCCCTCGTTGCCGCCCCCGAAGATGATCACCAGCTCGCGGATGGCCACGGCGCGGTGCCCGTGACGGGAGCGGGGCACCGGCCCGGTGGAGGAAGGGACCCGCCTCCAGCTCAGCGCAACAGCGGCGGCGGCCGCCGCCATTTTGGCGCCACTCCTACAATGCACCGCGCGGGCAAAGGGTGGCCGCGTGTGTGGGAAGAGGCGGGGCTTGGACTCCGCGCGCAGCAGCAGCAGCACTAAGGGAACGTCCCTTGGGTTAGGTCAGACAGACGCCAGCGTAGCGTGTGTGGCGGGAAACTGCTTCCTGTAGCAATTAGTGATAGGTGGTGGGTTGTAAGAAACCCCCGTTGTAAAATACTGCTACCTGCAGTAGTAAATTCCTATAGAGAGCAACTTGTCCCCTGCACTCACGGTAGGGGAAAGTATTATCATTAGGAAGCCTGGATAACAATCTTGGTAGAGCATTAGGCTCTTAATCTGTTGTCTCCCTCCTGAGCTAATGGTTAAAAATTGGCATGCTCACTGCTGTGGGCTGGGTTTGATTCCCAGTTAGGGAAGGTTGACTTTATATTTAAAAAAAAAACAAACCTTAGTTACAGAGAGGGATAGCTCAGTGGTTTAAGCCTTAGCTTACTAAATCCAAGGTTGTGAGCTCAGTCCTTGAGGAGGCCATTTAGGGATCTGGGACAAAAATCTGTCTGGGGATTGGTCTGGCTTTGAGCAGAGAGTTAGAATAGATAACATCCTGAGGTCCCTTCCAACCCTGACATTCTATGGTCATAGGGCTAGTGCAAGGATATTTTTCACCCCAGGCAAAACTTCCACCTTGCACATCAGTTAATTGAAGGGCAAATCTCAACAAGCCTTTATAGACTCCAGGGGCAAACCATGCCCAGCAGCTGCTCCCCAGACCAGGTTCCCCACCCCTGGAGGGTAAGCAGTCCCCCCACCAAGCATATCTTTCCTATGCGGTGATATAGTTTGCTCATGCTGTTAATCTCTTTGAAAAATTGCCAACTGTCTTCAATTGCTTTTCCCCATAGACTTGCTTCCCATGGGATGTTACCTACCAGATTCCTGAGTTTGCTAGTCTGCCTCCTTGAAATCCATTATCTTTATTGTACTGTTCTCCCTTCTACCATTCCTTAGAATCATGAACTCTACCATTTCATGGTCACTTCCACCAAAGCTGCCTTCCACTATCAGATTCTCAACCAGCTCCTCCCTATTTGTCAAAAATCAAATCTAGAGCAGCCTCTCCCCTAGTAGCTTTCTCCACCTTCTGAAATAAAAAATGGATTCCAATACATTCCAAGAACTTGTTGGATAATCTGTGCCCTGCTGTGTTATTTTCCCAACAGATGTCTGGGTAGTTGAACTCACCCATCACCACCAAGAACATAAGGTTGTTCTCATTTGCTGACTTGTCCTAATTTGCAAAAATTGCTATGTAAGGTAGCCAATGGTGAGCTGGGGCTGGTTCGCACCGGTTCACAAGAACCGGTTGTTAAATTTAGAAGCTGGTGTAGAACCGGTTATTAAACGGGATGGTGGGTGGGCAAACTCCAGTCCACGAGCCACATCCAGCCCGCGGGACCGTCCTGTCCCAGGACCTTTAAAATGCCACCAGAGTCCCACTGCTGGAGCCCTGGCGCTATTTAAAAGGTCCAGGGCTCTGGCTGCTTCTACCGCCCCGGCCCTTTAAAGAGCCGCCGGAGCCCCACCGCCTCTACTCCAGGGCTCTGGCGGCTGTTTAAAGGGTCAAGGGGGTAGAAGCAGGCCCCGCCCCTTCTGGGGGCCAGAGCTGGCCCCAGCGTACAAGTAAGTCACTGGACTTACTTTCACCTCTGGTCTCAGGAGCGGGTGGTCAGGGGACAAGGAGCCGGGGGGTGGGGGTTGATGGGTTGCAGGTTGTGAGGGGGGCAGTCAAGGACAGGACATGGGTTGGGTTGGGGTTGGATGCATGGGAGACAGGCACTTGGGGCTTGTACCCACCGCGTGGTTCCCTACTGGGTCTTTGGCAGCACAGGTGTATGTGTCTTCACTCTCTCCAGGTGAAGGACCCGCTGCTGAAATGCCACCGAAACCTGGAGCGAGTGAAGACACACACACACACACACCCGCTGCTGCCGAAGTGCTGCTGAGGACCTGGTAGGGAACCGGTTATTAGAATTTTGGGAGCTCATCACTGAATGTAGCTAATTCCTACAGCCAGGGCCGGTGCAAGGAAGTTTCGCGCCCTAAGCGAAACTTTCACCTTGCACCCCCCCAACCCTGCAGCAGCTGCCCACCCCCTCAACCCTGAAGTGTGCCCCCCCTACTCTGTGGCAGCTCCCCGCACCCCGCGGCAGCTCCCCACCCCCTGGCCCAATGAGCCCTGCGGGTACCTCCCCACCCCAGCTCACTTCTGCTCCGCATCCTCTCCAAGCAGGACTGCGCAGTGGAATCCCTGGGCTGCCGGCAGCCGGCAGCGGCGCTCTGACCCAGGGGACCCCCTGGGCTGCCGGCAGCGTGTCAGGGCCACCCAGAGGATTCCGTGGGCCTGGGGTCTTCGGTGGCGGGGGGCCCCCGCTTCGGCGGTAATTTGGCTGTGCGGGGCCCTTCTGCTCCGGGACCCGCCGTTAAAGTGCCCCTGAGACCTGCCGTGGGGCCTCCCCACTGCCGAATTGCCGCCAAAGAGGGACCCGCTGCCGATGTGCAGCCCGGTCTTTGGCAGTAATTCAGCGGCGGGGGGCCCTTCCACTCCGGGACCCGCAGCCAAAGTGCCCCGGAGACCCGACGCGGGACCCCCCTGCCGCCGAATTGCCGCCGAAGCGGGACCCGCTGCCAAAGTGCAGCCGGGTCTTCAGCAGTAATTCGGTGGCGGAGGGCCCCCGCCGCGGGTCTCCGGGGCACTTCGGCGGCGGGTCCCGGAGCGGAAGGGCCCCCCGCTGCTGAATTACCGCCGAAGACCAGGCTACACATCGGCAGCGGGTCCCACTTCGGCGGTAATTCACCGGTGGGGGGTCCTTCCACCCCAGAGCGGAAGGACCCCCCCATCGGCGAAGACCGGGAGCAGAAGAAGCTCCAGGACTCAGGTCTCGCGAGAGTTTTCCGGGGCTCCCGGAGCAAGTGAAGGACCCCGTTCCAGGGGCCCCAAAAAACTCTAGTGGGGGCCCCTGCGGGGCCCGGGGCAAATTGTCCCTCTGCCCCCCCTCCAGATGGCTCTGCGGCGCGCTGACCCAGGGGACCCCCCTGGGCTGCTGGGTGCCACGGCGGCGCACTGACCCAGGGGAACCCTGGGCTGGCCGCTGCCGCTGCCAGCTCAGACTCCCTCTCCATCCCAGCAGCAGCGGCCGCTCAACTACTTAAAAAAAATTGGGGGGCGCTGTTTTTTGGCACCCCCAAATCTTGGTGCCCTAGGCAACCGCCTAGCCCGCCTAAATGATTGCACCAGCCCTGCCTACAGCTAGCAGTTGCACACACCCAATAGTGTAAGAATCTGTAGGAATGTGCTACGTGTAGTGGTGCTATATGGTGGCTAATTCCTACAGTTAGTTTCTTACTTTATAGGGTGCTTGAAATCATTATATGTAGGAATTTGCTACCTGTAGCAGTAACAGGTCCTACTTTGCTAAAAACTGCTATCTGATGTAGTTTCTCATATTCTGGGGTGTGTTAAATTGCTATCGGTATGAATTTGCTACCTGTAGCAGGGAGAGGTAGTGAATTGTTACCATTAGCAGTTACTGATACATATGGTTGTTCTTATGTGCCGTCTTGTCCTAATTTTCTAAAACTTGACAGTGGATGGATGGAAGCAAAAAGCATTCAGCTTCCAAACTACCCTGCCTGGATTCATGTTAGTGGAGCACAGGACATGTGGAGGATAGTTTAAATTCTTAATTTCATTATAGTTTGCCTTCAATATACTGCTATGCTGGTGTGATCTCTCAACATTACAGTTCATCAACTCAGCAGGCAGGTACAGGCAGCAACGCACTTGTCCTGTTGCCTTGACTGAGAAAGGTTTCTAATCAAAGAGAGTGTAGATTCCAGCAAGCTCCTGGAATAATATCTCATTGGAGATTAAAGTGTTTGTTCAGAAGGATTTTGAAGTCTGTGGGGTCATGATGGGGTTGGGACTCACCACCACAGTGCCTCCCACTGGCACATCTGGGAATTAGCTCTGTCCTCTGCAGGGCACCCTCTGCCAGTGGTGTCCCGTCCATCATCTGCTCCCCCATTAGTCCCCAGACCCATGTTGCTCCCTGCTCAGTGATGTCTGTTTCTGGTCACAGGCCTCCGGCAGTGCTGCTTAGTCTGTCATCACCCCCTTCGGGGGCAGGGGAAATGAGAGGTGCTTTTAATGACAGTCTTTCTACTTGCTCCTGCCACATGGAGCAACTACAGCCCAAAGTCTAGCCCCTCATGTCCGGCACATGTTGCAGTCTCACACAGCTGCTCTTTGTCTGTCAGGTGGACTGAAAGGGTAAAGAACCCAGGCCTACCTGCCACTCTGGGTCCTGCCCCAAGGACTCTCTAGCAGCAGCCTTCCTGCCCTCCTTCTCTCCTCTCACTCATCTATCCTCCCTGGACTAACTCCCCTTTAGACCCTTCCAATCATGGCCTGCAGCCTGGCAGGTATCAGGCTGGAGTTCTCCTCTGCTCCAGCCTAGCCAAGACTAGCTCATCTCCTTCACTCAGAAGACAGACATTCTCCCATGAAGGTCTGGAAGTGATTACCTGCTCCTCTTTTGGGCAGCCTTTATATAGGGCTGAGACTAGCCCTGATTGGCTGCGTTCTGCTCAGCCCTGATTGGCTCCCCTGCAGACCCTCCCAATTGGCTGCCTGTCTGCACAGCTTCTCTGGCCTGCCCTAGCCCCATCTGTCATAGTGGTGGGACAGCCACCCCACCAGAAGGGTAAAGATGACCCAGATGGGTTTGTTTCCATGCAGCTATGTTTTATTCTTTGGGGGCTGGATAGAAAGGAGAGAGAAGTATTTTGGATTTCCTGTTTCTCTTACTGAGGACCATCTGTGCTCAACTGAAAGTTTTCCTGGCAGAAGCAGTTCCTATCTATTTATTACAGGGTCAAAATATGGCTGCTATCCCACAGAGGCATTAGTGGTGATGGAGGTGAGAAAGGGGCTAAAAAGTCCTTTCCCTCCCCCAAACACTCTCATGCATGTGGAAGCCATAATGTTGCTGCTGCCTAAAGTGTGTATTAATGTTTCAATTTCAATTCAAATCTCCAACCAATGACAAAATTGGCAACACTGTTGTAACTAGTAAATGTTGCTGCTGCCTAAATACCCTGATGGCAAACAGGTAGGGGCAGTAACTAGTTGACGACTGGAGGGTGTTGGGTGTACAGCCCCCTGGGGGAGTGTAGGGAATGCCCAGTTTCACTAAGTCTCCTGCTTTAGCACCTCAGTAGGTTACATCAAAGAGGACCTGCGGTGACTAGGCATTCGGGAAGCCCATGCTGAGAGGTACTGTCTGTGGGAGGGGAAATGAAAAAGCCCCTCTGCTCCCCCAACCCTATTTTTTGCCAAACACTGGTGTCTCAGTCCACTGGGTATTACGCCCTTTGCTCCTGCCTGTGCTGGGGTTTTGCCTTCTGTCACCCTCTGGCAGCACTCTCTCCAGGGCTTAACTCCATCTCCTTTCCCCCCATATCCCTTCTTTTGCCTTCAGTCCCTATCCTAACCCTGCCTCCAGCTGCTTGACCCCCCGACTAGTCAGTTTTTGCCCCCCTGCTCAGACCCTGGCCACCCCCCTCCTTTGATCTGACCCTTTTTAACCCCTGCAAAAAGCAGTCAGCAGAATCTTTTGGCTAATAAGGACAGGTGAAGAGTAGCAGCTTCAGCAGATGTTTCTGAGCACGCTCAGTTTGTGTGACCATGCAAAAAAGCCCCTCTGATCAAAGAAAAAAAAAACTCCTCTGCTCCTCACACCCAGTGATGAGCTCCCAAAATCCTAATAACTGGTTCCCTACCAGGTCCTTGGCGGCACTTCGGCAGTGGCGGGGGTGTCTTCACTTGCTCCAGGTTTCGGTGGCATTTCGGCAGCAGGTCCTTCACCTGGAGAGAGTGAAGACACACACACTCGTGCTGCTGAAGACCCAGTAGGGAACCACGCGGTGAGTACAAGCCCCACGTGCCTGTCTCCCCTGCATCCAACCCCAGCCCAACCCATGTCCTGTCTCTGACTGCCCCCCTCACAACCTGCAACCCATCAACCTCGCCCTCCCCCACCGCTTCTTGTCCCCTGACCACCCCCTCCTGAGACCAGGGGTGAAAGTAAATCCAGTGACTTATTTGTATGGTGGGGCCAACTCCGGCTCCCAGAAGGGGTGGGGCCTGCTTCTACCCCCCCCCCCCGACCCTTTAAACAGCCGCTAGAGCCCTGGAGTAGTGGGGGTGGGGCTCTAGTGGCTCTTTAAAGGGCCGGGGCGGTAGAAGCAGCCAGAACCCTGGACTTTTTAAATAGCACCAGGGCTCCAGCAGTGGGGCTCTGGTGGCATTTTAAAGGGCCTGGGACAGGACGGTCCCACGGACTGGATGTGGCCTGTGGACTGGAGTTTGCCCACCCACCGTCCCATTTAGTAATCGGTTCTACACCAGCTTCTAAATTTAACAACCGGTTCTTGTGAACCGGTGCAAACCGGCTCCAGCTCACCACTGCCCACACCCTATTTTTTTTGCAAATATTGTTGTCTCATTCGCCAGGGTAACTGCTACCCCCTCTGCCCCTCCTTGTGCCAGGGTTTTACTCTCTGACAATGCCTCACCCCTCGGCTTAACTCTGTCTCCCTTCCCTGATCAGGGCCGGCCTTAGGATTTATGGTGCCCTAGGCGAGATTATTAAACTGGTGCCCCTCTGCCTGATCTGCTCTTAGCAACACAAACATAAGCTTATAGTATTGGAAAACTTGCCACATTCACGTTATTAAAACCAGTTTAACTTAATTAAGCACACTATAATGCTGATGGACTAGCACTAAAGAAGCAGCACTACAGAAAAAATTCTGATATGACAGAATGATGCAAATAATATATTTTTTTTAATTTATCAAAATTTTATTGGAAATTTATATGAAGAGGTATTGAAACAAAGATTTGTTTTTAATTAAAAGCAATCTTTCTGACTTTTTTGGCTGCAAAATCAGTAATAATGTCATCGTATGACAAAGACAAAGTCGTGTCTTGTTCGATTGCAAGAATAGCAAGACCAGTTAAGCGTTCCTGACTCATTGTAGAGTGGAGATAGTTTTTAATGAGCTTTAGTTTTGAGAAACTCCCGTTCTCCTGATGCTACTGTTACAGGATAATTGTCAGTAGAATACGAGTGGCAATGTACACATTAGGATAATGTCAACAAGTTTGCAGGTATGAATAAACTGTACAATGTCCATCACCAATTTTGCATGTAGCAACATTGATGACAGTGTACTCATTCTTCGTACAGTTCAAGTCCATTTAATCAAAATATCACCATGCTTCAGAAGGCTCTCTAGGTTCTTGCACTTTGTCATTAGTTGCTCTTGTTTTCCTATTTCGTTGAAATTTAGTTATGTCATACAAAAATCCAAGCTGTTCATGGGTGTACTTGCAAGGTATTGAAACCTTTCATCAACAGCAGATACTGCTTTATTTATCCATCACAACATTAAAAAAATTCAACCTCAAAATTTCTTTTCTGGATCGTCTATGGGCTCATCTGCTCCTTCATATTCTATTTGTCATTTTTTCCCTTGAAACTCATGTCACATTTTGCACGTGGAAATTTTGGTTCTACACCGAGTGCCTGTGCAAGCTCTCTTGCTGTAACCTGTGCTTCTTTGATCATGTTCTCTGTATTTCAACTAAAAAAGTCTTGTGTGTTGTTTTAGTAAGGGTAAGTGTTGAATCAAGCTGCATCATTGGACTCTGCATTATTTTTTGCTTACACTTGAGAATTTTAACAAGAATGTCAAACCAGATTACGACAGATGTTAGCACTCAAACTTGAAGCTGGATATTTCAGAGGCCATGACTGTGCTTCACTTTAGCTTTTGGATCTCTGGCTTCTTCCGAAATAGCAACCAATGCTTCAAATAAACGCTTCCTCAGATTGATATTTCATCAACTATTGTTATTATCTGAGGTCTTGGCCACCGGGCCTGCTCAGCCCACTGCCAGCCTGGGGTTTCTTGGGGGTCCCCAGGCCAGCAGCAGGTGCTGAGTGGGGCAGATGGCTGGTATCCCAGCTGGCAATAGTGCAGCACCCGGAACCCCAGAGCAGTGATGGGCTGAGCCGCTCAGCCTGCCGCTGCATACCATCAAAAAATCAGCTCACTTGCCACCTTTGACACGTGTGCCGTAGGTTGCTGACCCCTGCTTTATACACTAGTAAGGAGATGAGCATATTACAGTTGTTGGAGGGCTCTTAGCAGGAGTAACAGGCTATAGGAAAGTCAGTCAACATTTTTTGTTTCTCTGATGAAAACTGGCCCACTCCCTGCTCTAAACCAAACCTGTCACTAATAATTGTCAACAACTTAATTTTCTGGTTTTTGGCTAAGATACTGATTTTTAAAAAAAAAAAAAAAATATTGAAATTGGATTCAGGATTGTTAGCAAGAATTTTTTGGCAACAAAGTTGTTAAATGACAAATCTAAATGGCAACACAGTACTGCTTTCATGCTTGGCTCACCCCCAGCCTGCTGGTCCAACAGCTGCAGTAGAGGAGGAGATAGGTGGAAAAACTGCAGGACCCAAAATCCACCTCTTGGGTGCAGAGTGGCAACAGCAGCCAGCAGCAAACCCTCAGGTCCAATCACACGCCAATGGGCACCACCACCACCAGCCTTAATGGACCATGGTGAAGTTAGCACAGCATCTGATCTCAGGGACAAGGCACCCATGGAGCCACAGAAGCTCATCCTGCCCTGTTGCAGCTCCCCCCGGATGAGATGGATCGCTGGCAGCTGCCAGCCGGGGGAGAGGCGCTCCCTCAGCTAGAGTGGCCAGATCTTCTAGATGTCCTGATTTTATAGGGCCAGTCCCGATATTTGGGGCTTTGTACTTTACATAGGCACAGCCCAATTACATGACCCACCTAGAGTGACCAGACAGAAAGTGTGAAAAAATCAGGACAGGGATGGGGAGGGGGGTAAAAGGAGCCTTATATAAGAAAAAGACCCAAAAATTGGGACTGTCCCTATAAAATAGGAATATCTGATCACTGTACCCCAATTCCCCTATCCTGATTTTTCACACATCTGGCTAATCCCAGCCAAGCCCTGTGTGACATTCCAATCCTGGCTCGCTGCCGAGGAAATTGAGTTACTTTCACTTTCATTCCTCAGCAGGCAGACAGCCTGCCTCTCCCCCCCCACCTATCCCCCAGAACCTCACCCAACCCAGCCCTGATGGAGGGGAGGGAGGAGAGAGAGAGGGATGCTCCTGGGGAGGAGGGAGAGAAAGGAGGGGGTGCTCCATGGGGCAGGAGGGGAGAAGAATGGATGTTATGGGGGACAACAAAGGATACTGGTTTCCAGAGCCTTCAGAGCCTGCCTCACCTCACCTCAGCCAGGGGGAAAGAGTCACACTCACAGGTGAGCTCCTTCCCCAGCCCTTACCCCCTTCCCTTCCCAGAGACCCCAGCCAATCCCATTCCTCAGACTGTGCAGCATTCTGCTTTCTTTAGGACCCAGCAGCCCTGCTCCTACATGCTCCACTGCTTCCCGTCTGTCTGGGCTGCCTGCAGAGTGGTGCCCCCAGGCAAAGTGAGGCCCTACACATTTGCCTACTTTGCCTATGCCTAAGGACGGCCCTGTCCCTGATTTTGCCTTCAGCCCCTATCTTAACCCTGCTTCCAGCTGCTTGACCTCCCGACCAGTCAATTTCTGCCCCCGCTCAGACTCTGGCCACCCCTCGCTCCGATTTGTCCCCTTTGCCCCTTATTAACCACTGTTAAAAGCAGTCAGCAGAATCTTACAGCTAATACGGGCAGGGTGAAGGGCAGCGGCTTCAGCAGCCGCTACTGAGCATGCGCACACACCACACTGCTATAGGCCGGGGCGCGGAGCGCGAGAAATTTGACACTCTGCCCCCCTCCCCCCTCCTGATGGAGGCGGCTCTGGAGCTGGAACCGCGGACGTTTGTGCAAGGACCGAAGCACTGGGAAAGGCCGGGCCTGGACTCGGGTTATGGCTCCAGCATCCACCGGCGTCCGCAGCGTCTGCTGGACTCGCCCGAGGCAGCAAAGTTCTCGCTCTCGGGAGCCGCGTGCGAGTCGGGCCCCTATAGCCCCGCAGCGGCCGCGCTCGCAGACGCGTCCGGCTGCAGCCTCCTGCAGGAGGTTGAGGAGCCGGTGCGACAGGGACAGACGGCTTCCCCGGAACAGCGAGGCGCAGCGAGAGACTCGGAGCCCCCGGCGCCTCCCCGTGCGCCGGTGAAGCGCACTTGAGGTGAGAGAAGGGGGAAGGCAGCAGCTCCTTGGGGGTGACTTTCCGGCCGCCCCCCTCCTGGTGGTGGCGGGTCTGTGGGTGGGTGTCCCGCGTGGGGAGGGCACGAGGATTCGTACAGGGACCGTCCCAGGTTAAATGGCTGGGAGATCAATAGCTTTAAAAACCCTAGTTCTAGGAGGAGCTGCCCCTTGAAAGACCTTTAAATCTTTTCTACTTCAAACAAGGAGATTCTCTGCTCCTGGCTTGGAGCCTACTGCACTATGGGTATAGCTACACAGCAACACCTCTCACTCTCCAGCATCTCCTCTGAAAGCTCCAGTTAACTGACTTAGGCTTGCTCAGCTCACACGTTGCGGCCAAAAATAGCAGTATAGCTATTGGGCTAGATTCCTGGCTCCCAGGCCCTCCCCACTTGCTGGGTTTCAGCCTGAGCCCAAACGTCTACACTGTTATTTTTAGCCCCAGGCTCTTAGACTTACAGCCATGGATTTTCCTTTTTTCTGTGTAGATGTACCCATGCAGACCTTCTGTCTCAGGTCCATAGCCTGACCTGTATCCACATTGCAGAATGACAGGATCTGAACCCAAGTCATAGAGGGACTTGGGCTAAGACCCACCCCCTGGATGAGTCCCAGGACTCAGGTCCTGAGTGCTTGCTGAGGTGAGTCAGACAGGTGTGTGTGTAGATGGTAGGGAGGTTTGGGTTCAAACCTGTTTGCACCCTGGTTTACAGTGGAGTGTGTGTATATTATATAAGGTCTCATCAGCAAGGGAGAAACAGACTGTCAGAGGAGATATGTACAAAGTTATGGCAAATGCTCAAAAAAATCTGAAAAAATAAGGGTTTTTCTTCTAATCTCTCAATTCTAGTAATTCTAACAGTAGACAAAATAATTCAGAGATGTATGAAACTCCAGTCCTGTAAATTGTTCCATGCACACATGGAACTTGGCCAACTAGTAACTAATAGCTGAATCTACTTTTTAACTTTTAAAAATGAGTAGATTTCAACTAATGGTGTCCCTTTTTGAACAACAAAAAGACTGGTTTAGTGCTTCAATCTGGGAATTTATCCTTATAAGGCCCATGTTCTGTTCCTGGCTCTGCTGCTGGCTGAGGCCTTGTCTATACTGCAAATGCTTTGCCAATATAACTGTTCTTGTATAGACTGGCAGATCCTGCTACTGTAGATGCAGGATATGCTAATAGAAGATTTTTTTTTGCCCCTACTATAGCGGCACCTCCTTGCATGATGTTAGCTCTCTTTTGTCAGCACAGCCGGGTCTATAATGGGGTTTTTGCTGGCATAGTTGTGTCTGCTGGGGAGGAGGATTCACGTCCCTGACCTCATAGCTAGGTTGACAAAACCTTGTAGTGTAGGGCTGGCCTCACAGTAGTGATCTTGGGAAAGTGACTACAGGTATGTCTACACTGCAATCAGGAGATGTGATTGCAGCACTTCTTACTCAAGCTAGCTTTGATCTAGCTACAATGATACAGCATGGCAGCTCAAAACCAAGTACTCTCTGAACTGGAGGATTGATATGGAAGAAGTTTCTTATAGAAGAAGCAGCTTGTTCCCATTCTGCACATCGCAGTGTGATATCAATAGCTATGCAGATAGTTGATAACATAGTGCAGACTGGTGTTCTGCTGATGTGTTGTGGCGAGGTACCTCCCATATATTTAAATCTCCATATCTCTCAGTTTACCTATATTTGCTTCACATGGATGTTGTAGGCCTTAAAGAGAGACACCTCTACCCTGATATAACATGACCCCATATAACATGAATTCGGATATAACATGGTAAAGCAGTGCTCCGGAGGTGGGGGCCTGCGCACTCAGGCAGATCAAAGCAAGTTCGATATAGTGTGGTTTCACCTATAACACGGTAAGATTTTTTGGCTCCCAAGGACAGCATTATATTGGGGTAGAGGTGTACTGTCAACCTGAAACTTAGTTGGTTTAAAAAAAAAATTACTTCAAAAGTAGTTTCTGGTCCCACACTTAATCTTGAGTCCCCATGATAATGTATCTAACTTTACAGTTATAGTTTTCTGTTTTTAAAATGTTTTTCTTTTCTCTTTCTGTCTGAAAGTAACACAGAGACTGACTGACAATGAAGAGTGCTATCACATGAATAAAATAAATTGAAAAATAGAAGTAACTAAATTTTTCTTTAATTTTTCACTTATAATCATCATTGGAATTACTTGTTACAGTGTTCAGACAATAATATCACTGTTCTAAAGTAGATGTAGTCATTTTAATTCCTTAAGTGCTTTGAGAACCTCCAATGGAAAGTAATGTAGAAAGGCAAGGCATTCATAAGCATTATATTCAGTATAATAAGACTGGGTGCTGACTCTGCTGATTTCAGGTCAGTGCTCCAACATCATCTGGAAAGTAATAGCTGGTGTTGCTGTGACTGTCGCTGTGGTTGAGGCTGTGGTTATTTTGACAGGTAAGGGCTTTAGAACAAGGGGAGAACATCTCCTTGGACATTTTCATCTTCTGGCTTGTTTCTAGAACTGAGTAAAACTAATGCAAATGCTCACAATATGCAGAAGACTTAGATTCTCCCTTGCATCCCTGGCCAAAACTCCTTATGGTACATTAAGTAATATATAGCACTTGCATGATATTTCATGGTTATCAGGTACACATTTAAAATCTAAATACCTATCTCATGTTAAGTATCGGTATTTCCATTTTATTCAAGCTTCCCAGCTTTATGTTTGTTCCACCCCATACTCAATTCACTAAAATATGTTGATTTTTGATACCACTAAATTCTTACTGTAGCAGCTCCCTGTTAATTTGTAATGTGTGCTCACTCTTAGGAGAGTTCAAATTTGTCCCTTTCTCTTGCATACGCCTTTCTAAACATCAGCAGAATTAAAATTGGTTTATCAGTTCATGATCCAAAATATTTAAAGTATTCTAGATCCAACTTGAATTACTATATTTTCTTTCTCTGAAATTCCTGTCATCAGTGTAATTGGATTCAGTAGTTGTTTTGTCCCCTCAAACTGTTTTATAGTGTTCTTTGTGCAGCTAACCAGAAAGGATTGAAAACTACAAAGTTACAAGGTCTGGTAACTGATATAAAATCCTGAATCAATGCCTAGAAAACAGTGATAATCTGAGAAACCAATCAAGTCACAGCTCTGAGGTCTGATACCTTAGAAAACCAGCAGGGCTAGAGAGTTCTGCTATGTATTTTAGGGTAGTTCCCATTATTAGCAAATGCATAAATGGTACAATAAAGATGGGAAAAGGTTCAAAATATAAAGGAGAGAGAGAAAACAAATGTATTAATAAAAAAAAAATGTCAAGGGCTAGGTAGACATGACACATATTTTAGCCGTTCAGTAGCGTCGGGGTCATCAGTATGGAGTATGAAAAGTCCTCCTGATGAGCAGCCATTCAGTAGATGTATGGCGTCTCCAGGTGCACCTCATCTAGACAGATGACTGTTCCCGAGTCCCCAGAACTGGTCGTTTCCTGCACTTCACCCCGCATCTGAACTGATTGAGCTTGCCTAGAGCAGGAGTAGGCAACCTATGGCACGTGTGCCAAAAGCAGCACGCGAGCTGATTTTCAGTGTCACACTTCACGGGTCCTAGACACCAGTCTGGGGGGCTCTGCATTTTAATTTAATTTTAAATGAAACTTCTTAAACATTTTGAAACCTTATTTACTTTATATAACTAAACTATTGTTGTATGTATTATAGACTTATAGAAAGAGACTTTCTAAAACCGTTAAAATGTATTACTGGCATGCGTAACCTTAAATTAGAGTGAATAAATGAAGACTCGGCACACCACTTCTGAAAGGTTGCCGACCCCTGCCCTAGAGATAGCATGGCAGCTCAAAGCCAGGCAGTCTCTTATCTGGATGTATGATGTGGAAGGAGTTTCTTACAAAGGGAGTAACTTGTTCCCATTCTGCTCACCACAGTGTGATAGCTTCTGTTGTGGAGATGGTTGATGATGTAGTACAGATTAGTGTTCTGCTGATGAGTTGTGGTGAGGTGCCTCCCACATATCTTTGAAAAGTGGCAGTAGTGGTGTCAAAGAGGTTTTTTGCGGCAATATAATGCCTGAATTAGGTGATGGGATATTTGAAAGGACTGGCAGCTACTCTGTACTGGTTGGCCTCATAGGGTACGTCCACACTGCCCAAGGGATTGGTGGGTAGTGATCGATCTATCGGGGATTGATTTATTGCATCTTGTCCGCCCCCCTCCCCCGCCAGACCAGCCCATAGCCCTTTTTTGTTCTCATTGTCTGATTCAATTGCTCATCAGCTAGTGTTGTGCAGGGAGAGCTTAACCTTCTCCAAGTGAGTAGCAGAGAGCTACATCATAGTACTATATAAACAGCATATGCCAATGCAAAGCCAGAAACAAATGTTGTGTGTCATCACTGTAGTTACAAGCCTTTAAATCACACAATTCATTAATATCATCCCTTTTTCTTTCTAGTTCTCAATTCCAAACTGATTTTGGTAGCTGCTATGTGAAATTATTGGAGCTGGTACCCAAAGCTTTATGCTACATGAAAGCAACTCGGAATTGCATTGGGAGTACCTGGGTATGACTGAGATCAGAATTTGGTCCCTGTCTCTTGCTTCATTTTCTTCAGTGTATTCACTTTTCTGTCCCATCTGATGCTTTCTTTTGTGTCACTTTTTTTCTTTTCTTTCCCTTTCATTAGCTACTTTCTTTCTCTCTCACGTTACTCTTTACTCTCCACTCTGCTGTTTCATTTTTTTTTCCTTCTAGCTTTAGAAGTAAACTGCAAAAGGAAAATAAGGGGCATGGGCACTTTATTCCCTGCTGCATTATGATTTATAGAGAATGACTGAGATTATTTTTAAATGGGTTTGTTCTGTTTGTTTGGTTTTTATTTTTTAAATTTAAAACTTCAGATCTTGCCTTCTCGGTAAAACACTGTGAACTCTATGCATAAGATACGTTGCCAGAGGAATAACTTTAAAAAATGTTGTTTTTTTTCTGGGTTTTTATATGTCATAAAAAACTAAAGACAACTTCCCCGCCCTTTTCTTTGCATGTCACCTTGAACCAGTTTTTCCTGTCCCTTCTTCTTCACTCCATGCTCCCTCCTTCTCCTCTACTGCAAATGTTGTTGTGTTCAGAGGAAAACCAAAAACTGCTTTCCTTCTCCTTTAGTCTGTGAGGAGACAAGTCAAGACTTAACTGCAGCTCCAGGTTGCCAAATGCAGCATTTTGTTCTTTCTGCATCCTGTGTGCAGCGCAGAGGCCTGCAGAGAGCAGCACTGTTACTAACTTCAGAAGAAGGGGGAGCACTATGCTGTTGACTTGCTGTCTTCTGTCCTTAGGGAAAATGACTTGCCCTTCTGTCTCAGTTTCCCCATCTACAAAATGGAGATAATATTCACCCGCCTTCTGAGGGTTGTGAGGATTAATTAATATCTGTACAGTGCTTTGAACATAGCATAGCATTTTTTTTTTATAAATAGTGCTTTATAAGTATTCTGAAAAATCAGGCACTCTTATTCTGGAATAAGAACATCCATACATGGAGTTAATCAGGAATAGCTATTTTGGAATAACTCCCTGTGAAGACAAGCTCTTACTTGGATTTTTGAAGCTATCACACACTAGTGCTTTACACCCTATAGACAGAGGAATCACTTCTCCCACCAGTGAAATGCAGCTATCACTGTAAGTAGTATGTGGCAGCTGTTTAACAGAACACAACAACATTGTAGAAAATTCAGGACAGAAAGTGGGTCTATCTTTTTATGTTTTTCATACCACAACTTATCACTGGGGTAGCAGAGCCCCTAGTGAAGATCATTGTGTCCTTTTGAATCATGAAAGGTAAGTTGATTGCACCAGGTACTTATTCCAGTTTAGTTTGTCCAGGAAAACTGGCACTCTAAAATTTCAGCTGGAATTTCAGTGATACTCAGACTGAGGTTTAGTGATATTCAGCTGTTCTGCTCTATCTCAGCAGCCTGTAATCTAATGGCTAAGGAGGATATAACGTGTCTTAGAATGTGACTTGGCTATTTGACTTATGTCTCCCAGGAACTTTCTCTCCAAAGGTCAGGCAGTGTCCAGAAGAATGGATATGTTTTGGAGGGAACTGGTATTATTTGCCACTGATACAAAGAGCTGGAATAACAGTAAGGAGTACTGCGCCTCACATGGCGCAACACTTCCTGTGATAAAAGAGAAACTGCAACTGGTGAGAATGTGAAACTATTTTACCTGTTTTCACAAACATCCCATTACTGACTTATCTTATGTAGTCTGTTCTCGAGGTTTCCTATATTGATTATTTATACAGCAATATAAATGTCTGTGGGAGAATTATAGCCAAGACAATACTGCACCCACAGTCGAATGGTAAAATATTACATTATCATCCTCTAGAGACAGAGCGGGTGGAGAATGTTTTTCAGAAAGTCAGTGTAGTGGCAGGTCAGAGAGAGGATAAATAGGTCATTGGGATGACCATTTATCTTCAGTCACTTTATAAAAGAATGGAACAAATATTCAAAGGAGAAAATATGCTAAGCTGGGGCCCTATGCTTCCACTGCAGGATATGAATAATTCCAGTTGAAATCAATGACTTATGGGACAATCGGGGCTCAGAGTGGAGCCAATAGTAATGGAATGAACATAAAAAAGAAAGTGGAGACTGAATATGAGGGTATGGGGTATAATAGGATATGAAGTAGTTTTTCCCCAAGGGAAATGATGGCAACCTCATTGCTTGGGAACCTCAAAACTAAAATGGACAAAACACTAAAAAATGAGCTATAGGGAATAGTCCTTCTCTGACCCTTTGGAGATGCAGTAAATGACCTAATGGTGTTTATGGGATCAGTTAACCAAGAAACTCTGTTTATTTAAAGGGTGAGTGCCTGCTGAAAAACTGTTCTTAAATACATGGAAAAGCCTAGTGGCTATCTCCTTCCCATCCGTGGGTGATAAAATGACAATCAGGCCTTGGCTACACTGAAGAGTTGCAGCGCTGGTAGTGGCTTTACAGCGCTGCAATTTACTCCCCCTCCACACTGGCAAGCCACATACAGCGCTGTCTCTCCCTGGCTACAGCACTGGTTGTACTCCACATGGACGAGAGGCATAAAGAGAACAGCACTGGTGCTGCAGCGCTGCAGTGCCAGTGTAAACAGTGATTAATCTTACTACGCTGTAATTGACCTCCAGAATTTTCCCATAATGCCTTTAACTAAAGAACTCTCTTTGTTTTGTTATGATGCCTCTCTTTGTTTTGTTGTGAACTCCGGGCTCCCGGAGCTGCTTATCTAAAAAAACAAACACAGTGGGCTTGGCTACACTCACACTTTACAGCGCTGCAACTTTCGCGCTAAGGGGTGTGAAAAAACACACCCCTGAGCACTGCAAGATGCAGCGCTGTAAAGCGTCAGTGTAATCAGGGCGGCAGCTCTGGGAGCACGGCTCCCAGCGCTGCACGCTACACCCGTAAAAGATATGGTTTACGTGCAGCACTGGGAGAGCTCTCTTCCAGCGCTGCCGCTCTGACCACACTCACACTTCAAAGCGCTCCCGCGGCAGCGCTTTGAAATTCCAAGTGTAGCCATACCCAGTAATTGTTTGCTCGAGCAGAGGCAGGCAGGGAATGTCCACAGCTAGTGTTTGCTTGAGGAGAGAGACAGCACGGCGGGGGCGGGAGGGAGTCCCTCAGAACGGCTGCCTATCTGGTCTGAAAGCTATTTGCATTTGAGAGTGAATGAGAGAGGGGTGGGTGAAAATGTCGCAAATTGCAAGGCAGGGAGCTCACAGTGTCTGTCCAAAAATCTGCTCTCTCTGTCTCCCGATGCTCCCTGTCACCACCTCCACCCCCCCCCCCCCCCCCCGCTTTTGAACTTGCAAGGCAGGAGCTGTCACAGTGTCTGCTCCAAAATCCAGTCTCTCTGTCCCCCACGCTCCCTGTTCCACACTCACACCCACCCCTCTTTTGAAAAGCACGTTGCAGCTCACTTGAACGCTGGGATCGTGCCCACATGCACCACTCCCAACAGCCCGCTGCAAATGTGGCCACACTGCAGCGCTGGTAGCTGTCAGTGTGGCCACACTGCAGCGCTGTTCCTACACAGCTGTACGACCACAGCTGTAACTCCCAGCGCTGCACATTTCCAAGTGTAGCCATACCCGAAGAGGCAGGAGGGTGGACACTAAGGCCTTGGCTACACTGGCGCTTTACAGCGCTGCAACTTTCTTGCTCAGGGGTGTGAAAAAAACACACCCCTGAGCGCTGCAAGATACAGCGCTGTAAAGCGCCAGTGTAAACACTGCCCCAGCGCTGGGAGCGTGGCTCTCAGTGTGGGGAGGTGGAGTACCTGCAGCACTGGGAGAGCTCTCTCCCAGCGCTGGCGCTGTGACCACACTCGCACTTCAAAGCGCTGCCGCGGCAGCGCTGCCACAGCAGTGCTTTGAAGTTTCAAGTGTAGCCATAGACCCTAAGGACAGCCCTGGTGGCAGAAGGCAGTACTTGATGCTTTTGAAGAAGGTGAAAGTCCTGCAGAATGCAATCCTATGTTCAACGTTGCACAACTGGAGCAGGGGTCTGAGCATGGGAAAAATTGTTTCTGTCCCCCACAGGTGATCATTTCATGCCCTGAAACAAGATACTGAGCTACAGCTACTGTTACTGCTCATGAAATTATGCTACCTCTTTTAAAACCAGCTACAGTACTAGACTCTCACCTCCTGCAGCACTGAGTGCCACAGGTCAACTGTCTTGTATAACAAACATTCATTTTATCCACTTTTAATTTTCTGTTTTTTCCTGTGTTCTTGAGTTATGAGGGAAAGGGATGGCAATTAAGAGTACCTGAGTGACGACTTCTACCATTCCTTTTGAGGAACACCTCTGTTTAATTAATTAATTAATCTGTTTTATACTGCTGCCCACCACTGTAGTATCTGGGGACAGATTTGTAAAGTCATGTAGGTGCTTAAAGATGTGGGTAGGCACCTAGTCAGAATTTCAAATGTTCCTAGGCACCTACTTCCCATTGACGTGAATGAAATTGGGTGCATAGATGCCTAGTGAGATTTTCAGAAGCACCTGTCTGCATCTTTAGGTGCCAAATATCTTTAGAAATCTGACCATCAGTGCCTTCCTTGTAAGACCTATACCAGGAGCAAAGTCTCTTGTGGACTTCATAGAGTTGTTGGCACTTCTCCTTTTTGGGAGTTAAAACTCTGCTTAGGCTTGGGGTATGGGTTTTGTTTTACATTTTGTTAATTTCCTATTTTTGGTTGGTCAGTAGGTGGAGGTTTAAGGGGTCAGTGTTTTGAGTGTTATTCTTACTGTAGAAAGGCTTTTTCAAAGAGGAGATTTTGCATCATTTCCTTAAGACAGCCAGACTCTTGATTTGCCTGGTCTCCTCTGTAGGATTGTTCCACAGCCACATCCCGTCGGCTCAGAATTCTTTGTGCCCAGCTGTCATGTGCTTTGTTCTACGATTTGTGAACTCATTATCC
Organism: Chelonoidis abingdonii; assembly: GCF_003597395.2. Classification (NCBI taxonomy): domain Eukaryota; kingdom Metazoa; phylum Chordata; order Testudines; family Testudinidae; genus Chelonoidis; species Chelonoidis abingdonii. Next base: position 106,142,181 of record NC_133769.1, read on the forward strand.
CAGAGGGGAACAGCGATCTCCGCAGTTCATAGACCAAAATTTGATCTTTGATGGAAGCTTAATTCACTAAGTGCTTTGAGAAATAGTACCACGGCCATAAACTGACAGCTGACAAGGAGCCAGGGAGGGGCTTGAATACAGGCCTGATGTGCTCACAACTGCCTAAACCATGAAGAGGGGAGGCAGCCATGTTCTGTACCAACTGGAGCCTGTACATTCTCTTCACATTCAGCTATAGATACAGTGAATTACAGTAACCTGGACTGGATGCGACACATGCATGGATCGCTATTGCCAGGTCCTCATCTGGAAGGAAGCAACTAGCAAGCTAACAGTGAAAGAGGGCAATTTCAGATACTAATGCTCCTTGGATCCAAGCTTAGTAAGGAGTCCAACTGGCCCCTGAGCTTTTTTACCATTTTGAAGAATGGGGGCTGTGTGCCTTCAGTAGAAGGTGGTGACAGTGTCTTGACTAGTTCTTCAAAGCATTTTCTCTCTCCAGCCAGCATCATTTGGGTCTTGCCTGTGTTCAGCTAAAGCCAATTGTTCTTTATCCAAGAGCTGATCTCTTGCAGACATTTTGACATTTTAGGAGTGGCCGTGGTTGCACCAGTTGATATCACTTCCCCAGCTTACTCTCTTCCTTCTCTAGATTATGCCACTTCAGATAAGTACTTTCTGCCCACTTATTATTTGTAGTATCATATCACCTAGGCACCCTAGTCAGGACCAGGGCCCCACAGTGCTAGCATTGTACGAACATTGAACAAAAAAGCGGTTCTTGCCCCAAAGACCTTCCAGTCTTAAAATTCCTCCTGTAGTTTGACTTGGGAACAGGATTCTTCCTTTCCTTTCCTTACCAGTTATGTAGAGATGGCTTGGGTTTGTTCTAGATAACCTGCATTAGAAATTCAGGTCTTGTCTACCCTCTCTTAACTGAGAGACTCCATGGACAATGGAAGAACTAGTAGGTTTATGACATCACAAATACCAAAGGTGTGAAACTTGAATAACTGAGGTGGGGTCAGGGCAGAGCAGAAAATCCTTAGCCAGACTTTTTGAAACCCGTTTGCTTGCTTCTGTGAATATCTATTTAGCTCAAATGGTTGGGAGGAAAGCTCTCTTAGTGAAAGCTGTTATTAACATATCCAACTAGCACATCACTAGAGTAAAATCTGCTTCTCTGACACTCTTTTCCGTTAGGCTTCATGTTACTGGCAGCAGTGGCAGTCATAGCTGTGTTGTTTGTGGCATGGATGAGGTTCTGGCTGAGAGCTGTTTCAACCCTAACAAATGGATCTGTGAAAAAGCCACCATGGAATTTCCAACTGTGAAGAGAGCCTCACTGGACTGAAATTGCCTCCCTTGTCCCAACAAAAGCTTCATATAAATAGGGCAAGGAGCTGTGGTAAGCGTCTGTCTCAAATCTGGACCTTAGCGTCCAAACTCTGGGTGCTTACTATGAACTCCCCCAAACTTTTACCAGCTTGGATCTTATCTCGCTGCCACCATCCGAAGTTTTTTTCCAGGGTTTTGGCCCCCTCTCGGGTTCCCCAAACCTTTCCTTGGGGGACCCCCTCTCTGGTCTCCCCAACTTCCCCTGGAGAGACCCCCAAGACCCAGATGTCTGAGTCTTACCGGCAAGGGAAATACCTCCCTTTCCCCTCCTTCTCCCCCCTCAGACGTTGCTCTCTGGCCAACTGAGAGTGCCTGATGTAATCTTTTTACATCACAATACCAAGAAAACCTGTCTCCTTTTTTCCCCACTGAGGCAAGCCTCAAACACAAGGGAACAGAGATAATCCTACCTCTTTCCCTCCCACCACTCGCTGGTGCTGCCGAGCCCCCCTCCGTAGATCTAACACAAAGAGAATCTCCTCCCCTTATACCTTAATCTACCCAGAGAGAAAACTCAACCCAAGTCTTAAAAAGAAAGAAAATACAGATAAACTAAACACTGCATTAAGAGATCAATGCGGGGATATGGCTTATAAGAAAATAGGAATAAACAGTCTGATTTAAAAGATAGCCAATTTAAACCAGTCCAGCAAAACAACACACATGTAAATACAAAACAAAGCATATAACAGCCTATTGCCTTGCTACCTTTGTACTCACACTTTGGTAGACGAAAGTTAGAAAAAAGATTGGAGTTAGAAGAAAAGCTGTTTCACTCCATAGCCGGGAGAAACAAAAGACCCAGAGTCCCCAATTCCCGCCCCTGACTTTTAAAAAATCCAGTTTTCTGATTGGTCCTCTGGTCAGGTGTTTGGTTCCCCCTTTACAGGTAAAGAAAATTTAACCCTTACCTATCTACTTATGACAGGAGCATTGTTACACCAAACACAAATGTAATACTTTGGGCACAACGTAAGATTTGAGGCTAAAAGACTGAATAGGCCAGAGATTGAACTTCTCTTTCACCTTGAACTAGTCCCCTACAGGAGAATCCCTAAAGGTGTGTGTAATGCAGTGATTCCCAACCAGTGTGCTGTCAGGCCCAAACAGCTGTGCATGGAATTTTTTGAAAAACTACATAAGAACAAGGGTTGGAAGCCACCTTCTGATGGGCCATCTGCCTCACCGCCCCTCCTTGTCCAGGGGTGGAGCAACCAATCAGGGCTTCCTTTCGTCCCTCCTCACAACTTTTGTAAACAATGGATCAGCTCTTCTGCCTCTCCCCTTCTCTCCTGCAGCTTCCAGCCAGAAGTGAGGGGAAGAGACCCTGGAGATCAAGTATGCCATGGCAGAGAAAAGGTTGGGAACCACTTATGTAATGTGCAAGAGAGAGGGGGAAAAAAAGTTAAAAAATTTTGGCTGAAGATGGAACCTATGCCAAAGCCTGCCTACCCAAGCTAGGTTCTTCAGGTTAATGTTTCCTGCAGTATCTTTGTGGAACTATTGGTCTAGTCAACATCACATCCTTAATACTATATTTTTCCAAGCTCCTTTCCAAGCAGCAGCAGCATCTGTAGCCACCCAGGCACCTTCCACCTCTTTGGTTTGTAGAGAAAAATCAAATTGTATATTACATAATTTTTCTTCCCCCTCAAAGCTCCTTGGGGCACTATCTGTTCCTACTGCTTCCTCCCATTGCAAGGCCTGCCAATAAACATTTCCCCTTTGTTTGAGCATAACTCCATTTATATTTGCTGTTCAGGACCACTAACTTTTTATTTGACTGCAATAGCCAAGTACACAGGCTGTTTGTTTCAGGGAGGTCTTGTGATGAGATCTAAGAATCAGGAGCTGGAGAACTGGCTTCTCATCCTGGCTATTTCACTGATTTCCTGTATGGCCTTGTGTCTCTGTCTGCCATAGTTTCCTGATACCTGAAACTGTGATAATGATGCTTCCCTACCTCACAGGAGTATTGTGAGGCTTAAGTCAGAAATGGCTGTGAGGCACTCAGATACTACAGTGATGGTGCCATAGGAATGTCTATAAATAAACAGGCATCCATCTGTAATTATTTTGCTCTGGAAGAGTGGTAGCAATTATTCATACAGGGCTCTGTATAAAAATTATGAAGTCTCATAAAACAAAATTGCTGTACATTTCTCATGCACACACAGAGTATTCTTTGCAACCTGTAATATATGGGGTGAGAACCTTTGTATTAAACTGTAGAATCCATATTGCTCAACCTACAGCAACCCAAAATGAAGGACGTGAAAAAATCATTCATGCAGGAAGTTTAGAATGCTGTGGGATTTATTTCTTTTGGGTAAATACCGCTTTCTATAACCGCAAGGCAATGATTCTGTATTCCAGATGTAAGCAATTTTTCAACCATGAAAATGAGGAGACACCAGGTTTTGAGTTGTGCCAGAATGCCATTCTGTCACTTTTTTATGGTGGAGCTGAGTTTGGCAGTGCACTGGGGTCAGTTGCCTCTCACTAGCTCACTCCACCCCAAGCCAGGGGAAGGTGCTTTGACAGATACATTGGGGACTCGGCCAGAGACCCATACTGCTGATAGATTGTCAGTGCCAGCAGCGAGCCTGTGGGGGTGTCACAGGACGGTTTTTCCACATTTTCCCATGGCAAACAGATTTCTAGGATCCCTGCATATGACTCATACTACTTCTGTAGTGCAACCATAATTTAAAACAGCGGTTCTCAAGCTGTGGGTTGGGACCCCAAGGTGGGTCTGTGACAGCACCCCCCAAAGGCTTTATGGAAATATGCTTATGAATATATATGACATAACTGGAATATGTTCTGTGCTACACATGCGATGTAACATAGCTATGTAAAGGTTATGATCTACTGAATCTATTAATCCTATTTGTATGCATGTATCATTTTTGTACTCATTATGAATATTGACAATGTACTGGCTTGATTTCTAAATAACATTCTAAATGAGCATTTGGTCAGTTCCTGGAGAAAGGAATTCACAAAGTTAAACGCCCAATCAGGAAGCACTTAAGGAACAATGCATCTTGGAATGCTCCAGTCCACACAAGAAGTCTTCCTGGAGACATACCAGATACCATGTGGGCAATGGCTTCTGCCTATAAAAACTGGGAGTCATGTATGGACATGTGACTTGCCCAGGTGACTCCAGAACTCCATCTTGGAGCTGGACTTTGTGTGGGAGAGAGGAGGGGGTCTCCACCCACAAGAGAGAGTCTAATTAAGTCCATGGGAGACCCCTCCATTTGGTCTTCAGCTGTCTAAAGAGAGAGCCTCTCCACCCCCAAAGATACCTGAAAGAAACTGGAACAAAGGACAGTGACTGCAAGGGATGTAAGTGATTGCTGGACCCAGACTAAAAGGAGATTAGTCTGTAAAAGGAAGCATTCTGGAATTGGTGAGGATTTTATCTGTATTCAGTTGGATTAGACATAGACTGGCGTGTTTTATTTTATTTTGCTTGGTAATTCACTTTGTTCTGTCTGTTACTACTTGGAACCACTTAAATTCTACTTTCTGTGTTTAATAAAATCACTTTTTACTTATTAATTAACCCAGAGTATGTATTAATACTGGGGGGGAGGGGGAACAGCTGTGCATGTCTCTCTATGAGTGTTATAGAGAGTGAACAGTTTGTGAGTTTACCCTGTATAAGCTTTATACAAGGTAAAACAGATTTATTTGGGTTTAGGTCCCACTGGGATTTGGGCATCTGAGTGCTAAAGACAAGAACACTTCTGTAAGCAGCTTTCAGCTAAGTCTGCAGGTTTGGGGCAAGTAATTCAGACCCTGGGTCTGTGTTGGAGCAGACGGGCATGTCTGGCTCAACAAGACAGGGTGCTGGGGTTCCACGCTGGCAGGGAAAGCAGGGGGAGAGGTAATCTTGGCACATCACGTGGCAGCTCCCAGGGGGTTTCTGTGATTCAACCCATCACAGGGTCGCTACCCCATTGTAATGGGGTCACCAGGGCTGGCATTAGACTTGCTTGGGCCCTGGGCCTGAAGCCCGAGCCCCACCACCCTAGGCCAAAAAGCCCTAGGTGGTGGGGCTCAGGTTACAGGCCCCCCTTTGAGGCTTAAGTCCTTGGACTTCTGTTTTGGCCCCTCACCCTGGGTGGTGAGGCTTGGGCTTTTGCTTTGGCCCAAGGACGGTGGGGTTTGGGCAGGTTCAGGCTTCAGTCCCCGCTCCTGGGGTCATGTAGTAATTTTTCTTGTCAGAAGGGGGTTGTGATGCAATGAAGTTTGAGAACCCCTAATTTAGAAAAAAAACACAAAATACTTGATTGTCTTTTAAATCTAGTGGACTTAGTCCATACATTTTGATTGTATAAACATTCTACCTTCTTTAAGCCTTTCACAAGAAAGAGAGACTTTATTCACATGTAGAAAGATAGTTTGTCTGATTCACAAGGCACACAAATGTGCAGCTTCTAATTTGGGATAAAAAGCATATTAGATCATTTAGTCTGACCACCTGTATATCACAGGCCACTAGCACCCATATACTAAACCCAACAACTGAAATTAGACCAAAGTATTACAGCCCACAGGAGTCTAAACTATTATGTGCCACAGGCAGAGAATAGGAGGGACTGAGGTGCACCACTGCCCAAAGTCCCTACAATCGTAGAGAAATGATGAAATGAGATACAGTATAATTCTGTTTATCTGAAACCCTGTTATCCTAATCTCTGCATTATCACAATCCCTTTCTAGGGGGGGTGTGTGTGTGTGTGTGTGTGTGTGTGTGTGTGTGTCACCCTGCTGCTGAATTAGTCTTTTGTGGGCCTGGCGGCAAACATATTTGTGGGCCCCCATGTGCGAGGGACCAGCTGGGGGCAATGGGGCATGGTGAGGGGTGTCAGTCCCCGGAGTGAGGGACTGGCTGAAGGCAATGGGGAAGGGGGGTCAGGAGGAGGTCTACTCTGTATGAGGGTGGGGACTGAGGAGGGGGTCTCTTGTGTGAGGTTGGGCGCAGTGGATCTCTGTGGGCTGTGCTGAGTGATTCCAGGGAGCTGTGGGGGAGAGGTGGTCTCTCTATGGGGCTGGGCTGAAGGGGTGCTGGGCTGGGAGGTCCCAGGCAGCTGTATGTAGGGGGAGGGCTGGGTTGGGGGCAATGGGTTTCTGTGGGGCTGGGCTGGAGGGGTCAGGCTCGGGGTCCTGGGGCAGGCCAGTCCCTCTCTTTTTCTGAGGCTGAGTTGGGGGAAGTGGGTCTCTGTGGGGCCAGGCTCAGGGTATCCTGGGGAGGTGTGGGGGATGGTGCCAGGACGGCGGTCCCTCTCTCCACGGGACTGGACTGGGGGCAATGGGTCTCGGAAGGGGTGGGCTAGGGAGGTTTCAGGGGAGGCAGGCTATGGGGTTCTGGGGAGCTCTGTGTGGGAGGCATCCTGCGGGGGTCTCCCTTTCTCTCTGTGGGGCAACTGAGGCCCTGTCTGCAATGGAAGCAGCTGGGCATGGTCTGCCTCCTGCCCAGCCTGGAGGAGGGACCTGCCACCAAGATGCTGGGGCTGGAGCCATATTGTTATGGGCCCCTTCCAAGTGTGCTATCCCCAGGTGAGGGGCAAAGCTCAGGCTGCTGTTCCCCTTGCAGGCAGGGTCAGGGGAGGTTTTTCCCTGCGCTCAGCTCCCTTGCCCCACCTGGGAAGGAGCCTGGCCACAGATCAGTGGGGGCAGGGAGGGGTGTTTTGAATCAGGGGAGTATTCTGTCTCGAACTGCAAGCACTTCTGGTGAGTCGGGAAGGGGCTCAGAGACCAGCTTCTCTGTGGCCTGGACAGGTCCCCTCTGGCTCTGCCATGCTCTGTCCTCCCATGGGAAATGTCACTGGCCCAGATGCCTGAGCTTATGGCCCTCTGGTGTTTGGCCCAAATGGCTGAAGTTTTTCAGCCACTCTGGAGAAATTCCCCCTCCAAAACTTCCAGCGCAGGGCAAATGCTTGAAGCAAAGCATGGCCAAGCCTTCCTGCCCCATGTGCTCACTTCATGGGCAATCAGCCACCTAGGGCTGATCTACACTAGAAATGTATATGTGCATAGCTACCTCTCTCATGGGTGTGAAAAAACAACCCCCCTAAGTGACATAAGGGTTGCAGGCATAATTACTCATGTGCACAGCGGTGTGTTGGCGGGAGATGCTCTCCCACTGACAGCTACCGCTGCTCATTGAGTTGGCTTTATTATGTCGACGGGTGATTTCTCTCCCCTCAGCATAACGTAGCTACACAAGCGCACTTAGAGCTGCACAGCTGTATTGATACACCTGTGCCACTGTAAGATGGTAAATGTAGACATCCTCTTAGGCACCCACCTTTGAAAATGTTGACTATTCAAAGTCCTTATCTGACCCTTTCTGGAATTCATTGATCTCCACCTATCACTTTAGCAAAGAACTTAGATTGTAAGGTCTTCAAGGCAGGGACTGTCTATGACTGTGTTTGTATGCTGCTGAGCACAGTGGGGCCTCATTCTTGGTTTGTCCTCAGGCACTACTGCAATAAACATTATTATTATTAATAGTAATATGAGAACTGACAAACCTGTGAGGGAAACAATGACTTGTAAAATATTGAAGCTTGAGAGAAGCAACCAGGCTGTTCTATTGACCACATCTATTAAAAAGACCAAGGAAATAGAGAAAGTTTTACAAAAGGTGGTGAGACTCAGGACCCGTGGAGTGGGGATGATGAATCTCAGAATCTGGAAACAGGCCTTGATTCTGTGGGTGTGGAGTGGTGAGAGTATAAACACAAAGCAAACAGATGAGGTAGGCCCCCCCTCTTGAGAGTGCTGCAGCTTGGCTGCCAATTACGCTAATCCTAGTAGTAGGAGTGAGATCTAAGGCTCCAATACTGCAATGAGCTTCACACACACAGACTCCTGCCCCCTCATGGAGTCTGAGGGTATGGCTACACTTGTAGCCATACAGCGCTGCCATGGGAGCACTCCCACGGCAGCGCTTTGAAGTGCAAGTGTGGTTGCGGCGCCAGCGATGGGAGAGAGCTCTCCCAGTGCTGCACGTACTCCACCTCCTCATGGAGATTAGCTTACAGCGCTGGGAGCCGTGCTCCCAGCGCTGGGGCAGTGTTTACACTAGCGCTTTGCAGAGCTGTAACTTGCTGCGCTCAGGGGTGTTTTTTCACACCCCTGAGCGAGAACGTTGCAGCGCTGTAAAGTGCCAGTATAGCCAAGGCCTCAATCTCTTCAGTGGGCCTAGAGGGGAAATGGAAGATAGATGGAACGAGATGTGGGTGGGACTGAAGAGACATGGGTTTGATCATTTTTTCCCCAGCAGTGCTAATGAGGTGCTTAGCTATATGCTCCTCTCTTCCGCTCTGGTCCTGCAAGCACCTCTTCACAAGTGGAACTCTATACCCATAAAGAGTTGCTTGTTGGATCAGGGCATAAATCACACACAGACAATACAGTTCAGGCATTTGCTTGTCTGGTGGGCTTTTTAAAAAATCTATATTCTAAATTTGGTTGGGCCAAATTTGGAATTTTGGTTTGGTCTAACTCTAGTTTCGGTAGAAAAACAAAGCTGTTTCGAATACTGATAACTGGAAATGAAAAAATTCTATCTTCAAAATCTTGCATTTTGTCTGAAGGTATACTAATACTTTAAAAAGAGTTCAGAATAGTATGTACAGTATGATGCTACCGCTATAGAATAGTAATATAGTGTGATACTTTTTTCAATACTTCCTCCTGAAAGCCCCATGGTTTTATTGTAAAGAAAATATTTGAATGGGGAAAGGGCACTTGACTGGTACAAGGGGAGGGAGGAAATTCCAAGCACGAGAGGTGACATGGAAATACATATGGAAAAAAGAATAGGAAAAGGTTCAAAGAGGGTTTCGGGAGGAAAGGTATATCAGCATATAGTAATAACTGTAGTAATGGTGTTCCAAATTCCCTTTTTGTTCAAACCAAAACCCCATTTCATAATTTCCCCAAGATTTGGGAGGGACAGAATTCAGAATTGCAACCCACATTCAGAGCTGAATTTTGTAAACGTCCTCTAGTTTTATAAAGGGACAAACCAACCTCCTGGAGGTGAACACTTTTGAAAACGTTAGCATGTTTGAAATCCACATTAAATTTTTACATCTTGAGCTTGACTGTAATGGAAACGATGATGAAACAATAGAAAAAATCTGTAATCTAAAAAATAAAAATAAATTGTTTCTGTTACAGTGGTCCAGTGGCAAAGTATCAGTACTAAAGATACCAGCAAAATTCCAGGGGTAAAAGCCTGGTAAGAATTTGCCATTGATTTCATGGGAGGGGAAGGGGAGGAGAGAGATTTCACCGCAAATCTTCAGGCTTTGCTATTATTGAGGTTACAGTTAGTTTATTTTTCTTTTTAAATGTAACCTGCCAATAAGGATGCTAAGAAAAAAGCCAGCCTAATAACCTTTAATCCACAGCGATTGTTAAAAACACATCATGCTGTCCTTAATTGTGAGTATTTTCTAAGAATTAATGTACTTATTGATGTCATATTAGTGTTCACAATAGTCATGTAGTATGTTAATATGTTGGATTTGTGCCCATTCTTCTTACTTGATTCTTGCTTACCAATAGTTATCTCTTCATGGTTACCAAAAATAACAATTAAATAAAAATGTTACTTGAGATCATGTGATTGTTGAAGTTGATTCTGGAGGTATTTGCTTTTTCCTCCATCTGGACTTTTGTTTCCTATGGGATTTATTTGCAATCTGCTGGATGAGGATCTGAGGGGAGTTTGCCAGATCTGGGGCTGCATCATTCAGCACATCTGGAAGTGGTTTATGGGGCTCTTTCACTACGCCAGTGCAATTTCTGGATTCTGAGCAGCTTCTCAGAACAGAAAAAGAAAAGAAAAACCAGCACCGCTCCAAAGCACACTTGAAGGATTTGAAAAAGGATTCCCAGTTTAAAAGCATTACTGTGGCCCTTTAAGACTCATGTACCTAGGATTTCCAAGGGGAGTCATGGGCAAGGCAGTTTTGGCATGAATACTTTGCAGTTTTGGGTGAGCTAGGAACCGAGTGTTATCGCCCTGCAATTCTTCCGGAGAAAGAAGCTGTGAGTGCTGTGCTGCGTTTGAAAGGTAAAGACTAATTAAGCAGGAAATATCTAAACAGTAATGTCACTGTTTCATATGCAGCTTTCCCTGCTGCCGCCCCTCATTTTGTTATATGATCTGGTAATTGTGTCTAGAGACGTCAGATTCCAGTAATCTGCATTTAGGAAAACTAGGAGTAAATGTTTGCAGAGTAACAAGTCGAGTTCCTTTCTTTCTTGAAAGGCTACAAAATGCAGACCACTGATATTAAGAATCTTTTCAAATATTGAACTAAAAGTTTTGTTATATGTGAGTCTTTCTACGTTTGGATTTTAAAGATTAAAAACTTGGAGCGATTTGGACTGTTTTAATTATGTCTAGAGTTAGTGTATGGTTCTGACAGGCCAGCTACACATCACAGTGACTGCAAGTTACATTTACAGTTTGGGACAAATTATTTTAATTGTAAGAATGACATCCTGGTCCTGTTGAAATCAATGACAAAACTGCCATTGATTTCACTGAGGCCAGGATTTCACCCCAGGAGTGAGAATTTTGTCCACTTACAAAAATTACTGATTCAAATTTCCAGACTAGAAAGGAAACAATATTTGTGTTCTGTGCACAGGAGAGGAGATTTCTAAAGGCAAAGCTCTTTTCTTGACTGATCGCCTGATCTACTTACATATGTAAATCAAGGGGGTTCTGTGCATATGGAGAGAGCAGAATATTGGAGTTTAGATAAACAGTGCAGATCTGATAAGAATTTACCCCTAAAATAACTATTACCTTACACTATGTTTATTAATCCGTCTTTTTCAAACCAGTCACAATATTTATATGCATACAGACTGTTCTGTTTACGTGTTCTGTTTAGAATTTAACGTGTCAATCAAAATTGAAGACTGACTCGAGATCTTTCCATAAACTCAGAATTAACCAATAAGACATAACTGTATTTTGTGACTCAGCTTTCAAGAATTCATACCACTCTAGCCTCTTCTAAATGAATCAAAATGAATTGTATTTAAAAATAATAAACATAATATCTGTATCTCCAGGCATGAAAATATAGAAAAAGGGGGTTGAGATGCTAGGAAGAGCTACAGTGCTGGAGGGAGAAATGTCACATGAGTACATTGTTTTCTTTTTTGCCTGTAGTGCTGTGTAGTTCTTGTTTGTTTTAATTTTTGATATCTTATCTTATGTCTTCAATAACTTGTTTCCTGAAGTTTCAGTTTGCTTTCATAGGTTTACAGGCCTCAGGTGACTGGAATGTAAAAAGAAATTCCCCTTACACATTGATCCAGATTATGACTGAACCTCCATTGGTATAGTAGAGGGGCCAGAAGGCTAGCTGTGTTTGCGAGCTTGAGGAATGTGGGCTGGCTAGTATCAAAGGCAGCTCTTATTAAGGACAGGAGAAAGGCCTTGTACTCCCTGTACACAACTAATCATCCTTTTTGTTTCCAGATGTGTGCCTAGTGTGGTATTTTATTTTTAAAAAGAACTGTTTACAAGTTGTTTTTTTTAAAGGCCTATGCCCAGGGAAGAAAAAAAAAAAGTAATATAATTTTTTTTAAATGATGCAACACAACATCTGTACGATGAGCCCATCGTTAAAATCAGTGGGAGTTGTGACAGGTCTGAATTTGGACCCATAAATTTAAAAATAAATCATAATCTGCTTTTTACTATTAAGATTTTCTAAAATTGTACCACTTAAAGTACAAACTAAAAAATAATTTGGCTTCTAAAATACAAGGAAACGTGGGATTTTTCCATAAATGTCCATTAAGGGGATTTAATACTTTCCTTAGAGGCATCTGATCCTGGCCACTTTCAGCACTTGACTACAATGACAGTTTTAAGGAAACTTCTAGTTGCTCCAACACTATAGATGATGTGGTTAAAATGCTCGTGGCTGGTCTTCACCAATGGTCTCCCCTTGTTCCTACAACCTGTTGAATTATGCTGTCCCCTGGTTGCCGCCACCATTGAAATTACACTGATGTTATAGTGCAGACACAGCCCAAGATAGAGAAAGGATTCTAGGCTAGATAGATCCTTTGTCTTATTTAGTATGGGAATATCTCTGTTGCTGTGTGTTTGATTATAACAAGATCTAGAAATGGCATTATGGTGTTTACATTTGTTCTGCTGTATGGGGAGTCAAGGATAATTTCAATGGATTAAAATACCTACAGATGCATTTTGTAAACACATTGAATATTTGCATATGTTTTATCTTCTGTTTTACATTAAGAAAAATCTGTGTTATAAAATGTAAGTATTGCTGATATAAGTGACTGTACAGAGTTTATTGAAACATTAATTGTTTCACTGTAGTTATATAGCTTTGAAACTGGGTCATGTATTTAAAACATTTTTGCTTTTTAAATTCTGGATTATATAAGGTCATAAATTGTTGCCCAAAACATTGCAAATGTAACATGTTTCCATGAAAAGCTTTGCAAAGTTAGGATTCTGCTTCTATTCAAGTCAAAGGCAAAACCTAAAGATGCAAAATTGGGCCCATAAAATACTAAAGAAATATTCATCACTCTGTTTATAACTTCTCTCTTTCTCTCTCTTTTTTTTAAACTACAGATCGCAGTTCTTAACCAAAGGAACATATGGCTCTCTTAAGGAAAAGTAAGAAAGATTCAGAACATTTCAATATCAATTTGATTTACATATTTTTTTTAAACAGCTAGATAAAGATCATGTAAAAATTTTACAGGAGATTGCATAGGAGGATTGCATGCTAATTTATGACTCCAATTCTGCAAAGCACGTAAACCATTCCTACATACATCTTTCTTACATTTTCCTTTTATATGTTTTCCTGTTACCTGCCTCTCTTCCAGTCTTCAGGGTGGAAATTATACAAATGTAGACTTTCTTATATCTGCTCACCAATTTGTAACTAGCATCATCTTGCACATCACTTCTGAATTTGAATCAATGGAGAAAATCTTGAGAGGTGCCACTCTGTGTTGGCCTGATTGACACTGAGAACAGTGAGGCTGTAGAATGGCTTCTCATCAGATTCACACTTAGGTCCGCTGGAGTTATAGAAGCTCTTGCATGTAAGCAACTCCACCTCCTCCTATACCCGTTTGCAGATCCTGATCCTTCTGTCTTCCTCGTGGAGGAGCCATGGAAGCTACTGCAGTGTTGAGGCAATATTAAACCGCATGAAGCAGTATGCAAGAGGGAGACAGAGCAATCCAGGGACCGGGGCTCACTCTGAGCCTTCCAAAAAGTGGATGGTTGGGAGTTTGAGGGGGCTACGCTAGCTCCCAAATTCCAGGAACATGGAGACCCAAAATGTGGATGAGTCCTTCGCTTTCTTGGCTAACAGCTCTGTTGTGATGCTATCAGTTGGTTCCATAGGCAGCTTGCTTCCCTTGTTGTCAGTCAGCTGGGGAGCACCTGCTCTCCATCCCCCATGCAGGTACATCTTGAGAGGCACTGCCTCCCACTTGACATCACCTACCAATATAGCAGAATCGGAATTCTGCCTCTGGGGGAATGGATGGATCTTTTTGTTCTATGGAGCAGCTGTGTAGCCACTATTGAGAAGGAGGGCTGCACACTCAAGACATGATTAATGCCTTTGGGTGCTGAGCTTAGCTTTCCTGCAGAGCTCTGGTGGATTTTATGCCTTCTCAGCACCACAGTTAGGATTTGGCCCAATGGGATTCAGGGTTCTCAATACCTCTCAGAATCAGGCTAAAGTGAGCAGACTATGCCCTCACTCCATGCAACCCCTCTGAAGTCAGTGGGTGAGATCCTCAGCTGGTGTAAAAAAGCATAGCTCCACTGACATTCTTGATTTATGCTAATTTACACCAGCTGATGATCTTGCTCAAAAGATTTGTACAGGTGTAACTGAGGGCAGAATTCTGTGATGTTTTTTGAATATTTTTCCCATTCTGAGAACATTTACCATGCTACATAACTAACCAAATAGAATTGAAGATGACATTCAGCAAGTTCATTGATAATGATGATGATGCTTATTTACCTTTAGCCTTTCCAGTAACATCCTACTCAGGGGTGATTTATGTTAGATTGCTTGAGCATTCAGTCCAAGGCAGACTCTGGTAGAAGCTGAAAAATCTAAATATACAGTAAGGCATTTGCTTTTTGCATGCTTTGATTTTGCTAAGTAAAGTACTTGAATCAAAATATGTATACCTTTGCAAAGATTTTGGAGCATGCACAGTTTCTGTGGCAGGCTGAGTTTATTTTTGTAATACTTTTAGAGTTAGCCTCAAATAGACCTTGAATAGCTGAACTATTTCAGTGAAATGATCTAGAATGCTTCACTGTTTGAAGGTCTACCCGAAGGGGTTTTGGGTAAAGGAAAGGGCCAGGTAGGGTTAATTCTGAAATCCTATGGCAATTGGAGGACCACAGGATAGCCAGAAAAAAAGTTCCAAAATCAGTTAACATCTCTTTATACGTCTCTTACACATTTTAAAATCAGTACAATTATACAAATAAAGAAAAATGGTGCACTTCTTCATTACCCTCTAGATATGGTGTATTAGACTTTCAAGTGACCTCATAATCATATTCTCTTCCTCACCCTTCCACTTTCATCCCCCTCCCTATGTGGTTAGTTCCTCCTTAGCTTAGGACCTGATTCTGCAGAGTTATTACTGAATTATCTTTTCTAAGCAATGTCCGCTGAGGATAGGGTGACCAGATGTACTGATTTTGGAGGCTTTTTCTTATATAGGCACCTATATCCCCCCATCCCCTGTCCTGATTTTTTACACTTGCTATCTGGTCACCCTAGCTGGGGGTGATGGACAGCATCCTGTCTCCCACCTGCCCACTGCTCCCTCTGCCCACCAATCCCACCCAAGTTTGGGCCATAAAGAGCATTTTTTGAGGGGCAAAAGAACTATGAGGTCAGTATCACAAAGGTGGCTGAACCACCATTCTGTGTGGGACAGAGTATGCTTATAATGGTATAAAGTATATAATACCCCACTTTGGGGATGGAAACAGTTTGCAGCATCACTATAAAATGTGTGTATGAGACCAATCCCCGCCAAGCCTGTATCTTGCTGTCTGTAACTATGATGAAAATGGATTTGTCTCATCTACAAAAGCAGTTAAAATCATTTTCAACAATAGTTAAGGAGAAAATGGGGATAGAACCTATGGCTGCCAACCATTTTCAACAGGTAATTTTCCTAGGGTAAGCAGCGCTTGAATAATAGGCTTAATGATTTAACAGTTTTCCTATTTTGGAAGTACTTGCAATCAGAACATCCTTGAAAACCAAAACATCTGGAAAGAGCTGACCACAGATTCCTGATTATACTGAACATGTGCTACAGTGCGAATTTCTAAATAAATCTTACAAGCAGTTTCTGTTTTTAATTTGGTCAAATAGCAAATGAGATGAGATTTTCAAAACAAATACAGGAATACAGTAAATGGCAATCATCATCTAGCTGGTAAAATAAAATACATGTATTTGAGCAATTAGTAATTAGCATTAGTTTTTATACTAATTTTTAACCAGTTGTCCTCTTTATTTCAGTTAATCAGATCTTATTATTCCTACTTGTTTTGACCATCTGTGTCATTCTGTATAATAAAGTTCACAAGGTGCCATCTACATTAAATAATGAAACAAGTAAGTAGCTTGTTATTTTATTCTGTTCATATTTCATGGTAACTGAGCACTGGTTTCTGTTCCTGCTGTAGGATAAATAGGAATTTATAACAGAATCATTTGTGTTATTTTGATGTAATCTAGGACACAGAACTTTTAATTTCTAAATCAGCTGATTCGAATAATACCAGGTCAGTAGTGGCTAAGAATCTCCATTGTGCTTCAGGGCCTGATCCAACTCTCCTTGAGGCCAGTGAGAATTCTTCCATTGATGTCAATGGAAGCTGGGTCACATTCTCAATTTTTTGCAGAGACTAACAGAAAAGTCAATCGGTAACAACCATGAGGATGTTTTTTAATTATGGGAATCTGCCTGCTTGGGAATAGACTGAGACTATTAGTTCATTTCCAACAGGCCATCAAACAGCAGCAGCAGGTAGTAACCAACTTGAGCCAGCCAACCACTGACTAAGGACTTGTCTACACTAGAAAGTTTTTCTGCTTTAACTGTACTGGATGCAATTATACTGGTGTAAAATGTAGGGAATATACTGTACCAGTATAAGTCACTTTTATGTGGTATAACTGCTTTCACACTAGGGATTTTACCAGTATAACTATGTTTATTAAAAAAAATCACACTCCTAAATGACATAGTTACACCAGTAAAACTTTTTAAGTGCAGATCAGACGTTAGGGGTGAAAGGCTTCATATCGTAGTCCAGGTCTAAACTACAGAATTCTGCTGGCATAAGTCAGGGTGTGAAGAGGTGTGATTCTTGAGCAACATAGATGTGTTGGCAGAAGTCCCTAGTGTGGACACGGTTATATTGGGAAAACCGTGTTTTTAGAAGTATAGCTTGTTTAACTGGTGGGAGGTGATTATAGTGTACAAAGCACAGCTGCATCCACACAAGGAGAGCTCCAACGGTATAGTATATTCCTACATCAAGAGAGCACTCCTAGTGAAGATTTAGCCCTAGTATTTATTTTGGTATTTATATGCAGTAATCTCAGTACTGTTAATTGTGTTCCCCAGCTCTTCAACCCTTAGCAGCTTCCTGAACCTTGTAACACTTTTGCTCTGTTTCTAGTTTATACAATTCAGAGACTAGGTCTGTTATAAAATGGTGCTGAATTCTGTACAATAATTTGGGGGTTTGCTATATGCAGTTGATTTGGAGAGTCCTGAGGAAATGGAAGAAGAAATTCCAGTGGTGATATGTGCTGCTGCAGGAAGAATGGGTGCAGCGGTAGCAGCAATTAGTAGCATCTACAGCAACACCGATGCTAATGTTTTGTTCTACATAGTTGGCCTGAAGAACACAATTCCACATATCAGGTAATAGTATTTACCAAAATTATTCATTCTGCTGCTTAGTTAGGGCCAGACTGTTACTGGGCTTAGCACTGGTGCACAGGGATTGGAGTGGGGCCCAGGGAGTCATTCCTCCCCGCTGTGCAAAGGCCATCACAGTCACAGATCTTGCAGTCCCCTGGATACAGGGATTGCTGTCTGCTAGGGGCACCACCCACCCTAGAAGGGGACTAATCTAAGCCAGGTGATGGCCACTGCCCCGCACCAACCAGCGGCGGAAGGGAGGTCATGCTGCAAGATGGTACAGTGTGTGTGTGTTTCTCCTGAACAATCCTTCCTGAAGCTGCCTCTGGGAAAACGTGGCTTTGCACCACTCCATATTCAGGGCTGTGCCTTTAACTTCAGAGGAGAACAACAGATAGAGTGGGGCTAACATAGAAAAAAGGAGAGGTAAAGGTTATAAATATGGGGTTCCACCATGATCATACAAAATTGTAGATATTATTTAAAGTGGGGTGGGTTGAACCCAGGTGCAGACCAAGGAGGAATGAGACCATCAATGTAGGGGCCATCTCAATGAAGAAACAAGAGTCTCTCTCTTTAGCATATTTACATAGCCTTCATTACTTTAGGTTCTTTACAATCTTTAATGTATTTGTGCTCCCAATGTATCTGTGAGGTAGAGAAGCACTGTTAACACCGTTTTACACATAAGTAACTGAGTATTTGGGCTTCTAACTTCCTTTGAGGAATTGGGCCAGAGAGAATAAGTGACTTGCTCAGGATGACACAGGAAGTCTGTAGTGGAGCAAGGACTCAAACCTAGGTCATTAAAAGGTGCAAATACCTGTCAAAATGAGGCTCAAGAAGAGAATTTCGTATAGAGCTGGTCAAAAAATGGAGTAAAAAGTTATAAAAAAATGTTATTTTTTTTCATTAAAAGATTTTCGTGTTTTGTTTTAAAACCAGTAGTGTTAAATATAGCCAGGGCATGTGCCATTAGGCACTTTGACATTTGATACTGAAGGTCTCTGTGGTTTTCTGTAACACACTTTTATCATTTCTCTTTCATCTCAGAAAATGGATTGAAAATTCCAAACTGAAAGAAATAAAGTATAAAACGGTGGAGTTCAACCCTATGATACTAAAAGGAAAAATAAGACCAGATGCATCACGCCCTGAGTTACTCCAGCCTGTGAGTAAGCAAATACCATATACCTCCAAAACAGAGCTGTCATAGTCTCCAAGTTTTTAATGCACATTGAAGACTTCAAATCTTCTCTGTGCTCTGCTCCTTCATACAGAACCACTGGGGTATTAGAGGAGCCACACCAGTTGGTAATAACGTTGGATGGTTTTCTTATTAGACTAGCACACCTCCTGTGGCAAGTGCTTCTACTCCACACTGTTGCTCTTCTGCTCTATCTCCTGAGGTACAACCCCCTTTATACATTGTAGGAGAGCCTTCCAGGTGGATGACCTGACTTGATTGAACCCTGATCTGACCTGGTTAAATCTTGGCCAGGCCATATACTTGGGCTGGCCAATGGAGAGATCAAACGTAACTAGCACTTTAGAGATCCATAAAAATAACACTTTTATAGAGAGGTAGTCAGAATAATTAGTGTTACTCCCTTGTGCTCCAGGACTGTAACTCCTAACAGATTACATTTTTTTCTTACACATCATTCAGAGAAGGAACCAACAACTAAATGTTGAGACATCACTCAAAGAGGGGAGATCCTTGCAGCAATGGCCCCACTAATTTGCCCATCTTCCTGCATGGGATGTTATCTGTTTGGGAGCTTAACCTGGGGCCTTATTATTATAACTTTAAGGACTTAAACTCAGCTGCAACCATGAGCTGACTGTGTTCTGGGCCAGTGACTCCCTCTCAGCATAATTTAGAGCCTGAAGGCTACTCTAAATTACACTGGCTGCCTACAACTGCTATTGACTAATGTGGAAGACAAGGACTGCTAAAATGCAAGGAAGCTGCAAATGTGTCCCCTTTCTGTGGTTGCCAACCCTCCAGGATTGTTCTGAAGTCTCCAGGAATTAAAGATTAATCTTCAGTTAAAGATTATGTCATGTGAAGAAACCTCCAGGAATACATCCAGCCAAAATTGGCAACCTTTGCTACGCTTTTTTCCTCTGCAATGCCCCCTGCTCCCGCAAAAGGAACTGTGTGTAGTGTAGGATTTGCTATGCCAAGCCTATGCCACTGGAGGAGTCCCTTATGCTGCAGTGATTCTCCTGTGCCTGGCTATGCTGCCTTTAGGAAGGCTTTGTACTGAGAGTGCTGTGAAAAGATCGGGGAGGGTTGCCAGATATTTGGTTTTTGACCAGAATGCCTGGGCAAAAAGGGACCCTGGTGGCTCTGATCTGCACTGCCAATCAGGGCATTAAAAGTCCAGTTGCTGGCACGCCAGGGGCTGGGGCTAAGGCAGGCTTCCTTGGAGCCACGATAAGTGCTGCCGGGACAGCCCCTGCCCCCAAACCCCCTGCCCCCAGCCTAGAGCTCCCTCCTGCCCTCCAAACCTCTCATCCCCAGCCCCATCCCAGAGCCTGCATTCCAGCTGGAGCTCTCACCTCCTCCTGCACAGACACCCTGCACCCCAACCCCCTGCTCCAGCCCAGAGCCCCTTCCTGCGCCCCAAGACCCTCATCCCTGACCCAACCCCCAGCCAGAGCCCACACCCCCTCCCGCACTCTGAGCCCCTCAGCCCCAGCCTGGAGCCCCCTCCACCCCAAATCCCTCATCCTTGGCCCCACGCCAGAGCCTGCACCCAGAGCCAAAGTCCTCACCACCTTCTGCACCCCAACCTCCTACCCCAGCCCAGTGAAAGTGAGTGAGATTGGGGAAGAGCGAGCGACGGAGGGAGGGGGGATGGAGCGAGCGGGGGTGGGACCTCAGAGAAGGCATGGGGCATGAGTAGGGCCTCAGAGAAGGAGTGGGGTAGGGGTGTTTGGTTTTGTGTCATTAGAAAGTTGGCAACCCATGATCTGGGTCATTGTGAATAAATACTGACCACCAAGGCTATTACATTTTTAAAGTTAAAGTGACAGGATAAATCTCTGAATGTAAGCACCCAAGCAGACCGAGTCTGATTCAGGGAGAAAGGTGTTCTCCTGGAACTTCTCTAACATTATCTTGTGGCATTGTGGGTCAGATGCATGCATGTTGTGTCAGCATTGATTTCATCTGAGTTATACCAGGGAAGAATATGGACTCCATGTGCTTTAGAATAATCTCAACATTTGACAGAGAACCTACAGTTAATATTTACAAAGTTCTTGGGTGAAAGCCTGGCCCCTCTGAAGTCATTGGGAGGAATTTCCCATTGACTTCAGTGGGGCCAGGATGACATTGTCTTAAAGAAAATATGGAGGCAAGTTTAAAATTGTGGCAATCAGTAAATGGTAGTTGGACAATATACAGTGATGAGAGGACTAAGTCACGTTTGAATCCTGAAAAAGACATTCATGATGACTGCATTAAGCCACTGTGCCACTTACAGTCTGTCATTTTGATTGGGTTTTTTTTTTTAACAGCTGAACTTCGTTCGATATTATCTCCCCCTGCTTATCCACAAATATGAGAAAGTCATATATTTGGATGATGATGTGATTGTGCAAGGTAAGTTGTCATCCAAAAATTCTTGGAACCTAACAGAAGTTTGCAACAGGAAGTTCAGCTGCTTTATTGGTCACCAGGAAAGATGGGCTCTAGTTAAAATTGAGGTTGCTTGGAGTGCTACACTTATGACAGCTTCACACTCACCCTTACATAGTATTTAACAAAGGAAAATCAAGGGACAATTTCTACTTTTGGATGTTTGATCCTGATGGTAGGTGTGTGGGTGACGTTCAGTGTTTCTTGCATCTGATCAGTTGCTGTGCATGAGTGTACAAGGCAATTCCAATAAGCGTGGTTTCACCAGAACAGGACTTGACGTTTCCTATTTTGTTTGGTCAATGTGAAGCTGACTTTGAATCCCCACAAATGCTGGCATCCTTACCCCAAATAACTGCTTATTCTTGAGAGAGAATTTACTCAAATCAGGTTGTAAAAGACCCTGGATTTTGTTCTGAGCACCTTCAATTCCTATTTATATCTTTGGGAGCTAAGGGCCCTCAGCACCTCACAGAATCAGGCTAACTGATATTAATATCTTGTGGTTAATACAGACAAATCAGGAAACAATTCAAGTGGTGGAAAATCCCTCCATGCCCATACAGCAAAAGCTAAGTAGAGGCACAGTTATCTTTTCAGGTGGATTTCTCAGTCTGTTCATTCCTTTCTTTGCCACTTTCTCTGTTCTTTCTTCCTGCTAGTGTTGATATCTTCTCTTGCTTTATCTTTTTTTTTTTTTGCCCTTCAGCATTCTTGCACATTCCTGTTATTTTGATAGCACCTTTCATCCAAGGATCTCAGAAGCATTTTGCAAGTGTTAATTAATTAAGCCTTATGAAACCCTTATGCAGTAGGGTGTCCAAGGACATTGGGTCAAGTTAATCCCTGGAGTAACACCTTTGAAGTCAGTGGAATTACAACAGCAAAGAGTTTGGTTCATTTAGTTTTCAACAGCTTTTCTGCAGTTTTTCTTGCCTTCAGATGTAGATTTCAGAGCAGCAATACTTAAAATGGCACTGTTGACCACTTTTTAAAGTTGGATTTGTTTTCTTGCCTTCCCTTCACTTTCAATAAGCTAGATAACGCAATTTCTTCCACATTATACTATCTGGGGAAAAAAAGATTTCCCCCTCACTTGCATACACCTTTCCAGTGGAGTCAAAATCTCTGCCTTTTTTATCATCAATGATGTTAGCAGGAATATTAAACAATGTGGAACAAATTCTGAAGTCTTTGCCTAGTCAAATCTCCCTTTGAAATGAATAAGAGTTTTGCAGAAGAAACACTGAACATGAGCTTCAGGATTTAGCTCTATGGAAATAGTATTTGGTAGCTAAGTGCTTTCTGCAAAACAACAGGAAGTTCACACACTGAATTTTGGTGTGTCACACCAAAAACGCTGCTTTTGATTTTCTTGTTGTTTTCTTTTACATCTCACAAAACAGAAGCTGTTTAGAATCTAGAGGAAATTCCTTCCCAGATCATAACAATCTTAGGGTAGGTCAGTTTTGAACCATAACTAGGTTAACAGTGTTTAATTCAAACACTGTCCCATTGTGGGACATGAATCCTATTTCAGGTTTTCAAACAAACTCGCGAGTTGTCCCTACAAGATGAGGCAGTTGCTGTATTACGTCATCCCAATATTGCTTTAATTGGGTTTCCTAGCAAATGAAAACAGAATTATTTCATCGCTGGTATAGCCAGGAGCACTGTGAACATTTTAGCTGCTGGTGTTAGCAGCTAAAAGTTATGAGCCCACTTTTCAAACAGTGAGGACTCGTATTTTAATAAGATATAGTGAAATAATACCCTAAGGGGAAAATCCGCTCCCCTGAACAAAAACCCAGGTAAAAGGACATTGTGCAGGGGACCAAAGTGGGATGGAGGGGAAGGGGACACAGTCCCCCATCCAGAGGCAAGGTACAGACACACAATAGGCTACAGCTCATGTCTCACATTTGGACCTTCAAATCAGCATATAAGCACATATAGATCAGGGGTTGGCAACCTTTCAGAAGTGGTGTGCCGAGTCTTCATTTATTCACTCTAATTTAATGTTTTGTGTGCCAGTAATATATTTTAACGTTTTTAGAAGGTCTCTTTCTCTAAGTCTATAATATATAACTAAACTATTTCTGTATGTAAAGTAAATAAGGTTTTTAAAATGTTTAAGAAGCTTCATTTAAAATTAAATTAAAATGCAGAGCCCTCCGGACCGGTGGCCAGGATCTGGGCAGTGTGAGTGCCACTGAAAATCAGCTTGTGTGCCACCTTCGGCACAAGTGCCATAGGTTACCTACCCCTGGTATAGATGAATACATGCAAACATAGGATTTTGACTTCCAGTTACAGGACCCATGTTTGAAACCAATGTCTATAGAGCAAAATTCTGCCTTCTTTCCGTCCAGGCCATCCCTTGACATTGAAAGGGTTGTACCAGTGTAATGGAGAACAGATATTGTCCTAAACAGTCAGTGACACAAACCCATTCTTAAACTCCCAATTCTGTATTCTCAGGTGACATCCAGGAACTGTACAACACATAGCTAGCTCCAGGCCATGCTGCAGCTTTTTCTGACGACTGTGATTTGCCGTCTACTCATGAAATGGTGAGAAGTGTAGGAATGCAGGTAAGATGTTAGTTTTAAATTCAGATTGTTGATGGATTTTTACGTACAGATTTAACATGATTTTCTTCATCCCCAAATGAAAGTTTTATCAGGACAAAGTATAGTATTAGGATTTAGGTACATAGTTTAGCAAGGGGAATTATCTCTTGTAATCATTTTAAGATGTGCTGTCTCCTGATTCTTTTGCAGTATGTTTTGTATTTTACTAAACTCTTCTTGTTTCGGTAGGTCACTTGTGCAACATATTTAGAAGAGAGTATTGATAGGATTGATATTAGACTTTCTGATAATTGAGAGGGAGTGAGGGTTGAACTTCGTGGGCTGGTCAGAAGATATTGTTTGAAAACCAAATCTGGAGTGGTACAGAGCATCTGCAACTGCCATTAAAGTCCAGTAGCCTTACGATAACCACACTGGTTTTACGCCAGATCACCTAGAGTAAGGTGAAGAGGAGTCGGCTGAAAGACAAAGCCCTGTAGGACTCCAGTGGAAATATCGCTAACACATAATGATTAGAATATCCTGTCCTTTAGCCTTGTGCCTCACACTGAAGTCAAGGCAGGTAATAATAATCTAGAAATCCAGTTCTCAGAGCTTATTGTTCAATGCCTATGTATTCTGCATGTGCATGAGGTAGATACAGCTGCATCTAAACAAATCTAGACATAAATTAGATTTACAGTAGACATCTATATATAATTTCCCTTCTTTCTAGAACACATACATGGGATATCTGGACTACCGGAAACAAACAATTAGAGATCTTGGCATCAGCCCCAGCACCTGCTCCTTTAATCCTGGTGTAATTGTGGCTAATATGACAGAATGGAAGCACCAGCGGATTACAAAGCAATTAGAAAAATGGATGCAAAGAAATGTAGAGTATGTACAGATATCGAAGTCTTCACTTTTTCCTGACTGAATGTGCTGTTTAAAGCTGAATTTTCTGTTCATTTTTCAAAGATCCATTACTTAAGACGTGCTTCCCTTCACAGATCGTAATTCAAAATAACCTTACGTTGCACAACTTCCATCTGTTCTAATCCAGCTGCAGTCACGAACACCATATAAAGTGACCACTTGGGACTCTGCAGCCTTGTGTTGACTCAGCAAGCCAGGCCTAATCCTGAGAGGTGCTGAGCACATGCAGTTTTCATCATGGGTGATCAGTGCCAGTCAGGATCAGGGTGTTTATGGGCAGGGCTGATCTCTCCTTCTTGCAGTGGGATCAGAGTGGAAAGAAACTCTCTGCTCTTGCGTGGGGTCCTATAAACTGCAATGTCAGCAATACTGGAATGGGGACACTTTTTCTTTCCATAACCTAAGAACCATTTCTTGAACACTTCCTAAAAAGATAAGCCATAATTTACATAAACTGCTGAAAACCAGAAAAAGACCCAACCCCAAGAAGCTGTAAAAGTGGCAGTTCCACTATGAGAAGTGGTGGTGATGGGGGACTTCATGGCATTTTCTTCAAAAACCAATGTATGGTCAATGACATGAGTCTATTCGCAACGTACATGTGGTATCAATCCATTGTCAGCGTGTGTTGGTAACTTGAATATCACCTGCTGTACTCCGCACAGGGTAAGTCAAACTGCAGTAATGCAGAGCTGAAATGAAAATGGATCATACTGGTGGTCACTTGTCAGTTTTCTGCTACGCTGGGAAAGCAAATGAGAGCCGAGGAAGGACGCACCCAGAACTAGGGGAGAAAGAATAATATCCCAGGACCAACAGCTACAACTGCACTGCATATGAACAGAAGAGGAATGCAAACAGCAGCCTTCCCCAGTTCCCTCCTTCATCTCTCACTTATTCTGCGTGTCTCATTTGGCCTAACACTTGATTTTATCTCTTTTTAGTGCTTAGACGAAATACCCGTGAACACTACAGCAAATTGCTGCACAGATATAACAAAAGGGTTTTCACATTTTAAAGTGCACACACATTCTCTGTAGATGGAGTCTGAGCCCACAATAAAAACAACATTTTCAGCTCTCATGTGGACTACCCTTTGCATCTGTAAAAGCTGTGCCAGTCCTTTAGACTTGAGGCCCTTCCGAACAGGGGTTGGCTTCATTTTAGGTCAGGTTCTGCCACGCTCAGACTGAGTAGCCCCTCATTCTGAGCAGAATCCCAATGCTACCACCGTGAGGCATCCCACTGATTTTGCTGGGACTACTTCCAGAGTAAGGTACCACTCAGCATGAGTAAGAGTCGGGTGACCAGATGTCCCTATTTTATAAGGACAATCCCGATATTTGGGGCTTTTTCCTATATAGGCTTCTATTACCCCCCACCCACTGTCCTGATTTTTCACACTTGCTATCTGGTCACCCTAAGTAAGAGTGGTAGACTTTGGCAAGATTTCTTGTACAGCACCAAACATTGTCCACAATTAGAAGAAAAAATTTTTTTTGTAAGTGCTGGAATGCCAGTAAAAAGGTGCATATTTAAAATTAAGTAAAGAAGTAGCATGTCAGTCTATACAAAGCCAATTTTAACAGTAAATTAGCCAGAGCATTGGTATTTATTGCTTTTGCCTTCTGCTTTTGTAGTAAAGTTCCTTTTCATTTCAGGACTTTGAGCTGCTCTTTTTTGCCTTTTCGCAGAGAAAACCTCTACAGCAGCACCCTTGGGGGAGGTGTGGCCATCTCTCCAATGCTCATTGTATTCCATGGAAAATATTCTACTATTAATCCCTTGTGGCATGTCCGACATCTTGGTAAGTATGTTTAATTTCAAAACACTCTGGGCTGGAACAAAATACAAATAAGATTTAAGGACCCTCTGGATGATTTTGCTCATCCTCAGTACATTACTTTATGCCTCAGATCCCACATCGCTGCTCTACACTCATTCCCCTTCCTTCCAGATTCAAAATGAGCCCTTTATCACTTTCCTTGTCCTACTACAGTTATTTACCTGAAGCTTCTCCTCCCTCCCTATCTTCAAATTAACCACATTCCTGGAAGGTATGCTTTAACCACCCAAGTTATTGGGCTCACTACAGGGTGAAATGTAACAACCAATGACACGCAGGAGGTCAGGCCAGGTGATCTGATCGGTGCTTCTGGTATTAAACTCTACGAAGCCAGGGGCTGAGAAACAGTTGCAGGCTAAATCACTGATAACAGCCCTTGGGCCGGGGCTAAAGGTGGGATAGCTCTTTTACACAAAGAGCTAGCCAGAACATACTGGCCTATATACTATGATACAAATGTGTGAAAGGCAAGTATTCTATACTGGAAAATGAGACCTCACTGAAGGGGTGGCTGAAACTGGCTCTGGCCTGGTCCAAAACTCTGGTGCATACTGAGCATGAAGACAGCCAGCGAACATAGGAAACTTCATATTTGGATCAGATGGGATCTACCCACAGTAAGGTGCAAAACCAGTCTATTCAAAATAACCTTAAGACGGTGGTTCCCAAACTTTAACAACCTGTGAATCCCTGTCACTAGAATGTCAAGTCTCGCAAACCCCCTCCTAGAAATGAATATTTCCAGGGATTTTCTCCTTTTCCCGAGTATAAATTATAAAAGCAGTGATCTTGGATATACAAAATTTGTTTTCATTTCATGCTTATTACACATAATTTCTTATTAATTATCATTACAGTATTTTTATTACATTATGAAAACAGCAACACTCTTCCAAGATCTCACTTTTGTAGGTTGTATCACTTCGAATAAGCCTGTTGTAAGACAAAGGCTCCTATGTTTCATCAAGGAGTATCAGATGTGAAACAGCATGAAGGTATTTAAGAAGCCAACTCAAAGAGTTCCTCCTACACAAGCATTCAGGTCTTTAGCACTCCAGGCAAACAATTAGGGTGACCAGACAGCAAATGTGAAAAATTGGGACGTGTGTGGGGGGTAATAGGAGCCTATATAAGAAAAAGACCTCAAAATTGGGACTGGCCCTATAAAATCGGGACATCTGGTCACCCTACAAACAAACAAAGCTTAAACTTGTTCTTCATAATAATTTTAAAAACAAAACTAGCTGCATATTTAATTTTAAAAACAGCAAAAAATATCCACCTTCCTTTCCATTTCTTATAGGAGTCTTGACGTTTAAATCTCCTCAGTGTGATAGCTCTGCTTGCTTAGCTCTTGGAAGTCCAGGGGCTCCATGCTACTGGCCCTGTGCTGTCTGGGGTTCCTAGGGACAGCTCTGTTTGCCATTAGGGAATTTTTTCCTGAGAACCCCCTGTAACATTTCACAAACCCAAGTTTGGGACCCACTGCCTTAAGAGAAGGATCTTTAGTTTAACTATTCAAAATTGCACTAAAGATGTATTTTTGAGACTGCTAGTTCACCTAGGAATGAAAAAAATAGGACAGGGAAATACTGGAATCAGAGAAATATTTAGCAGGTAAGGTTACTAATTGCTTTATGATGAATTCCTCCTTCCAGAAGAAGGGTGTAGGAGTGCATGGTCATCTCTCCGTGTCAGTCTCAGGAGGTGGCCACGCCCCCCTTGCTGTCTTATTCTGCAAAAGGCAGTCTGAAAAAGTGGAGGGAATTAGCTGTCTCTGGGGCTCAAGCCCTCCAGCAGGGTGGAGCAATGAATAGTTTAGTGTCCTAGCTCTGGCAGACAGTTGGCTAACACAGGCCTCTTGGCCTACGGTGGGGTGGCAGGGGGTAGCGGGACATGGCCCACCCAACTCTACCGTGTCCCAGATCAGGCCCCTAACAGTGGCGGCATTTTCTGCCATTGGGTCAGCGGGGAATCCAGCCGCAACATGGGCTCAGGCAGCAATGCAGCTGGACTAGAGTTGTCTTTCCCTGGGATACTTCCTACCCTCCCTTTGGGGTGTACCTGAATCCTGGGGTTGTCTGCCATCTCCCCGGGATACCCAGCCAGCATCTGGTGTGCCTACCAGCTCTGGTGAGTCTTTGGGACAGCAGCGGCCTTCTGTGGGCTCTCGTTCCAGCAGCAGGTTGTAAGTGTCTGTCTCCCTCAGTAACTCCTGCTCCACTAAGCTGCAAAGCCCATCTTTTGTACTTCCTGTCTTGCCCCTCAGTTTCCAGCAGGGCAGGCATTGCCTTCCTGGCTCCCCCCACCAGGAGGCTGACTGCTACAAGAGCAAATGTTATATTGAGATGTACTAGTAGGAGTAACACTCATCTATAACCCTCCACTCCACCATAATCAAAGATTTATTTAGAACAATGCAGGATTTGGGCACCATTCTTTAAAGAGGCACAAACATAGTTGAGTGTGAGCATGATGGGGTAGGGGGCTGCCACCTGCTGTTTGTAAAGCAGCATGTACAGTACATCAGTTGTAGGGCCCTACCAAATTCACAGTCCATTGTGTTGTAATTGTAGGAGTCCTGACACAAAAAAGAGTTGTGTGGGGGTCGCAAGGTTATTGTGGGAGGCAGGGTTGCGGTACTGCTACCCTTACTTCTGTGCTGCTGCTGGTGGCGGTGCTGCCTTCAGAGCCTGGCAGCACCACAGAAGTAAGGATGGCATGGTATGGTATTGCCACCCTTACTTCCAGTGATGAGCTGCTAAAATCTTAACAACCGGTTCCCTATAAAAATTTCTGATTTAAGGGATGTGCTACAGCATGTATTTTTTGTACCAACAGGGTTACCATACATCCATATTTTCCCACCCAGACAGCGATTTAAGAACCAAAAAGCCTGACATG
>NC_133769.1:106173188-106266298 GCF_003597395.2 Chelonoidis abingdonii
AGAGGGTGGTTGTGAGCAGGGGCTGCGGGGAGGGAGGTGCAGGCAGGGGCTGCGGCAGGGGGTGGCTGCGGGCAGGGGGGTGGCAGGTACTCACACGGGGAGAGTGGCTGGGAGCAGCCCGAGCAGCAGGATGCAGCCAGGGACCCACCAGACAGCAGCAGAAACCCCACGGCCAGCGGTCCAAGGAGCAGCAGCAGCAACAGGGCCAGGAGGCAGCCCACATGGCTCGCTTAGCTCCCCCCCGCGGCCGCGAGGAGGAATTACAGGCTTCTCGGCCAGAGCCCATCAAAGCTTCCCTTGCAGGGAAGCCAGTTAACAAACGGTTCTAAAACCGCTTCTAAATTTAACAACCGGTTTGTGCGAACGGGCTGGAGCTCACTCCTGCTTACTGCTGTGCTGCTGCCTTCAGAGCTGGGCCCTCAATCAGCAGCTGCCCAGCTCTGAAAGCAGCAGTGCAGAAGTAAGGATGGCATGGTATGGTATTGCTAACCTTATTTCTGCGCGGCTGCTGGCAGGGCGCTGCCTTCAGAGCTGAGCAGAGCTCAGAGCTGACAGAGCTGCCACTTTCTGGCCACCAGCTGTCACTCTCCAGCTACCCAGCTCTGAAGGCAGCACAAAAGAGTGGCAATACAATGCCCGTAAAAAACCTTGTGACCTCCCCTGCAATTCCCTTTTGGGTCAGGACCTCCAGTTTGAGAAATGCTGGTCTCCCCCATGAGATCTGTATAGAATGGGGTAAAAACACACTAAAGACCAGATTTCACAGTCCGTGATGCGTTTTTCATGGCTGTGAATTTGCTAGGGCCCTAATCATTTGTGACTGACCAACACTGGAAAGCAGACAGGTCAGCGGTGATCGACTACAGTAATGAAGATTTAAAAAAAATAGCTTGAAGAAAGGCTAAGAACTGGGCATATTTAGTGTAAAGAAAAACTAAAATAAAATTTAATAATTTTTCTAAAGTATAAGACAGACAAGCCTAGAGTGTCACTAATCAAGGACAGAAAAAGTAAAAAGCTTGAATACAGCTGCAAGAGATTTCAAATAAGGCAATTTTTTCCTAGAGAGAACAGAAGCTGCTAGGGTAGGTTGTACAATTAGCTTCAGGGGACAGAGTCAACATTCACCTGGACAGAGGGTTGATGGTTCAGTTGTGCATAATACAAGGTAGTGGACTAGAATAGGCACCTGAGGTTCCTTATGACTCCATCTATGCTAGGATATTAGAATAGAGCAGTGCTGCAATCCAAAATGTTGTTAAATAGAACTAAGTATAAGGACAAAAGTGAATTAAGTTTATCAACACCTTTTTCAAAGTAGCCCATCATGTTTAGTACCAGTAAAAAGGATACTAATTAGCATATTTTTTCTTTAAATCACTTTTATTAAAAGTTGTATTTTGTTTAATTGCATAGTATCTTCCAGTACTGATCTTTATGAAAGCTAGAGATTTATTTCTGTTTAGGGTGGAGTCCCGATGCCAGGTATTCAGAGCATTTTCTTCAAGAAGCTAAATTACTTCATTGGAATGGAAGGTATAAGCCTTGGGATTACCCTAGTGTTCATAATGACCTATGGGAAAACTGGTTTATCCCTGACCCATCAGGGAAGTTCAAAATGATTCGTCCCAATAGCTGATACTGAAAGACATCTAAAATGTTTATGCTTTTAAAAATAAATCAGTTTCCAGCAATATCATAATGGATTATTCTATATTATACTTTTCAATACAGTTTATCTTCTGTGTAATATATGATAACTATTGTGTAAAACTGTATGTGTAACTGATTTTACAAAAGTAACCCTAAGTATTTAAGCTTTACCCTAAAAATAAACTTGTGCTGGTATAGGGGGTAATACATACAAACTTCAGATTAGCTTGAGTTTCTAGTAATACTGTGAGATTTTAGTTTACTTGATTAAAAACATTTTAAGATGTTTACAAAGATGAAAATTAGGACTAAACAGAATGGGTTTCAATGCAATGTCTTGTATCCTCTAAAGAAGGTTCTAGTTGCTTGCTGAATCTATACCAGCAGTACTTAGTGTTGAGTACAAGATGTTTTAGCTTTTTTAGTCCAGTTTTTTTAAGCAGCATTAAACCAAAATGAAACATTTCATAGATCTAATTTTCAAAACACTATAGTGAAACCATTCAGCAGGTGTTTACATGCATCATAATCAGAGCCCATTACTAGTAAGAGGGCAACATATCACACTTTAACACAAGATATTCCAATATAATTCCTGATTTTATTGTGAAACATCATTAGATTTTCAAGATGGGTTTAAAACCTCTATGTTATAGCACCAATTTGAGAGAATGCGCACGTTACTTGCCATATTTTATGAAACGGTCATTGTACATTTAACTCTACTTTATACCTACATAATTTAGTAGGCGCCTGTCAAAGACCAGAACTGTCCCTTCAGATTAAAAAAGCACCTTTACAGAAGTTATGTACTATTGCACTATCTACTCAGCAATAGTAGTTACATGCTTCACATACTTTTGTTGAATAATAAATTGAATTGTTACAAATCCCTGATGCAAGGCACTTTTGAGCACCTGCAGGAACATGTCCATGTAAACAGCGATACATGATACAGTACATTTTAAATAACAAATGAACAATTTCCATACATCTTTGACCATATAATGAACAGCTTTACACTGAGGCTCACAAACATGATCAGAACCACAATGCACATTTTGTCTTGATTTAAAAAGTTCTCTTAGGATTAAGACAAACAACTGGGGAAGAGAACTGTAAACATCATGCCTGCCTCCCACTGAGCTTGCAGTGTGCTTCCTGTGTGTGTGAGATCCAAAGTTATTAGCAGGCTTAGGTTCTATATCACCTGGATCCACTCAATCCATGATGGCAACTGCCAAAGTGTGGAAGAAAGGATAAAATCTCTGGAAGTGTAATATCTAACCAGTCTGGATTAAGAAGATACAGTTTGTGCATATTTCAAGTATACAAAGCACCTACTCTCATAAGATCACCAAAACATTAAATGTTTTGATCAGCTTATTGCTTTTACTTCAAGCCATATCTTCCCTTTTTATTCAAAAGAGAAAGAAAGTGATATTTTATACCCAAGCATGGAAAACTCATTTCACTCCCTGAATATTACATTGGCCACATAAGTCAAAGTTTGTCTAGAAACACAAACTATTTAAGTACTTTAGAAGACCGTATTTTCCAAGGTTGATTTTATATTCACATACTAGTTGCCCATGGTTTTAACTTCACACCATAAATTATTTTTTGGAGGGAGCAAGGAGGAGAAATCCCCATAAGCTCTTAGAGATAGTTCTCAATTCCTTCCTATGTTGGAAATGAACTGAACAGCTTAAGAATTATCCTCAGTCCTGTTCCAACCCCATGCCAGTTTTCCCTTTTGGTGACATGTGCAAATAGTGTCTGCTCTTAGAATTTCCAGAGAGTTCGGCCTCCCCATTTTCTGCAAGGGTGCTGCTCTCTAAGCTCGCCAATACTGAGGTATTCTCTCTCCCCGCATTTAGTGCTATTGCTGCACTATAAGGAGCTGCTCAGTGTAAACCAAGTGGGAAGTCAGAGACCAGCCATGGAGGAGAGGGAGGGCACTTCAGCTCCACCTTATTTCTTAAAGGGCGAAGTTGATACTAGGCAGCCTTATTAGAAGACAACTAAGCAGGAGTCTTCGAGCCCTGCCCCCACTCAAACTGGATTCTCCTCCCCCCTTTACAAGGTGGGGGAGATGAGGTCTCAAGTTTCTTAGAACTCCAGGTGCCAAATGGCAAATGAGCTGAATGGGGATGGAGCTTGGAAAGCAAAGTGGGAAACTCTCACTCATGGCAGAGAACAGAAGGCAGGCCTTGAAAACACACAATTCATGTAGCTACACTGACTTTAAAAAACCCTATTCCTTGTGAGAGCAGGGCTACACTGTCAAGCAACAGTGGTAATCTTAATCAGCAAGTGGCTTTCATGTTCCCATTTTCCTCTCTCTGCATATAAAAGGCTTATGAAATATCCCCCCATATGAAGGAATCAGTAAAAAGTATAATTCCACAGACTACTGCACTACAAATTAAAGAATTAAAGTAACCCCAGAAGAAATCAGTCTTCACATACGAGAAAGCAGTTTATCAAACTGCAAGAAATGGTGTAAGTTAAATATAAAACTCATATACAAAAAGGGCAACCTTTATTTTTTTTCCTTTTAAAATGTTGGACAGTTCCTTAAAAATTACCTACTTCATAGGATTAAATCTACCACACAATTGGTTTGGACTATAATAAAATAACATAAAATACTATTAAAATGCTTCAGTTAGAGAACTGAGGTACCATTCTTGATAACTGCATTAAAACTGCAGCACTTATGCATAGCTGCCAAAGAGGCAGCTTTTACACACAGCTTTCTTGCTCTTGTGCCCCACTGTTACTGAATTCTGGAATCTGGTCTGTGAAGGACTGCATCATCCACTGTCCATTAGGAATGTCACCAAAGGATGACCCCCCACTGTAGCCTAGATTGTTCACTTCTAGAAAAACAAACAAAAGTATTACTAGTTTAGTTGGCATCATAGCTGTAGGAAAGTTTCAGAAAAGTTCATTTTGATGAAAGAATTTTCCAAGCATTTCCGCCCCCTCCCCCGCATTTTTCAATTAGCTCTGCTAGCTGAGGTGCTTAGACATGTTTTCAGTTTTTACATTAACTCCTTTTCAATATTTACTTTTGATCACTCTCTAGTCCATGTTAACTTCCTAAAAAATGACTCATGTTTATTTGAATTGTGACTAAGTTTGAGCAGAAATCAGTTGTTTCACTAGCAATGAACACACAGAAAACACATTTAAAAATCCTCAGTTTTGTTTGTATCCTGCCTACCCAGTCTTCATAACCCCACACCAAACCCCATTGTGTTCCAGCTATTACATGAGAATAAGAAATGAACTTGAAAGATCATGAACAGGAAGCAATATAGGCAGCAATCTACACCAGAGCGCAAGATTAGGACATGAAATTTAAAGACCTTTATCAGAGGTTGGTAATTATTCATTAGTTCTCCTCTATAGAATTTAAACCTGTTCTTCAGTTGTGACCAATGACACTTCCTCCATTTTTGGTTTGAAGTGAAAACCAGAATTCCTAATTATGGCTATTCTGCTACAGTCAGAGTTCCAACTCTCATTCTATTCTCCCTTTGCTTTTTTTCTGTTGCTAAGTGTTTTCTCAAACTCACTTAAGGCTGAAATTGTCTATTTGTGAAAGCTCTGCAAGACGGCAGCTCTGTCCCAGATCAGAAAAGATTCAGGCTCCACAGTATACATAAGCTCTATGTTTCTCCCCCACTCTCAATGTCTCTTTACAATTAGAAATCCAAGAAAAAGTTAAGTGCAAAAACTAGTTTTGATATAAGGTTAAGACAATGCTCTCAAAAGTTGGGGAATACCAAAAGTTAAGGTTTCCTACACAACATTAAATGGGATACACTATATACAGTCTGTGGTTTTGGTGGTTTTTTAAATTTTATTTTCTAAGTCTTAACAGTGTATTGATGCAAAAATTTGCATTTACACTAGCCTTCAAATCAATTTACGAAGTTATTGATACAGGAATTGAAACTACCCTGATACAGGAAAAATACATTTGAATACATCCTCCATCACCAGTAGCAAGGTGAACTGGATAACCTTATTTCTCTCTTTTTTTTTTTTAATCACTTGTCAGGTCTTGCTGTTCTTAGAGTATAAGTTCAGAGGTAATGACTTTCTTTTGTAATGAAAAGTATTATGTAAATTTATGGCAAAAAATGGTAATTATGATGCTCTACTAGGCTGTTTCCATATATGACTTTTAACTGATTATAGTTATTTATCCCTACAATCTGATCTTGGGCAAGTTTCAGAAAATATTTTATTTAAATGCGAGTGTCCAGGAAAAAAGAAAAAGTCTCCCCTCTTTCCCCCAAACAGAAAAGGGGGCCCTAATGTCCAGACAAAATGATATAAAAGAAATTATAACTTTAACCGTTTAAAGTACAACAACATTTAAACAAAAATTGCCTGAAACAGTAGAAATGCAGAAAAATAATCTTAGTATATTTTCCACATATAAAGACTTGGGGATTAAAAGCCACAAAAAATCCCGTCTCTTTTTACCTGTTTCATTTGAAGCGAAATTACACTGTTCATGCTCATAGGGGGTTCTCTCACTATAAGCACCACCATACGCTGCTTCGTAACCTGGATCATATTTTTCTTCTTTAACTGCCATCTTTTTAGCATCCTCTGGAGAAAAAGGCCTCAAATATGTTAATCTTCAGGATAATAGTAAACCATGAACATTACATCACACAACACTGTATACATGTAAGTTCTTATCCCACCTTCCATGAGGTAATGGGTAATTCAGATTTTAAGAAAAGATGAAATAAGTAACATGCTTAGTTCCACACAGTCTGTTCTAAATTGGAGGGAATATAGTTACATGTTTCCTATAATACTGTATTTCCTTCTACCCTGATAACTGCTGGTTCTGTATATTATCCATCTCATATCAAACCTCATGATATGGCCATCATATACATTTTAAGGAAAGATTACCAAAAAAAGTACTATACCTTGTGCAAGCTGTAGGTCAAATGTATACTGCACCTCCTGCACCTCTGTGTTTGATGTAATGCCTTTCAGTTGATCCCTTAAATCTTTAAGCTTTATGTAATAATGAACTTTATCCTGTGCACGTGGAAACTGAGCACATCTTGCGCTGGATGATGGCATAACATAGCAGAGCTTGACAAGAGAGACAACAAAAAGGAAGCAATGCTAATTAAAGGTCAGTAAAGCATACAACATGTAAAAACTCAAGAATAACTAAGCACTTAACCACTTTTATATTTGTAAGCCTTTATACAAACATTAGTTAATCCTCAGGAGATGGAGTAATACTTACTTCCTTGTTTTCGCTTATCTGCTGAGGATTTTACCTCAGACAGAGGTAAGATCATCAGCTGACAGAGCTACGACAATTTACACCACCTGAGGATCTGCCCTAGAAAAACTAAGATTTAAAACTAACTCAGAAAAATTAAGAGACTTGTCCAATAAAGTACTACAATACTTATTTATGAATAATATAGTATTTATAATATTTATTAATTAGAACACAACCAACATGTTACATGGGGTTATTTATCTTAAAACAGATACAATATTAAAATTCAAGGTGTCCATCGAAGGGGTGTTTTAAGAACAGTTTGTGGAACAAGTCTATGTATAGTCCATCCATGCTAGTACTTTATGGTCCACTCATTACTTACAGTCCATCACTAACACATTCTTCCTCAAAGAATTTTATTGAAACATCAAAATTCAGAGTGCAACTGCAAGTAACCTTTAGAAGGCTACATTTACAAGTACTGATCACCCTGCATGCCCAGATACAGCAATTTTGTTACTAGCACTAATAGCACAGTGCCTGATGACTGTTCCCTCCCCCATGCTTGGACTAGTGTCATGGTCATCCTTGAGTCCATAGGCGCTGACTTCCCCTCTAGCCAGTGCATGCGTGTGCATGCGCTCGACCCTCCCCTCTGCCCCAGGTCCTGCCCTCACTCCACCCCTCCCCTAAGCCTCAGCCCCGCCTCTTCCCACCCCTTCCCCACCACCACACCTTTCCCCAAGCCCCCACCTCTTCCCACCCCTGCTCTGTCCCTTCCCTGCCTCCTCCCCCCCACTTTCCTACATGCTGTGAAACAGTTGTTTCTGGTAGGTGGGAGGCACTGGGAGGGAGGGGAAGCAGTGACCAGTGGGGCTGCTGGCAGGGGGGAGGGGAGAGGAAAGAGCTTGGCTGCCAGCGGGTGCTAAACACCCGCTAATTTTTCTTGGTGGGCGCTGTACCCCTGAAGCACCCATGGAGTCAGCGCCTATGCTCGAGTCCCTTCTTGTTACCAAAGAAGGAAGGGGGGGAGGAGAGAAGAGAAGGGGAGTTACTGTAGTATTTAGATTGGATTTGAGTTTCTGAATGGTATACTTGTTGTCAAGTTATAATATCCTATTTGTGGGTGAATTAGGGGTATTCATGATGGTACATACATTCTTTTATTCAGACTATAGATCCCTTTCAGCATGTAGCTATCCTGCTGACAATAATACACCATTTCTAAAAGCAAACCTATAAACCCCTATAAAAGTCTGGTTGAAGAAAAGGATTATATTTACCCAATCCCATTGTCTTCTGTTTAAATAAGACCCCTTCACTTCCCCACACATATTCTGGGCAAAATTAACCACTGGAGTAAGTGGGATTCATTAGTTTCATTAAAGTCGAAATAACTTTGCAAGAACTTACAGTTTCTGTGTCTGGGACTTTGTGGGGCTGTAATCCAAATTCCAATTTTTTAACCTTTACTCCAAAAACTTCTTTACTAAAAATGTCATAAATACCTAAAATGAAATGAAGATAGATCATTATATGCCACATAGAAGGCTGCTGGAAAGAGAGAATGATTCAAAATTAAGATTCTCACATTTTCCATTAAAAGCTGCTATGCGAGGTTTATACTTTTGTAATTTCTGCATCAGAATTCGTCCTCCTTCTCGAAATTCTTTGCTAAATGAGAAAAAAACCCAATTGCATTCAAGATTAAGACCTTGGCTACTACTCATTGTTTAAATATGGTACTATCCTGCATTTTCCTACCTGGAGAGGTCTTTGCTACCTGGTGTTGTTCTTTCCACCATGTTTGTAAATCCAATACCATATTTTTGTGGTAAAGTGTGGTCATCCATATGGCTCAATTGTTCCTCACTCAGCCCAGACAAAAAGAGACACTTCCCTGTGAAGAGAGAAGATACAAGTTTACTCTTATGCATTCCGAAATACGTCAAGGTGTCAAAATACTATAATGAAATATTTATTTCTAAGGAGATACTAAAATGAAGAAAAAAAAAAAAAAAAAAAGGAAGCTATTTAAAAAAAAAAGACTGCCCAGTATATAGTACTGGAATGCTAAAGAAATACTCTATGTTAAGCAAACATTTATTTCAGAAGATGGTTGCCTTGTCTACGTTTATTTAAAGACTGCTTATAGTGAGGATTGTTTCTATACTGCTACAAGATAGAAAATCCCTGTTGAAAAAATGTAATGCTAGCACTGGATTCCTTGTTTCCATAAACAGGACTTTGTTCCTAAAAGTTAAATTTGGAGCTTTAAATTTTATGACTTAAGTAAAAATGGAACAACTATGATCAATATCTATTTCCACATTATTCTCTTGTGAAGCCCAGGACCACAAAGTTAGCATTAGAAGTGTTATCCTAGTTATGGAGAATTCATTGTGGTGCTAGAGAGAACACATTTTCAGCATTTTTTCCTTTCCTGCAAGGGCTATAAAACAAACAAAAAGAGGCTCCCAAAACAAAAAGCAACAACAACAACAACAACAACAAAAAAACCCAAATGACACACCACTACAGACTACCAGAGGTTCAAAACAAAGAGCAGGAAAGAAAAGCAATATTGTTCAAGCAAACAAAGTTGAAAGGTTAGTTAACTTTATAATGAAAGTCTCAAAAATCTAGGCTGTTCTGATATTAAGCAAGTTGACACTGTTCATATTAGGAACCCAAAACGGTGCAAGCCCTGGCTACATATGAGATCTCCTCAAGGCTTCTCTGAACTGCCACACATGTTCAACACATCCACTGACTTTTATGGATCTCCATATCATGTCTTCAGTCAGCAACCAATCAAATATTTACCACGAAAGCCACTCCCCTTGATGTTCATCTGTTATTCTCCCCTTACCTAAAACCCCATACCAATTACGACCATTTCAGAGTTGTTTTTTCTGTAATATTTTTCGGCATGCCTATTGTTAGTCTAATGAACTTATCCTGCTATCCCTTGTCTTTTTGTATTGACCATGAACTGTTTGAATTTGAATAAGTAGATTAACATTTTATTATATTTGAGTCATGTTATGTGCTGTACACTGCCATGGAGCTCTTCAGCATAAAGCAAGCACAGTTACTTTTTTTGTACTTAAGTTCTTATCTTACGTATTTCAGTACTATTTCTGCCTCTCTCCAATTTTTGATGTAGCATGAAAAGTTTAAAATGACAAGTTTAGTTTGGCTCACTGTAAACAAGCATCTTCATACTACAGAATGGTTTTATCATCATGCACATATTTGGATTGATTCATGATAAAATACACATTAAGTCAAATGCTCATTCTGATGCTCGCAGATTAGATGCCAGCTCTTGCCCAGGCTGCACACATTAGCTAAGAACTGACAGCCTCATAGTTGGGGACCAGACCAAGTCATCTGTATGTTGGTATTGCTCAAAAGGGAGAGTGGTAGTTAAAAAGACATTTTAGAGAACAATGGGTAGACTCTATTTAAAATGGGTTGGCAATTTAAAAGGAAGGGCTGCAGTTTTCGGGTTAACATGCAGCACAAACCCAGAAGATGGTGCAGTACGACTACAGACAGGACTGAATATCCATGAGACAAAACTTAAAAAGAGAATGACCTGCAGTCACTCCCGTTTATGTCCAGATGCCCCTGACAGACTTCACCGAGGTCTGCCAGGAGCACCCATATCTGCCCAGGCGACCCTGATCACCTCAGGAGACGACAGCTACCAGTCGTAATGCACGGTCAGCTGCCAAAAGGCAATGAGCTGCTGCTGTGTAGCAATGCAGTGCCACGTTTGCCAACACCCAGGAGACGTCTGGTGACGGTGAGCTGAGCAGACTCCATGCTTGCCATACTATGGCTTCTGCACAGGTAACCCAGGAAATAAGGCTTGAAACAATTGTCTGCCATTGCTTTCATGGAGGGGAGGAACAGAGGGGGGGCCTGACAACATGTACCCAGAACCACCTGCGACAATGTTTTTGACCCATGAGGGATTGGGAGCTCAACCCAGAATTCCAACTGGCAGCGAGACTGCAGGAATTGTGGGATAGCTACCACAGTGCAATGCTCTGGAAGTCGACACTAGCCTCGGAACTGTGGACGCACTCTGCTGAGTTAATGGTCTTAATACTCTTGGTGTGGGGACACACACAATCAACTGTATAAAACTGATTTCTTAAAAAAAAGAGAAATCGACTTCTATAAATTCGACCTAATTTTGTAGTGTAGACATACCCTATGAAATGCATGTATGTTGCTGCAAGCATTAATCTCACTTATATCATCTATAGCCCATGTTATAAGGTAGTATTTAAGTGTTTACTCTGAAATGGTAACTCTCTCCAGTCAGGAGAAACATATGATCAAGTGTGAAATACTAGATTGTCACAGGAGGTGGTGTCTCCTGCCCAACCAAAGAAGGCCCATAGACACTGGAAAAACCACTGTGGAACATCAGAGGACAAAAGACTGTTTATTGGTCCCCCTCCTCCTAAACTTGTCCCATCATCTTGTACTCTGGGGGAAAGGAATTCAAATCCCTGTCAAGAAGAAATTGCATTTTTTTGGCTTTTTGAACTCTGAAGGGCCCAGAGAGACTCTAAACTGAAGCCAGACATCCCCAGAGATCCTCCAGGGTCTGCCCTGAAAGACAATTTGAATAGATAGATCACTACAATTCTGTCACTCTTAAGATTTAGATGGAAGCTCATTTGTATATACGTTTGCTTGCTTTAACCTGTAAATAATGCTTCTTTTTTTTTTTAAATTTAATAAAATGTTTAGACCGTTTATAACAGGATTGGCTACAGACATTGTCTTTGGTATAAGACTGATCGATCAGGGATAAGTGACTGTTCTCATGGGACTGGAAGCAACCTAAATGTGGTGTGATTTTTTTGGTGTAAGTCCAGTTTGTCTCAGTGGCAAAATAGACTGGAGAGTCTAAGGGTACTATCTGTGACTCAGTGTTAAGATTGTTGTAATAATCCAGTTCACATTTGTTACTGGCTTGGTCAAGTTTAATTATAGAACACATGACCAGTTTGGAGTGTCTGCCCTGAGGTAGGCACTCAAAGTTGTGAGCCACTCTAGACAGCATGACACTCATTTCAGAGGAAAATAAATGAAAAATCCACTAACAAAAACCCAGTACAAGATGTAGGCATCAGACTTGTGTCTCATACACAGCCTTTAATATGGACTTGTCACTCCTGTTAACATCAACAGGTGCTCACATAGATGAAGGGCAGACAGTCTTTTATAAAGAACCCTGAAAACAAGCTATGTACCTACCTACAACAGGGAGTGGTAGATAAGCCCTAGTTTGTTTACAGTGAATCACAAATTAAGTCAATTTTTGTACTTCTCCCTTCTACCCCAATAGCAACATTGGGATGAAAAATGAAAAAGTGTCCAGAATTATTAAAATAAATATGAGGCAGTTGTAAAGATATGGCAGTATTTTTTTTTTTAACTTCAAATATGGTGTACCATTAATGTTAGAAACTACTAGTTTGGTGAATTGGAAGGGGTAGGGGGGAAAAGGGTTTGTGTTTTATTCAGACATCTAGAAGGTTTAATAAAGAGGTAAATACAGAATTGGTAGGGCATTCAGAAAATTATATTTGGGAAAAATGGTGGTTGTTTTTCTGTTTTTAATTCTGAAAGTTGGTGACTGCTGACTTATAAAAAAAAAGCCATGAAAACTCAAATACTTGTAGTCTGATTGATTTAATTATATGCTGTAATAAACTAAGATTAAACAAAATTGTTTTTTCCTATTATATAATCCTGTAACTGTTTACATAATTCTGAACTCGCATTTATAAACAAGACCAGAGGAATCACCGATGATCCATCTTTGTTTTGTTTGTGTGGCTTTACATGATAGAACATAGTAGTATGTGCTTGTCATTAGATTACAGACAATGCTGAGCGTGTTTAAAAAATTGAAAATACAAACAACTTCATTTAAATTGTCACATTATGACAGAATTCTGCAAATCTCAATAAAAAGAAAAGAACAAAAAACTTACAAAAGTGGTTTCCAGGTCCAGGGTAATGATGCCCTTTGTACGCTGCCATTAAACCCGGGTTTATGCCAATCTACAGAGCAAAGCATCAGTAAATTGTAGCTTCAAAAACATAATTATTAAAATAATGAAGGGAAAAGGGAATACGTTTAAACTAATCTAATTACTTGCATAACAATGCATTTGTCAAACCTAGTAATCATAGCTCAATTAACGATTTTCAGTTATTTCAAGATTTTAAAAATTTAAGACAAGATCTCAGTTTATAGGTGTAATGTTATAGCATTACCGCAACATATATTTTACAACAGTTAGGTGTAGCACTTAGATGGAAAACAATAAGGAAAGAACACTCAATAATAGCATGAACAGTTTCCGCCGTCCCTTATATTTAAATTTAAGATTTTTTCATAAACTAGAATGCTGTTACTATAAACCCTGACAGAAAGTGTGAAGCTACTGTACACAAACAACAACTTGGATGTTACTTTATCCTGTGAAACCTTATCATAAAAATGCTAGATAAACAGTAAAGTAAATCATAATTCATGAGTTACACACTTCAAAATGTCATTTAAAATGTATGACTTACAATTACAATATCCAGATTGAAGGTCAAAATATCAGGAAGAGTCTTGGTCAAAAGTTCAGCTTCAGACACACCATTAAAACGGTCCACTTTTCTTTTGACTTTGAAAGTATCTGTGATTTTTTCTTGTTTGCCTTTTGATTTAGTTGATTTAGCTGCCTTAGCAGCCGGTTTTTTTGGCTCTGTTGATTTGGTTTTTCTTTTCCTTCCCTTTGTAACTTCTGAAACACAAAGTAATAGATTCCTTTTTGTATGGCTTTTCTAAAAATGTAGAAGAACTATTTTTAATAATATTGATGTCAAACATTAATACAAAAATATGCTGCTTAAATTTGAACTTGTCTACTAAAATCTGCTCTCATTTTCATAATATTCATGCAAAATAATCCTTACACAAAACAGCCTTCAGCTGAAACTCTGTATTCCAGGTTCGGTCTGTGAACAGCACTAGCCCATGTCAGAAAGTGAAGTTGTGGAGGTTTA
Organism: Chelonoidis abingdonii; assembly: GCF_003597395.2. NCBI lineage: Eukaryota > Metazoa > Chordata > Testudines > Testudinidae > Chelonoidis > Chelonoidis abingdonii. Next base: position 106,187,224 of record NC_133769.1, read on the forward strand.
GGTCCATGCTGATAGACAGACAATACTGGCGTATTTTGCTTTGACAGTTGCTGGACATGTAAAAGGGGAGCATTTGGTTTCATTTGCTAGTGATTAAAATTAGACTCGTTGTCCAATGGAGTGCTACTTTATCTCACTGGGAATATCACTTGACAGGATCACCTAAATCAAAACCATGGTTCTGGCTTAATGAACATCACACACAAAAATGGTTACTTTATAAAAAATTTAAGATGTTCTCAAGAAGAGTCCACATACAAGTTCCTCACCATACCACCTAATTAACTATGCCTATTGCTAATTCTTTGCCCATCTGGGACTTTACTCAAGAATTTAAGTTTTGCAGATAACCCTTTATAGACACACATCATAATTTAGCTATAAATTATAACGGACTTCAAGAGTTACACGCTTGATAGCAGTGAATACTGGGAGTTTTTCATATTTTCTTATATGCTTAGCTGCCCCTATCTTGTCTCACTATTTGAGAATTGTTCAAAAAACAAAAACAAACAAAACCTTTAAAAGGTTCTTCCACGTTGAAAATACATGCAGAGCAAAAACTACGTGCACATATAATCAGAGTAGCCACTATGAATGCATAGTAAAATTTATTTAAAAAACAAAAAAGGCCACCAGCTCATATTGCTTAGATAACAGAGCAGACAGCCTCTATGATTAGAAGCTTGGCACAACTACTTTGCTGACCAACCGCTAAAGAGCAGGTAATATTTCAGAGAAGAGAGATTTCAAATAAAAATTTGAAAATATTTGATCTGACTTTCTAAAAATCTTTAGTAATTCCAAGCAGATGGAAACTGAGATGTTGCTCTCCTTTCCCCTCCATGCCCCCCTTCCTTTCCTGTTCTTTGTCTCCCTCCCCTTATTTTTGGGACAAAAGTCAATATAAATTGGGGAAAAAAAACCAACCCTGAACAAACTACCGCTACTTCAGTTCTCACAGTGGAAGAAACTACAATATTATGGCTACAGAACACAAATCAAGAATGCAGTAGTCAGACAGATAATTTAGGCCAATATGGCATATACACCAGTGCCTTGGAAACACTTCAAGAGGTAAGAAAATTTCATAAGCTTTTCTTTTGTTTTGTGTGTGGACGCAGAAGCAGTAAAGTTTTACTCTGCTATAGGGGACTTCAGCTTATATATACACAAAGGCTGATGACTAGAGATCACAGTTTCTCAGCACCTAGCATACTTCAACGTGCTGGGTGAATGGCATATCAAAAGAAAGAGGGAAGATAAATAACAAAAAGATAACACACAATATAAGATATAAGCTTGCCTCTACCACAAACCCAACCCTACAGCATATAGAGGAAATCTAAATAAAATTGCACAATCTATTTAGAGTTTATCCATCTCTGAGGCATAACTTAGAACTTGAGTGCACCATTATCCTTTCCATTTGACAAAGCGAGACCAGAAGGGAATTTGTTATCTAGGATATATATGAACAGAAAGTAATTCATGCAGCTGAGAAAAAAAAAAAATCTTTATAAACTTATAGCATAGAATTTCTACATTTACTATCAGTTCTGATACTACCTTGGTCATGACATGTGATCCTAGTGACAACTTTCTGCCCACCATCCTAACATTGAGGAGTCCGGTAGCACCTTAAAGACTAACAAATTTATTTCGGCATAAGCTTTCATGGGTAAAAACCCCAACTTCTCTGACAAATCTGTTAGTCTTTAAGGTGACACCGGACCTGCCCCCCCCCCAATGTTTTTGTGGATACAGGCTAAGACGGCTACCACCCTGACACTTGACGTCCTAACATGGTGACACTAATGAACAGAGCTTAAAAAACTCAAATGCCCATTTAACAGTGGCAAGTGATAAGTCTAACCCCATCAACTAATGCAAAATTTAAGCTTTTCTTTTATTTAAAAAAAACAACAACAAAACTTTCAGCATGAGGATAATCTTTGAAATGAGGAAACTATAATGGAAATACAATGCCTTTCTGAGTCTGCAGACATCCCTGGTGCATCTGTGGCACTCTGCTAAGCAGTAGCATAGCAAAATTAGCACCACAGTAATCTGTTTCACTGCTGCTATGCAGAACTGCAGTGCGCAGCAGCGAAACCGTCAAGGAACATTTTAATTTCATACTCTTGTTTCTGCTATTTAGGAAAGCTATAAGCAACAGCAGTCAGGCACTGAGTTATTCACAAGGAACAAGGACCCAAAAAACTGAAGTCTGTGGGAGCGGTAGAACAACTGATTTCCCTTCCTCTTCCTCTCCTTGTGGGAGCAAGAAATCTTTGCCAGTAGTCACAGAATGGAAGAGACCCACCCCTACTCCCAGTAGCCAGACTCTCAAGGGAGAAGAGCAATGTCTTCCTCAATCCTAGCAGCTAAAACAGGATTGAATTTCAAATGTATCAGACACCTACTACCCAGACTATCACTACAGATGGAGCTCCCAAGCAGAGTCCAGGACAGCATCCTAACAGGAAATCTCAAAAACCTCTCCCTTCCAAAGGCTGGGAGTTGATGAGCTTCTCACTAGAGGTGTGACACCACCCTGGTCTTTCATATCTATCTCAGGAGAGTAGGTTTAGTCTTCTTGTTAGTAAGTGTTTAGTTAGTTTTTCAAGCCCTGCTAATGAGCCTGTGGAGACTTCCCCTAGTTCTCAGAGTTCACAGCAAGACCTGGAATAGCTCAATAACAGAACACTATTTGGTCTGACTTTCTAAAAATCTTTAGTAATTCCAAGCAGATGGAAGTGTAATTAAAAGACACTGTTTTCTCATTACAACATGCAATGCTCCCCATGCAAGAGATGCCTAACTGTACTAAATACAATACTACAGTTGTGCATTAACTGTAGTGAATAAAATATAGTGTGTCTGTTAGAGTGACCAGAGCATTTACTGCTTGAACTAGAAGATGGAGATTCACTATACAATTTCCTCTTCCCAAGGGTTACAGCAACTATTGTGAAAGTAAATTTTTATGTAGATGTGGCACACAATTAGGCCTGGGATGCCATCATCCCAGATTTTACATTCTTGCATTATGTCAGTACAGAGAGACTCACACCCATATTCAAAATATGGATAAAGGATTAATTCTGAAATAGTGGGAAAGTGCAGTTACTAATGATTTAGAACTAGCATTCAAGTATGGCAGATGTTACAAGTAGTAAGCAATAAGGTGACGTCATTCACAGGTTCCCATTCTGGCACACTTATCATCAAAACTAATAAACAGACGATATATATATGAAGGCTAAAGGAAGAAGATAATAGGGGTTCCTTAGAAATACTCAGAGCACAGAACGACAAAGAAGAGTTGTGTAGTAATGACGCAGCCTCTTGCAAATACCTAGATATAAAGAAAAGAGATCTTACTGTATTGAAGAGTCCACCACATAAGCCCGAAAACTTTCCTTGTGATTCTTTTGGCTGGAAATTGCCAAGAACAGTTTTTTTTCTAAACAGCTGAGTAATGGTGAATGTATGGTGTGGAGTAAAGATGCTGCAGCAATATTTTGTTTTTCCTGCAGTCTCTACAGAAGTGAAACTCAAACTAACCAAATATATCATTCAAAATTTGTTGAAGGTGGAATTGCTGATAATTGGAAAAAGGTTTATGAGAAAATCAAGAGCCATGAGGAGTGGGTGGGTGAGATTCTGTGGCCTGCATTGTGCAGGAGGTCAGACTAGATGATCGTAATGGCCCCTTCTGACCTTAAAGTCTACGAGTCTAACTGAAATGTATCTCAAGGCCTGGTTTCTAGCCTTCTGATATTTGTAGGTGGCTTAAAGTTAGTTTTTAAAGTAGTAATTAAAAATTCAGATGATTATAATGCACCCCAAAAACACAGTAATTAAATACGTAATCATAATAAAGACTTTCAGTAAAACAAGATCCTACTATCCTAATTTTATAAAATTGCTATGAACATTTACTAGCTGAAGCAAAAAGTCCAGCTGCTAGCCTTTTACCATGATGACTGATTTAGAAAAACCACAACACAAATCAATTAATCGTAGTTTTCTCGCCTACGAAAATGATCACTCATGAAAGATCAGAATTTGGCAAGCCTAAGCAATGTCAAAACTACAACCAGGGTTTGCATTTGTATTTTCCTATATGCATGCAGCAATATTTTTATTATTCTTTAAGAAATGTTACAAAAATCAAGTTTCTGAACACTTGTTCAAAAGGTGCCAAAAAAGAGAAAAACCAGGAGACTACAGAAGCAAATTATTAAGACAAATTATCCTTGAAAATCAACTGCTAAGTATCAATTTCATTTTCAGCCTCATTAATCAAGATTTTAATTTTATAAAGTTACATTAATTTGGTCACACTACCTTGAATAGGTTCTTGAGCAAAGTTTGTATCTGGAATGCCCTCCACAGTCTGTTGTTCATTCATAATTTCCATGTTAGGAGCTGCAGTCATCATTTGATGGAATGGAAATGTATAAAATGCTTGAGCTTGTTGAAGAGGAGAACAGTGTCTTAAAAGAAACAAGTCAGTATTGTTAGCCATATAACATTAATCTTTCAGAGTTTTCTTAAGTTTATAATCTGTTCAGTACATTACTTAATCAAAATAAAATCATGGCATTCCTAACCAGTGTTGGCATATACGGCATGTTATATTCTCCAGTTACAGTCTATTACAGCAACACGTAGAAGATCCAATTCCATTAAATAAATGGCCAATACTTCTGATCACATAGTAGGAATCAAACATTGCTGAACATCCCATCTCCTTTTAATTAATATTAAGCATACAAGAATCAGAATATTCAGATTATTACAGTCACATTAAATACGTGCCTTATTTTCTTCCACTTTTCTATAACACAATTATAACTAAAGATTGTGATTCTTTCGCGGAGGTCGCGGGAAATCACAGATTCTGTGACTTTCCGCGACCTCCATGACTTCCGCAGTGGCTGGGGCCAGCTGCTCGGGCACCCCACAGCCAGTCATATTGGCCACTGCTGGAGCGACCCAGGGCCAGCTGCTCCGTCGGTCCCCAGGGCCAGCCGCTGCTAGGGATGCCCTGGGCAGCTGGCTCCAGGGACCACCTGAGCAGCAGCCAGTGTGGCTGGTCCTGCAGACTGTCCAAGCAGTGGGCATCGGGGCGGCCCCGGTGAACATCAGAGCAGAGGTCCTGGAGCTAGCCACACCGGCTGCTGCTTGGGTGGCCCTTGGCATCTGGTTCTGGGGACCTCCAGAACAACGGCTATTGTGGCTGACTCTGGGGAGTACCTAAGCAGTGGTCTTGGGGGTGCCCTGGGGACCACCTGAACAGCAGCAGTCTGGACAGCAGTCCCCAGGAACAGCAGCCGGTGGGGGGGCAGGATGGGGGAGTCAACCCCCAGCATTGGAGCATGCCCCCCACCAGGACAGCAGGACCTCAGAAGCAGAGATTTAGTCATGACTATTTTTAGTAAAGTCATAATTTGTTAAGGAAGAGTCAATATGGTTTTAGTAAAGGAAATCATGCCTCACTAATCTACTAGAATTCTTTGAGGGGGTCAACAAGCATGTAGACCAAGGGGATCCACTGGACATAGTGTACTTAGATTTTCAGAAAGCCTTTGACAAGGTCCCTCACTAAAGGCTCTTATGCAAAGTAAGCTGCCATGGGATAAGAGGGAAGGTTGCCTCCATGGGGATAAGAGGGAAGGTTCTCTCATGGATTGGTAACCCCTGGTTAAAAGAAAAGGAAACAAGGGTAAGGTTATAAATTGGTCACAGTTTTCAGAGTGGAGAGAGGTATAATGTAGTGTTATCCATGGGTCGGGATGTACTTGGCCCAGTCCGTATTCAACTATAGTTCATAAATGATATCTCTATCAGGCAAGATCTGCGAAACGGGGGTAAACTGTGAGGTGGCAAAATTTGCAAATGATAGCAAGAAATTACACTAAAATAGTTAAATGACCTCAGGCAGCGCAACTCGTGAAGCGTTAACTAATACTGAGGTATCTCTCAAAAACTGGGTGACGGATCAAACAAAATGGCAGATGACATTATAATGTGTTGAGTAATGATGCAAAGTAATTCGCACACTGGAAAGCATATAATCCCAACTATACATACATAAATGAATGGTGTCTAAATTCAGCTGTTAGCACCAAGAGAATCTCAGAGTCATTGTGGATAGTTCTCTGAAAATACTACTCAATGTGCCATGTGGCAGTCAAAAACAAACAAACAGAATGCTGGGAAAAATTAAGGAGAGGATAGATAATGAGGACAGAAAAATATCATAGATTGCCCTTCAATATAAATCCTTTGCGTCGCCCACATCTTGATAGTGTGCGTAGCAGATGTGGGTTTGCCCCATCTCTAAACAGAGATTATATTCGCGCATCGGCTGTTCTTTTGCTCAGCAGGTTGGAAAAAGGCCTCAGAATAAAATGAGCGAACAATAAGTTTGAAGTAAGCGAGGTATGAGGAGTATTTAGAATTAGGAAAACTAGGACTTCTTCAGCTTGGAAAAGAGATGGCTTAAGCGGGAGAATATGATGGTATGTCTATAAAGATCCATGACTGTATAATTTTGGGATTCAGGAGAGCTGGGCTTCAGTAAACAAGATAACAGCATTGCAAAAAAGTAACTAAATAAATTCATGGAGGCAGTAGGTTTTCCAAATCGGAATAGCTATGACCCAAGGCCCAATTGGTGTCGCCTAGCCTTTGCAATCCGTTTGCAGAAAGCTGGAATTGCAGCAACAGAGGAATGTGATCACGTGAATGATTACCCGGGGCTGGTCAGAATCCATTCGCGAGGGCTTGTCCGTGTGGCACGACTCCTGCACTGGCCATCGTGTCCTATAAGACAGCGGATTATCCAAGCTGGGCTAAGATGGACCCTTGGTCTGACCCTATTTGGGCCGCATTCTGGTATGTAAAAAAGTCATGGAGCAAGAATCACTGCTGTTCTGTGAATCTTTTCAATTTCAATTGCCCATGCATCTGCCCATGACTTTTTACCAAGAGAATACCTGTGACTACAACATCGTTTAGCAACACATAAATATATCACATCTACAACTTTTCAATGTATCGCCTTATAAAGGTATAACCAGCACACACCTCCACATACACAAGTTTGGGAATCTAGCTGAGTATAAAGCTATATGTCGCAACGTAACTGAGCTCTGACTTAATGTATGGTAGCGGGGAAGGCAAGGCCAAAGTCAGTAAAGTTACTGTGATGGCTTCGATGGTCTACCAGCTATGCCACCCTAATGTCCGTGGTACGCATCCTCACAAAGGAGCGCTTCCACCAATTTCTAATAATCGTGTGGGATACTGAAACCGACAGCGTGAGAGTCCTGTGCAGAGATGACAACCAACAGGAAAGATTTTAAAGATATACGCAGTATCTTACGATAGACACCTGTGTCACCATGGTAACTACACATCAACCTAAAAAGACAGCAGAGAATCCTTGTGGGTAACCAGGTTACAGACTAACAGATCGTTTTGGATGTGAGCTTTCGTGTTTCGTGGGTGAATACCCACTTCATCAGACGCAGGGCACTTCATCCTGCATCTGACGAAGTGGGTATTCACCCACGAAAGCTCACGCTCCAAAACATCTGTTAGTCTATAAGGTGCCACAGGATTCTCTGCTGCTTTTACAGATCCAGACTAACACGGCTACCCCTGATACTTTACATCAACCTAAGCGCTACGCCTCTCACAGAGGTGGAATTATTACGTCGGTGTAGTGGGGGATCCACATCAGTGGAAGCAGTGGCTCCCAAACTTTTAACAACCCACAAACCCCTTTCACTAAAATATCGTCTTGTGAACCCCCTCCTAAAAATTAATATTTCCAGGGATCTTCTCCCTTACCTCAGCATAGATTATAAAACCAGTGATCTTGGAAATATAAAATCTGTTTTTATGACATGCTTATTACACACTATTTATTATTAATCATTACAGTATTTTTATTATATTATGAAAATGGCAACACTCTTCCAAGGTCTCACTTTTGATTAAACCTGTTATAAGACAAGGCTCCCATCACAGGTGCCAGTGGGAAAAAGGGGTATGGGGCGAAGCCCCCACACACCCCGGGAACTGGGGGGCACAGCTGGAAAAGTGGGGGGGGCCCACAGGGGCTGCCAGAAAAAAGAGGAGGGACCCTGCACTGATGCCTCTGGCTCCTGTGTTTCATCAAGGAGTATCAGATGTGAAATAGCATGAAGGTATTTAAGAAGCCAACTCAAAGAGTTCCTCCTACACAAGCATTCAAGTCTTGAGCAGTCCAGGCAAACAATGCACGTTACAACAAAGCTTAAACTTGTTTTTCATAATGATTTAGGAACAACACTAGCAGCCTATTTAATTTTAAAAACAGCAAAAAATATCCACCTCCCTTTCTATTTCGTATAAGGAGTCTTGAAGTTTAAATCTCCTGAGTGTGACAAACATGCTTGCTTTGATCTGCTTAGTTCTTGCAAGTCCCCAAGGCTCTGGGCTGCTGGCCCCATGCTGCCCGGGGTCCCTATGGACAGCTCTGTCCGCCATTAGGGATTCACCCACCCGCCTCAAGAACCCTGTGTAACATTTCACAAACCCCAGTTTGGGAACCACTTAGTGGGAGCAACTTTGTAGCGTAGATACTTACAGAGTTAGCCTGATGTAAGCTGCCTTACAAAGACCTAACTCTGTAGTGTAGACCAAACTTTAGAATTAATTGAAACAAGGTGGGTGAGATAAAATCTGTTATTGGACCAATTTCTGTTGGTGAGAGAGACAAGCTTTCGAGTTTATACAGAACTCTGACTTGAAGCAGAGCTGTGTGAACTCAAAAGCTTGTCTCTCTCACCAACAGAAGTTGGTTGAGCAAAAGATATTACCTTACTACCTTGTATCCTGGGACCGACATGGCTAGAATAACACTGCATACAACAATTAGAATTACCTGACTATTGCCAACTTTGAATTTACTTAATCTTCCATCAAATTATTTTACTTTATCTAATACATACTGAGTGTGTGAAGCACTCTGGGTTGCAAGATGGTATAGGTGCCTATGTGATTTGAGGCAATTAGCCACAGTGCACACTGTTTAGTATCTTTAAGCAAAAGTATCCTTTTTAAGGATACAGACTAACACTGCTGCTACTCTGAAACCTATCTCTAAGCAGTATTGTACCAAGCACGGGCCAGTGACATCAGAGACACTCCTGCAACCCGTACACAGGGACTCCTACTCCAGATATACCTCCCCATATATACTCATAGACCTGCCCAACATAGTGCCCTTGCTCAATACATCCCCCACATATGGGCACAAACTCCCACTCACAGACACGGGTCCCTGCTCCACAAACCCTTAGTATATACACAGAGACACCCCCACCCCGCATCCACTCACAGACATAGGCCCCTGCTCTATATACACCCCCCGCTCACAGACGGGCCGAGTGCCTGCTGATGTCACCCCTGCGGCTGCCCAGTCCCCGCCCCGCCTACGTCACCATGCGCGGGTCAGGCAGTTGGGAGCCGGGCAGCCGGCGGGGGGGACTGAGCAGCCGCAGGGGCCTCCTCGCGCCAGGCCTAGGCCCGGCTGCCCCGTGTACCTGCCGGGCTCCTCGGCTTCCATCCCCGGACGCTGGTGCGCGCCAGCTGCCGAGCCCGTCCGCAGCCCCGGCCCCGCGCAGCCCCCTCCCCGACCCCTTGTTCCGCCTCTCACACCACACAACAACAGGCGCCGCCAACCTGCCTGCCGAGCGAGCGGTCACGTGGGACGCGGCAGCCAATTCAGATCAGGCACCCGCCGGGCCATAACCACGAGGCTTGCGGGGGTGGGGAGAAGGCAGAGGAGGCGAAATGAGGTGACAGGAGACGGGAAGGGGGGCGGGGCATCTCTGCTCCCACCAAGGGCCGGAAGGTACCACGGCAGCCTGTTGGATGACTGACTTCCCCCCGCCCCCCAGCCTGTTGGATGACAGGTCCAGACAGACCTAGGACACTTGACATGCGCCGGGTTGTTTCGTGGCTCCAGTTTTCTCTGAATCTCTCCCACTTTCAGGCCTTTTCTCTTGGCCATCGGGCTACATTCGCGACTGGGTCCACACTACACATGTTCACAGACGTGAACGTGCCACATGCTGTGAGATTCTTGGGGCTAGAGAGAAGGGATCCGTAATCTAGTAATTGACATTCCTAGGAAATGTGGCTCTCAAACGGAGCCACTGTGAAGTAGGATTCGGATGAGAGGCTGGGCTTTGGTGACAGTTAAGGCATCGCTGACCATAAGCCGTTAAAAAGCGCCTGTGTACTTCTTATTTGGGAGAATAAAGACAGAATGCGATCAGTGTTTGCCAGACAGTCCATCTAACCTGCCCATACTACTGGTTGCTCTGTGCACATCAATGCAAGTGCATGCCCGAAAAGTAAAATCACACAAGACGAGAAGAAATCCAATAAGCAGTCTATATTAAAGGACATGCCAAAGCCTTTAAAAGAAAATACCACCGTATTCCACAGTAACAGTTCTTAACACTGCAGCTTATAGAGTTACGATAGAGGACTAGTATATTTCCATATAGCTACTTAAAGACTAACAGATTTATTTGGGCATAAGCTTTCGTGGGTAAAAAACCCCATTTCTTCATGCATCTAAAGAAGTGGATTTTTTACCCACGAAAGGTTATGCCCAAATAAATCTGTTAGTCTTTAAGATGCCACCGGACGCCTTGTTGTTTTTGTGGATAACAAAACACCCCTGGATACCTGACATATGGCTACTGTGGCTCTGATCGTGCAAATATTTGTACCTATGCTTTCCTGTATACATGTGACTAGGGCCACTGAAGCCAACAGGGCTACCTATGCTTAAAGGTAAGCACATGCAAAAGTGCCTTGCTAGATCATGGATCACACAAATAAAGTTAAGAAGGCATGTAAATATTTGCAGGAGTAGGGCCTATATTGTTGTAACAAGCCAACTAATGTTACCATAGAACTACAGTTCTGCTATCAAAAAGCATCAAAAATCACAAATCAGGACTCAAATATGAGGCTGACATAAAAACATTTGCCTTATCTTTGAGCCTTTAGTTATCACATTTCCAAGCTTTCTCCTCACAATCACGAGAGTTAGAAACTTAAAAACAAACAAACAAACAAATACCACACGCACACACACCCACAAAGCAGAGATTTTCTCAATCACACAACACCAAGAACTCGGGACAACTAATGAAAAACACCAAACGTTCTGACCCTTGGCAACTCCTATACTTTTCCTGGATTGTTAACATAACTACAATTACTAGTGTTAGGAGTTACTACCTTATTACTACAGTATTTTATTGTTAATATAATCACTCAGTTAATGCTAATCTTACCTCAGGGGGGTGGGCTGCTGCAGTGGACTAAGCCTTTAAGCCCCTGCCGCGTATTAAGGACAGAGCAGAGTGTCTCTGAGGGATGTGTGAGACCACCCAGGGAAATGAATGAACACAGACTTACGGAGCCAAACACGGGACCAGTGAGGGTGCCTCCCTAATCACCGCAGCATCCTCTCTCCCCAGCCAGTGTGGAACGGGGCCTTGCAGCAGCGGCTCCCTAGGAGGATCTCCCATTTGCGGGTAAGCGAGGACAGACTGGCAATGGACGTAGTTCCGTAGCAGCTGCTAGAGTCACGTGAGAGATGACGTGACTGCCCTGAGTCACACGATTCGATGAGAGTTGCTCAGTTCCTGCTTTTGCGCAGAAGGACGGGCCGGCTGGTTTGTCTCTGGGGCCTTGGTGCTATTTTGAGCGGAGAGCCTGTCAGCCGGGACCTCCTCCTGGGTAGAGACGAAGTGCTGTCAGACCAGCGTAGTAGAGCTTTGCTACGTGCAAGTAGGTGCATTTTCCATGCCTCAAATCACAGGCAAAGGATGGTGTGTGTAGCATGGTTGGGTAGTGGGGTTCTCTCCAGCGTTTGTGGAGTTGCCTTTGGGTTAAGGACAAAGAATTTTACCGGCTGATGTCCACGGGGGGGAGCGGTTACCTCTGTAGTGTGTTGAAGACACCTGAACATTTTTTAAAAACACTGTTTCTTCTTTACCTGCTTTTAAACTTTTTAAGTATGGCTCCATTGCAAAAGGCTTCCTCTCCCCATCTGTTTCCTACCGAAGGTGGATGCGATTTAACCAAATGTATGCAGTTTCTTGTTAACAGATTCTAATAGGGCGAATTGTATTTCAGAATGGGCTAGTTGGCATACTAATTATTGCAACTTTTTCCCCCTACTTCTTCACTCAGTCAACTGGAGTTCTCAAATCTCAAGTGCTGTCTGCTCTTCATCATGCCTGCTGGGGTATCTTGGCCTCGCTACTTGAAAATGCTCAGTGCAAGTACATTGGCTATGTTTGCAGGTGCAGAAGTTGTGCATAGATATTACAGACCTGATCTTGTAAGTGATTTAAAGTTTTGATTTTCGTTTCATTTATAACTACTAAGTAATATGTGCTTTGAAATGTCTCCTATAGGAATGCTGTTTAGTGGACATTGTTAAGGTCAGTGTGGCAAAAATACCAAAATAATTATATTTCAAAATGTTTATATGCTTGTTTGTCAGATCGATAATAAAGAAAAAGAGGCAAATATGTGAAGCTGCCAGAAAGTCATGTCTCAGGATTTTTCCTCAGTTATTAATAGCAATGTGCATCAGACATGAAAAGAAATTATCTTGTTTATCCAGAATGTAAAACATTTTGCATGTGCAGTGAAAATTGGCACACTCTTCTTGGAGTATTTTTGTCAGAGTAAAGTTACGTTTTCTATGAGGTTATAAGATTCTTTTCCACTCTAGACTAGAAGAGCTAGAATCCCAAGTCAGTAATACCAACACAAGGGTGGGTGGGTTTTTTGTGCTTAAATCTGAGTCAGCAGTTAGTTGTTTTCACAGCTTGGTTGGGAAGTGGATTGTAGTAGTAAAATGACATCACATGCAGAGGTAGTTGTTTTTCCAGGACCTGAAAGTATATAATCTTCATTTTTAAAGGCATTAGACACAGAACCAGGAAAAAGTAAACTTGCTTTATTAAGACCTAAAGCTCAGAAGTGAACTTTTGGGCAAGGTTGGATCTACTTATGATTTGGATGGAAAGCATGTGAAATTTTTGTGAATTCAATTCTAAGTTAGGTGAAATGCTACAGATTTGGTAGAGATTTGTAGTTTGCTTTGCCTAGAGATTCAAGGGATGAAAAATCTATGCAAATCAAATGTTGGAAAAAGTATCGCAATGGTTTGACAGCTGATGCTTACAGCTTGCATTTTACCTTCTACATTTTTCCAAGCTCTTGACTCTTACAACCTTTTTTTCCTTTCTTTGTCCCTTTTATGTTAGGAAAACATTCCCTGTTCCCACAATATTTCTTCGCTTCAAAAAATGGAGCTGAAATTAACATGGTTTTGTTGCCTTGTTTATACACTAGCATAATCTACTGTTATCACAGCTGTGCAGATGCAAAGTTTGGCTGCATAAAGCGTAAAGTATCTTATGTGGCTCCCATGTAAACAGCTGCTGTCTTATTCACGCAGTGGTAACCGAGCCTTTGGGTATGCCTCTACTACAGGATTATTCCAATTTTACATAAACTGGTTTTTTAAAACAGATTGTATAAAGTCGAGTGCATGCGGCCACGCTAACCACATTATTTCGGTGGTGTGCGTTCATGTACTGAGCTAGCGTTGATTTCCGGAGCATTGCACTGTGGGTAGCTATCCCATAGTTCCCACAGTCTCCCCCGCCCATTGGAATTCTGGGTTGAGATCCCAATGCAAAAACAGTGTTGCAGGTGATTCTGGGTAAATATCGTCACTCAATCCTTCCTCCGTGACAGCAACGGCAGACAATCATTTTGTGCCCTTTTGCCCTGGCAGATGCCATAGCATGGCAACCATGCAGCCCATTTAGCCTTTTGTCACTGTCACCGTATCTGTACTGGATGCTGCTGACAGACGCGGTACTGCAGTGCTACACAGCAGCATTCATTTGCCTTTGCAAGGTAGCAGAGGACGTTCCAGCTTATGTGAGCACCGTCTGCAGTTGGAAAATTGGCAGACTGTTATCAAGTCCGCTTGTAGCGGTCTGCTGCTGTCATCGGTGGCTGTCCCCGGCTGGCCTCGGCGAGGTCGGCCGGGGGTGCATGGGACAAAAATGGGAAATGATCCCCCTAGGTCATTCCCTTCTTTATGCTTTGGTCTAAAATAATAGTTAGTCCCCCTGCCTAGAATTATGGGGCAAGTTTAACTAGAGACCAGAGAGAGCACAGCCGCTCAGATCAAGCCTACCAAGAGTAACCTGCAGAAATGATGCCTTCTGATCCCTGAACATGGTGCCACGCTGACACCCGTTGCTCCCCTCCCACACCCTCCTGGCTACCGTGGGCCAGTGTCCCCCCCATTTGTGTGAAGAAGTAAATAAAGAATGCAGAATAAGAAAGAGAGTGATGCTTTTAGTGAATATACAATGGGGGAGGCGCCCCGCTGCTATGATTGCTAGCATACGATTTCTTCATTAGACATGGAAAGGGGGAGGTGATGGAGCCTCCAGCCGCCGCAGTGATGAATGAGGATGGTTGTTCATTGCGTTTTGCACTGTCTGCGTCGGAGAATGACCAGGAGTCATTCCAGTTTGCCAGGCTCCCCCGGCCGACCTCACCTAGCCAGCCAGGAGCACTCACGGGTGGAGGACCGGTTTTGCACCACGTTTGGTACTGCTTTGCCAATCAGGAAAGGACAGGCGGGATTGTGCTGTTAATGCCGCAGCACTGCGTCTCTACCAGGCAGCATGCAAGAGAACATACGGTGACGATGAAAAAGGCGAGAAATTGATTTTGATTTGTGTTCCCTTTGTGTCTGTCAGGGGGGAAGGGAGAGAAATGGACGATGAATAATACTGAAACCACCAACGGACAATGTTTTTGACTCTTCAGGGCATTGGGAAGCCAGCCAAGAATGCAAGTGCTTTTCAGAGACTGTGGGGACTGTTGGTAGCCTGGAAGTTCTTTCAGTCCCCCCTCTCCTGCCCTCCAAATGAGCCGTTCCCCATTGATTCTTTGCGCTTCCGTAATGCTTGTCATCAGCATGTGGAGTCCTGGCTGTGGCCCTCTGTCTGGAGATATTTTTCAAAATGCTTGGTCAATGTCTTCTGAGAACAGGAGCGTGACTGATAGAGAACAGATTTGTCTCCCCATAAAGCGATCAGATCCAGTATCTCCCGTACAGTCTGTGCTGATCAGCGCTCCACGCTGGGCAAACAAAATGAAATTCAAAAGTTTGCGGGACTTTTCCTGTCTACCTGGCCAGTGCATCCGAGTTCAGATGGCTTTCCAGAGCAGTCACAATGGTACACTGTGGGATACCGCCCGGAGGCCAATACCATCGAATTGCGGCCACACTAACCCTAATCCGACATGGCAATACTCGTCAGAGAGGAGTACAGAAATCGGTTTTAAGAGCTCTTTAAATTGATATAAAGGGCTTCGTTGTGTGGACGGGTGCAGCGTTAAATCGGTTTAACGCTGCTAAATTTGGTATAAACACGTAGTGTAGACCAGGCCTTTATTATCTTCTCAGATGGATCTATTTATGCTCATACTGTAATATCACATGCTCTTTCTATTTAGTCTTCCACCTTTCCCAAAAAAGGAGAGGAAATAGAATCAACATTTTGCTGTTCAAAGCAAATACATTAAAAAGAAACTGAATTTAATACTTAAAATCTGCAGTCCTGGAGAGTGATGTTCTGGCATATTATGGTAATACCAGCACAGGGTACTCCGCTGTGTCCCACCAATATGCCTTCTTCCTGATCTAGAGGCAATCCTTCGAGGATTTCCATGCCTATTAGATCTTTGGCTTCTCTCATAATGCTGCTGACAAAAGTACCAGTTGCGGTGATAGTAGATGCGTCCAATTGCAATCACTAGATACAAGGTGGTTTCATTTGAACTGATTGTCTTAATCCAACAGCCATCAGATGGTAACTGGTGACCTGGTTTAAACTTGAACCAGTGCCCTACAACTTCTGCAACTTATAAGCCATCCGACTTTGTCTGTAGAGCTTTTGTTGTTTAAACTTATATAACTTTATTTCAAAAAGTGGTGGGGTAGCTCTGCCTTCTAGTAGAGGAAACACAAGACCAGTTTCACAATGCCCTGTTCAAAATAGGAATTCTTTAAAAAGAAAAATTATACTTGAAGAATCTTCGCACAGTTTTAGAGTGATACTTTTCCTACCAGTAGATTAGTAATTAGGAAGTATATAGTAATTTTATGAAATGGTTTCTTTGACATAATGAGCATTTTGTACAGCTATACATTTTGTTTTGTCATCTGTAGTTAAACTAGTGAAGACTCTAAGAGCTTATAGCTTTAAAAGCAGCAAAGGTTAAATAATGTGAAGGGTTTTTTTCACTCCCAGTGTAGGTGTTTCATCTTCAAGACCAGTGTGAGGGCTGGTGAGGATGTGAATTTCCACTATCACCCTGTTTGACATGTAATCTGAAGCTCCCTTTAGCAATTTAAATGTATACTAGCCACATAATACAGCTACTTTCCTCTTCTGAAGAGTAAAAGAGACTCTTGTTCCTGTGGCCAAGCACTTACCATATTCTCCCACCATTTTCAAATTGTATCTTTGGGAGTCCTTATGCACATGCACCGCTGACCAGGTTAACTGGAATAGCAGTTACAAAGGTGGATGACTTAACTGAAGTGAGACAGCTGCTTATCAGGAAACCATGCGGCAATACATGAAGATTAAGGGAAGGATACATCAGTTTGAGCTATATTCTTAAGGGAGATGGTGAAAACACAGTCCACTCCTGTCATAAACAGATAGCTAAGGGTTAATGTCTCTTTCACCTGTAAAGGGTTAACAAAACAGGGACCTGGAACACCTGACCAGAGGACCAATCAGGAGACAAGATACTTTCAACTCTGGGTGGAGGGAAGTTGGGTGTGTGGGTCCTTTGTTCTGTGTCTGTTGTGTCTCTAGGCTCTGAGGGTGACCACCCAATCTCTACAGGCTCTTCTAATCTTCTGTTTCCAACTTGTAAGTACAAGGTAGAAAGACAGTATAGTCTTTTTATTGTTTTCTTTATGTGCAAATGTGTAGTTTGCTGGAAATATTTTTAATTGATTTTTTTCTGGATAAGGCTGTTTATCCATTTTTATAAGCTGGAAAGACCTGTAATATTTCATCTTGATTACAGAGACGATTTTTACTCTTTTTCTTTCTTTTTATTAAAAGCTTTTGGCTTTAAGACCTGTTTGATTTTTTTTTCCTAGTTGAGGCTCAAGGGGATTGAGTCTGTACTCACCAGGGAATTGGTGGGGGGAGAAGGGAGACAGGAGAAACGAAGGGAGAGATAAAATTCCTCTTTGTTTTAGATTCACTGGAGCTGAATCTGTTTTGCCTCTGGGTGAGGGGAGAGAGGAGGGGTGAGGGGGAATTCCTCTGTGTGTTAGATTCAAGGGGTTTAAATTACAGTATCTTCCAGGGTAACCTAGGGAGGGAAATGGTTTATTCCCCTTTGTTGTGAGACTCAAGGAATCTGAGTCTTGGGGTCCCCAGGAAAGGTTTTTTGGGGGACAGTGTACCAGACACTGGAATTTCTGGTTGGTGGCAGCACTACAGGATCTAAGCTGATAATTAACCTTAGAGGCATTCATGGTAGTATCTCATTTTCTGGACTCTAAGGTTCAGATTTGGGAAAGAATACTATGACAACTCCAGATCTCTAGTAACTAAAATGCCAGCCACACTTATAATGTCCTATAAAATAACCAGGTTTCAGTGGCTCATCTCCATCCCTGGAATGGAATTTAGCACTGTGGGAAGGATTCCTTAGAAAAGGTATTCCCACCTCCCCCAAGATCAAGTTGTTCCAAAGGACTGGAGTCAAATTGCCAGCTGCAAGAAGTTGAAGCTGAATTATAAAGAAATTTATTTGATGCTAGAGATCAGTCTACAATTAGCTCAAGAAAGAGGGAGACAAAATTGTAACTTGAATGTAGTAGTTTTTTCTGCCTCTCACGGGATGTCTAATTTTTCTGTTTTGTTTAGCTCTGTTTTCTATATCTCAGTCACAGATTTTGAGCACTGACCTCTCTTTGTTTTATTTATTTTATAGACTATACCTGAAATTCCACCTAAGCCTGGAGAACTGAAAACGGAACTCTTGGGTCTAAAACAAAGACCAAGCGAAGTTCATACTTCACAACAATGACCACAGAATACTGAAGTCATGAAGGGTAGAATTTTCAGAAGTGCCTAAATGACTTAGGGTCCTGAGTCATCTTCCTAAGTGATTTAGGAACCCGTCATTGGGACTTATGCACTTCTGAAAATTCTACCCAAAGTCCATGTATGAAATGCTGTAGTCCTGTAACTCTCTCTCTCTCTATATATATTTATTTAAAACGAAAACTTGTATGTATGTAAGAAAGAGGAATCCTGTTTATCAGAAATCCAGCCAGTTGTTCATTAAAACTCCTTGTATTTGTTTTTAAAAGAATAATTTTTTTGTCCGGATTACTCTGTAAGAATTTTTAACATCTATTGAAAGTGTTCATATTGGCTCATTGTCTAAAGAATTATTAGGAATTTGAAAATTAACAAGATTTTATTAAGATTAATAAAAATGTAAAAAAAAAATTACAGAATACTCTGCAGACTTAGTCATCTTTAGTACAGACCACTAGAGCTAGTGGCTTGATATTTTCTGTAGCACCACCACATTGATTTTCTTAGCCTTTTTTAAAAAACAGCTTTAATGGACATTTAATAGTACAGTCATGCTTTAAATATTTTCTCTAGTTGTACGTGCATATATACATGGTATTTGCATATGAGGTTAAGTAGAACTTTGCTTACTGTTGCTTTTATGAGCAGTTATGCTAGATTACTCATCAGAAATTTTGTCAGCAAATCACTTCTTCATAGTACTGTTTATGTATATGTATAATTCAGTGTAGCTGCTGTTCTTGTATGTAGGGGAAAGGCAGAAATAGTGGAGTTGAGTGTCCTGGTGTGTGCTTCCCCCCCCGAGCATTGGAACATCTCGGTATGGGCTGCTTTAAGAAATGTATCACAAAATTTAAAGAAGGGAAGAGAGTAGAAATAAAAGCACTAAGAAGATTTAATGATAAGTATAAAAGACAGAATGAAAAACTTATTTTAATGAAAAAAGAACAGGAGTACTTGTGGCACCTTAGAGACTAACAAATTTATTTCAGCATAAGCTTTCGTGGGCTACAGCTCATTTATTTGGATGCATAGATGTGCAGGTGAACAAGCCCCAGGGGCATATACCAGTGTGATATGTGCTAGCAATGCCCCTCTGCCATGTACATTGGCCAAACCGGACAGTCTCCACACAAAAGAATAAATGGACACAAATCTGACATCAGGAATCATAATATTCAAAAACCAGTAGAACACTTTAACCTCTCTAACCACTCAGTGACAGACTTGAAGGTGGCAATTTTGCAACAAAAAAACTTCAAAAACAGACTCCAAAGAGAGACTGCTGAACTCTAATTAATATGCAAATTAGATACAATTAACTTAGGTTTAAACAGAGACTGGGAATGGTTGGGTCATTACACTAACTGAATCTACTTCCCTATGTTAAGTTCTCCTCACACCTTCTAGGAGTCATCTATTATCACTTCAAAGGTTTTTGTCCTGCTGATAATAGCTCATCTCAATTGATTGGACTCTTCCAGTTGGTATGTGTACTTCCACCTTTGCATGTTCTCTGTATGTATAAATATCTCGTCTGTGTGTTCCATTCTATGCATCCGAAGAAGTGAGCTGTAGCCCACGAAAGCTTATGCTGAAATACCTTTGTTAGTCTCTAAGGTGCCACAAGTACTTCTGTTCTTTTTGCGGATACAGACGAACACGGCTGCTATTCTGAAACCTTACTTCAATGAAGGTTTCCCAAAAAGTTGTACCTCTTACTGTTGTGAACGTCCAGAACAAACATCACTTCTTACTTTCTTACCCCCATCTGACACTTCCTATGAAGCATGGAGATCATGCCTGAAACCTATGTGACCCTCTGCAAAATCTCTTACGGGTACTGACTTCTATTCCTTCAGGAGGTAAATGAATCAATAGGTGTACGCTATCCTAAAGTTGGTAGTAATACTAAGCCCTGATGGCCAGCAATAAGGAATCACAATGTATATTAGTCCTCCTTTCATGCTTACTTAATTTGGCAAAAAGGAGGTCAGTTTTTATAAATTTGCTGAAATCTAACTGTTAATGTGTGTGGCTGGGGCTCGGCCCACTCCACTCCGGTTGGTCTGGGAAACTAGCCCAGCGGTCCTTGCAGTGCTTGTCCGTCCAGCGGGCAAGGGGCTCAGGCCCTCCGGCAGGGCTGCCGTACCAGCCGCGAGGTGCTGGGCCCTATGCCAAGGCGGACAGCAAACACAGAGTCAATAAGCTCAGGCCTGGGTTAGGACTGAGGAGCACCAGTATAGATTAAGGCCCAGCCCTGGGTCAGGGTGGGTAACAAACGCTGAGTCAGTAGGCTCAGGCCTTTCGCCAGGGCTGAGCAACAGTAACAGTTATCAGCCTCCTCAGACCAGGGAGAAGGGGACTCTGCCACCCCGGAGTGGGGTGGCAGGGGGGACGCAGGCCCTCCCACTCCACTGCGTCCCAGCGCAGGGCCCTAACAGCAGCTATCACTCCACTGGTCAGTCAGTGGGGATCCTGACTGCAACACACTGACTTAGGCTCAGGCAACTTCGCAGCCTGACGGGTCGGCTGCCCCCAGGTCGCTTCCGTACTGCCCTCAGGACCTATGAGGGTTCTAGTGTTGGCCTCTGAAAGGTCCACAAGCAGGGGCTCGTCGTGAGTGGGTCTGGGTGGTAGGTCCGGGAGTTCCTCGGGATAGTCGGGCCAGGGTAGCGCCGGCGGCTCCTCCGGGTAGCAGGGGCGGGGAAGCTCCGGCCAGTCTGGGCGGCTCCCCTGGGTCACCAGAGTCTCCCAGCCTCGAGCTCCCTGAGGTACACCTGATCTTTCCGGCTGCTGGGGCCTGACTGAGCTCTGAGGGCTGGCTTTTATAGTTCTGGATCGCCGCCTGACCCTTTGAGGGGCGGGCTCAGAGTTCCGTAGCTCCGCCCACTCTGGCCTCCGGCAGGGCTTGACCCTCTCCGGGGAGGAGGGGAGCCACGCCGGCCCACTACACTAACAAACTATGTCTATTGAATAAGTGTTATAACCAATATAGAATGGAATGTAATAGAATAACCCCTTTTTACTGAGTCCTGGGAGTGTTATCTGACTAATATTAATGCTGGTTCTTTTCAGGTCAATTTTTAACCTGAATAGTATTCTCAGATCAGGATACTTGCTTATTCCTATCTAATCTGTAATTTATTAATCCACCCAGAACCATATTAGTGTATAATCAACAGCTGACCACTCGTGTAATCAAACAAATGTTGTAGGTGTGCTACACATACACAATACAGTCTTGCAAGCAATTATCAGACGTGAGGCTCAACAGTTATGTCAAGGAATAATGCAAATTATCAAGGTTTCTTACTATGTTTACTTATGATCATCAATTTATAATTCTTTAGTATCTAACTCATTTATCACACTTTCAAGGATGCACTTGTTTTTAAGGCACTTTAAGAGTTTGGTTAATCTTGTTCGAATGAATTGGTTCAAAAGGGACAATTTTAGACTATTAAAAAAATTGCTTAAAGGTATTGTTTTCAATTTCTCTTAGATTAATTTGCTTGGATTTATAAAGGAGTTGCAATCTAAAATATTATTACTTGAGGTCTCACTAGAATGTGTAGACTTAGCAAGAAAACCTACAGTTACTATATTAAAGAAATAGAATTGGAAATACCATCTTGGTGAGATTTCTTTTCAATTTCTTCTTATCTTCTTAACCTTGGGATGGGGAGGATCCTTTCCACATGGTTAGTCTGAGTGTCAGTCAAATGTAGGATTGTGCAGCTTCTTGTTGGGTTCAGTTAACGCTCCAGTTACACATGATGACCTCAGTTTTAATACCTAATCTTTCTGACATCTGTCAGAGGGAGTAGAGTGGGATTCTTGGATATGTAAATGGGAACATCAAGTAGGATTAGGAAGGTGATATTTCTGCTGTATAAAGCATAGTGAGACCATTATTGGAATACTGTGTTCAATTCTGGGGTCCACCCTAAAAAAATAAAAAAGCTGAAAAAGGAGGAGTGGTTCAGCAAAGAGCTATAAGAACGAGTTGAGGTTTAGAAAACATGCCTTATATACCGAGAGGTTTAAGAATTTCCATCTATTTTGTTCATTCAAAAGATGGCTAAGAGGTAACCTGATCAGTCTACAAGAAATTTCTAATAGTAGAGAGCTCTTTAATCTAGCAGAAAAAGACATGAGATCCAATGGTTGGAAAATAGAGGTTACTTACCATGTAGTAACTAGAGTTCTTGGAGATGTCATCTTCAGGGGTATTCACTGTGGGTATACATGTGCTCCCTGTTCCTGAGATTGGATGCTTTTTCAATAGCAGTGTTTGTTGGTCTGTACCTGTGTCTCCACTGAACAGAGAGTATAAGAGGTGCTGTGGACTGACCGCCTCTCCAGTTCCTGCTCCACTCTGAATTGGGAGATGGTCTGACTCTGAACAGCAGGGAAGGAGGACATGTCATGGAATGTACCCATGGGGAACACATCTCTAAGATCTCCAGTTACTATAAGGTAAGTAACCTCCATTTCTTTGAGTGCTGGGCCCTATGGATATTCACAGTGGGTGACTCCCAAGTAGTACTCACTGTGGAGAAGGGTGCGAGGAAGCTGCATCTTCGATTGCAAGATCACTGAACCAAAGGAGGCATTCCAGTTGAAGTTTAAACATGGGCGTAATGCCTAATAATGATGCATATAAAACCCCAAGTTGTCATACTACAAAATTCAAAGAGGGGAACTCCCTGCAGGGAAGCCACCAAGACAGCTTGTGCTTTAGTAGTGTGTGCCTTGAAACTGGAAGGGAAGGGGCTTCATAATCTCACAAAAGAGAATAGACCCTGAAATCTATCTCGAGTCTATGGAGAGAGTTGCTTCCTTCAAGACTATTTGTTTTCATCACTGAGAACAGAGACTTCCTAAAGGGCTTAGTCCTCTGCAAGTAGAAGGCTAAATCTCTGTGGACATCTGAAGAGTGGAGCTTCTTGTCCTCCCTGTTTATTATGAGGTTTTAAATAGAAAATGGGCAAATGAACAGTCTGATTCAGGTGAAATTCAGAGGGAACCTTCGAGGTGAACTCAGGATGCAATCTCAAGGACACTTTATCCCTGTGAAACATGGTGTAGGGAGGCTCCGCCAGGAGGGCCTCAAGCTCATCCACTACTCTAGCAGAGGTGATAGCCATTAAAAAAGCTGTTTTCACAGAGAGGTACAAAAAAGACCAGGAGGTGAGAGGCTCGAATGGTGGGTTCAAAAGTGCTGAGAGTACCAAGTTCATGTCCCTGGCCAGTGCAGGTTGTAATACTGATGGAAAGGCTCTGACGATGCCTTTCAGGAACTTCACACTGTTGTGGGATGTGTAACAATGGAGTTCTCCATCAGAGAAGGAAGGCGTTGATAGCTGCCAGATGCACACGCAGCAAACTGACAGGTGAATCTGATGTCTTCAAGGAAAGAACATAGTCCAGAAGAAAAGGGATCCCAGACTCTTATAAGAGGTTATGCTGTTGACAACAGAGGTAGAACAACTTCCATTTGGCTACACAGTACTTTCCTGTAGAGGGTCTCCCGTTGTTTGTTGAGGATGGAATGGACCTGCTCAAAGCATGATCTCTAAATCTGTTGATCATCCAAAAACCAGTCTGTCGGACAGAGGCCAGATTGGGATGGTTAGTTCTGCCACTGTTCTGAGATAGTAGCTGTGAGAGTGGTTGTAGATGTATGCATGGGTGAGAGGCTATCTGCAGGGTGGTGGTGCATCAAAACTGTCTCAGTCATGAAGGTACTACCAGGATTACTTTCGCCTTGTCCTGCCTGACATTTCTGAGAATGCAAAATAATAGAGGAATGGAAGGAAAGGCGTATGTGAGTGGATCCAACCATAGTACCAGAATGCATAGTCCCCTTTGGAGTTGTGCCGCTGGGTGGCTCAGGAGAAATTATCTGGGCATTCCTTGTTTGGGTTACAAAGAGGTCCCAGGATGGGAAACCCCATTGCCAGATAATGCTGTGCCACTAAAGAGGGGAACTCCCATTTGTGATCCTGATGGAAATGCCTCCTGAGCCTTCTGCTAAAGTGTTCACTACTTTTAGTAGGTGAATTGTTGAGCGGGTGATCTGATGTCAGATGCACCATGCGGAGTAGGGAAGACTTTACTCCTTCCTGCTTATTTATATAATGTACTATAATGATGTTGTCTGACATGCTTTGGATGTGTGCACTGGATGAAAGGGTAGAAACCTCTTGCAGGCTTCACAAAGTGCCTGAAGCTCAAGAAGATTGATGTGCAGTTTGGATTCTGGTGGAGTCCAAGCACGCTTAGCTATATAGTCATCCAGGTCTCCCTAGGCCAGTAGGGAGGTATCCATAAGTGTCTTTGTGGATGGTAGAGGGATGAAGGGAATCCCTACATAGACAGTCTTTGTTTTCCTACCAAGTGAGGGACGTGAGGACACTCTGAGGGAGGAAAAACTTGTTTTGTCCAGGATGTGGCTGCTTGGCATGTAGACTGCAGCCATGCTTGGAAGCCACACATGTGAAGTCTCACAAAAGGTATCACATAGGCATGGGGAAGAAGGGGCCATGCCCACAACAATTGGCATGAGCACAGAACTCCTCCGCCGTGGCCCCAAGGCTAGAGCTAACAGCCCCTCTAGCCTGGGGCCACAGCAGGGAGAGTGAGCTCCTCTGGCCCTGGTGGAAGCTGACAGTTCCTCCAGCCCTGAAGCTGTGGCGCGGACACAGAACTCGCCCCACCAAAAGTGGTCAAATTTAAATTTCTGCATATGCCCCTGCATAGGTACAGGCAGCCATGTCACCTAGAAGGACCAGGCAGAACCAGACTGTTGTCTGGGGGCTGAGTCGGAGTTGGGCACTGAGAGCCCTCATCATGAGGAATCTGTCTAGTGGTAAGTATGCTTTGGCTGAAATTGAATTCAGACTCACTCAGATAAAATCTGAAATAGGTCAAAGTGGACTTTTTTAGATTTGCTTGAAGCCCCTACAAGCGAAAGAAATCAAGTGAGGAGAGGACTGCCCTCTCCACCTCCTGGTATGGCTGTCCCTTGAGCAGCCAACTGTTGAGGAAATACTATGCTGTCTTGGTGCTGCAGATACACTGCTACCACAGAGAGAAACTTTGTAAAAATCCAGTGCTGCCACTAAGCTGAAGTGAAGAGCCCTGTATTGAAAGTATTCCTAAATCACTGTGAAGTGCAGGAATCTCCTGTGTGCCGGATGAATGTCTATATGAAAGTAGGCTTCCTTCTGATTGAGGGCTGCAAACAAGTTTCCTTCATTTTGAGAAGATCTCCAAAAGCTTATGGATTGAACACTTTCCAGATCTCTCTGGAGGATATCTGCAATTTTCCTAAAGAGGTCCTGATACTGTTTATAATAATCTAGTGGTAAAGGTGAGGCTGGTGCCACTGCCTCATCTGGGAAGAAGAAAGTGCTGCCAGTAGAGTGGGTGGTAGTGGTGATTCTTCCTCAAAACCTTCTGGGGGCAGAGGGGCCTGAAACTCCTCTCCGGGTGGTGATCTGTCTAAAGCATTGCCCAGGGTCTTTAATTCAGAACTCTAAAATAGAGATTTAAGGAATTATAAAATGACCAGTGTGTGGGATCATATGGATTAGGAGGACCCTATGGGGGAATCACTGGTCATTAGGCCAATGTTCTGTATGGGGGATGTGCTGGCATTGGGAAAGCTCTGGAAGCCCTATCTGGGTCCATTTCTCACCTCAGGACTGTTAATGGAATTTCTGGTATCATGTCCTGTTCATTGGAGGAATAGGAGTTGCCTGACTCCACTGGCGGAACTGATGGTACCAGCTGCCTTGTGACACTCTAAGGCAAGGAACCAGTAAGTTGGAGCCTCAGCATTGACTGGTATTCAGAACTGGCATGACACAACACAGGTGTAGGAATATCCCTGGGCAATACAGGGACTGAAAGGACTGGCAACTCTGTAGATAGCCAGGTCAAGACTATTCTAGTCTGGCAGATGGAGTGGGAACGACTCCTGGCTCTAGGCTATGGATCTCTAACATGCAGAGTTGTTTCCTACAGCCCACCATAGCTCCCCTCACCCCCTTAAGTGGGCCATGTCTCTGCTTCTCCACCTACCTCCCAGCACTTCCTGCTGCCAAACTGCTGTTGGGTGGTGTTTAGGACTTTCCAGGATAGGGAAAGGATGTGAAGAGGTGGGGCTGGGGTTGGAATAGGGGCAGGAACTTTGGAGAAGGGGTGAGAAGAGATAGGGCCCCATTGAAGGGGTGGAGTGGGGAACTTTTGTATCTTTGTATGAAAAGGTGTCAGTGATGTGGCCCTTGGGCCTATGTACTAGTTGTCATGGTGATTTGAGATCCCTGCTCTAGGTTATCTGTTAGTACAAGTTTGTGTGAGGCAGTTTTCTTGTGGTGCAGTACTGCCAGTGCAGGAAGTGAAAAGTTTCTTCTCTTCTTGCAGGGTTCAGACCCACCCCTACCTGTCACTGTGTTTGATGCCAACAGATACTATCCATGAACTCCAGCCACACTTGTACTGGGAGTGTGATCTCTCATGGTACTGAGGGTAGGCTGTCCTCTTTAAAAGAAAGGTGAAGTAATTTATCCCTCTTCTTAAGGGAGTGGATACCTTTACCCTCCTCATGCCTGTTTAGAGGTCCTTGGGTTTATTTGGAGCAATGGTGTGTTAGAGCCAGAGGGTAGCAGGGAGTGTCAAGTTGCTGAGCTACTTAAAAAGGCAAATGTACTTAGAGTTGGGTCAGTGTAAAGGGGCAATGTGCATCTCTCTCACACATAGCTATGTGTGCCTGCCATGCTGTCTCCCCTCCCTCCATTTGTGCTGCTTTGTAAAGTGTGAGGTTACATTAACACTGTTAACACTTAAGGGCTCAGCTGTAAAGCATTCCCTAAGAAATATTCCACCCTCTGTATCACCTCACTCAGGCTTTGTGATCACTGTGTATAGTATTAAATTGTTTAAAACAGTGTAATGAAAATTTCTCTGGAACCTAACCCATCTTAATTCTTATGGGGAAATTGGATTTGGTTAGCATTTCACTTTATGTTCCTGAAAAATGCACCTTAACTACAACATTAAGCAAGGTGTTACTGTACACTCAGGTTTAGCACAGTAATAAAGTCAGACTCTGGCTTCTTACTTTGCCATAGCGCTTCTGAATCTTTAAGATTAGTATGAGCAATACCCCCCACCTGCATTTGGTCCAACAGGAGTTTTTGGGAGACCTACAGCCCATATGAATTCTAAACTTAATACATTGTATATTAAGGACAAGAGCTATTTTATTTGGATTTCTTAAATGTTTACCATATGCAGAGTTGTAGTTAAAGAACATCTGAGGAATTAAGATAAAAAAACTGATTTACCACCTTTAAGTAACCAGAAACACATTAAACTATTTGTTTGCATACCCAGAAACAGCAGGAGCTGGAGGAATTGATGTAGAAGTTAAAGGTCTTCTTCTACTCTCATCCATGCCACTAATTTGTTGTGGCCTTAGGCAAGCTACCTCACCTTTCTGGTTCAGCAAACCCACCTGCCTCACTCACAGGAGTGTTTGAAGAAGTAGACTAATCCTCAAAGTTCAAGAAGAGTGTTTAAGTTGTACTTGACATCCATAAATGTGGGTGGATGGTGCATTAGACTACTTAAATTGTAGAAACAAGTTTAACTTACTGAGGTTCATAGACTACAGTAGTTTGAGTAACTTCTACATCCTACCATTTAGGTATGGCAATAGGGTCTATTCATATTGTGCAGCAGAGGTTGAAGACATTTATACAATCAATGAACATTTTAATACAATTGACAGTTAAAACATTTCTATTTGCTATACCCAGCCCCTTTTGAAGCAAGCTCTGAAGCTGACCCTTCAAACCCTGAGTGGTAAGATGCTCCAGTGCAGTTACAAGCCTGCTTTGCATTTTCATCCTTGCCAATAAGATGTAGTTCAGTACTTGAAGTGATACTTGTACAGCTTTTTCTAGTCTCCCCACTGCCCAAACATATGATCTTTAAAAGATTAATTCTACATCTCTCCACAAGAGAACTGAATGGTCTCACTTTGACAGCAGAAAAGTTTTAGTTAAGATTGTTATAGAGTGAGCTCTTGACATCACAGGATATTCCCCACAGCTATTAAACATGGAATGTAGTGCTAGCTTACATGCCCGATGACAGAGTGGCCCTTTAGTGTAGAGTTTACACGTAGTATTGGGAACATTTTTATTTTGTACACGTGACAAGATTTTACACCAAGAAGAGTCAGTTAAATAGTACAATTTACATTCATGAGGAATGTTTTAAAAAAATTCAACTTAAAAAATACTCCTCTGCCCATAACCCCCACAACACCCCCCTCAACATTTTACAGTGAAAAAACTGAACAATCTAATTCACATTCCCTCCTCACCCCAGACAGGATGTTAGTTGACTGCAGCTTACAGTTCATCTTTTACATCTGTGGATTCCTGCAAAGATGAGAGAGAGTTAAGTTTATGGTCTCAAAACAGTTTAAAAAAAAAAAAAGAGTTAGAGTCATCTCAATTTATAGATCTTTGTATACAGAAAAGAATAGCTTCCATGCATTAGGATGCTTCTAAAGGCCAGTTTCTGCAGTACGTTTGCTGCATTTCTCATTTTCACAGCACTTGTAATACCTATGACAAAAGAATTTTAGTCCCTTTTAAACAGGGATTTTGTATCTGTTCACACCCATTTAACAACCCAAAGTGGTCTTAAAGATCAGACAATTGTCTACAGGGGCTCCAGCTGTCTGCATGTCTCACTGGAGGGGAAGATATGATCTGTTATTTAATCTAGAACAATTTAAAAAATCCTTCCAGGCCCTTTATATATCAGCAGCAAAAAAAGGGCAGAAACCCCAACTTCTCCATTGTAGGCTACCTTTGGAATGCAAATTATGATTGTGGTCCATCTCTGCTCAATTTGTAATCCCCTCCACCCCACACTACAAATGCTGAGAAGTCTACTGGCTTTCTGGTCATGACTGTTGAGATCATATCAGGAATTCAATAGTGTGGACTAGCAAGCCAACACAGAGTAGAGTTCCCTCCCATACCATTATTGCTGCAGCAGCTCAGAGTAGGTGTGGCAGGTAAATTTAAGCAGCTATGAGTCCAGATACAGAAGCAGTTCTAAGTCATTTTTACGCCCCACTAACCTACTCTGGGCAAGTACTTCATTAAAAGCGGCCTTAGATTCTCCAGTACAATTAAGAAAAGCACCACCATGCAAACTCCAGCTTTACAGGTAAGAGATACAGACTATAGGAGCCAACCACTTCAGGTAGGTGACTGAACATCAGGACCAATCTCCACTTGGTATCACCAAGAGATCAGAACAGATTTATGTAAATGGATGACGCCCTTCCCCAACCTAAACTGCTGGGAACCAATAATTTAGTCTATTTGGTTCAATAACCCTT
Source organism: Chelonoidis abingdonii (assembly GCF_003597395.2). Taxonomy (NCBI): domain Eukaryota; kingdom Metazoa; phylum Chordata; order Testudines; family Testudinidae; genus Chelonoidis; species Chelonoidis abingdonii. Next base: position 106,216,948 of record NC_133769.1, read on the forward strand.
CCAGCTGGTCCTCAGAATTGGGAATGAAGCAGTAGGGAACTGCAGTACTGAAAGGAGAAAAAGTCCCAGAGCATCACAGCTTGTTACCCTCTACATTAAAATAGTTGCAGACATCTTAAACCCAGGGTTACTTTACTGAACACCCACAAATGGAATTTAATCAATTTTAACCTTGAAACATGATCAACTGGAAATACAAACATTAGAAAGTGCTAGCATCTAATTAAAATGAACAAAAAACCCACTTATTTCTGACCACAGGTTCAACAAAGTTCAGCCATTAGCTAAACAGTCCCTCTCCAACAACAAGTTATACTTCCCAATCTGCTCTTCTGCACTTAAAGTTAGTGGCTTCTTGTCTACTAGAGTTAGGACAGGCATACACCAAGTGCCTTAGGGAAGTAGCCTTGCCTATATCCCAGTTTAGATCCAGCCTTAGACTACAAAATGAAGCGATTTATCTCAGGTCTCATTTAACAAGTTCAGCAAGTAGCAGCTTGCTTGATGTCAAAGCATATTGTCAGTCTTGTATACAGTGGACTTCCACAAGTTTTATCTACACAATGCCTCAATGAAGCCATGTTTTGGTTTGCTCCATGAACTGTTCACTTTGAAATGTGAATTTCATTAGGTTTAGAAAAATCTAAATTGGAGACTGCAGTAATGAAGAGTTATTCTGAGAACTGACCTTCTCTGTTTCACTCTCATCACCATCAGCTTCTACTTCTTCCTCCTCCTCATCTTGCTCTACTTCAGCAGTGTCTTCAGGTTCTTCTGGCTCCTCTTCCACCTTAGATAACATGAAATAAAGCTATTTGTTATTCCATCCTCAATAGATCAATTTGCTTATCTGTCTTAATGGTACACAGGATATATGCAAGATTAAGTTGGACGTTATTGTATGAATGGAGAATTAATGGGTTTTAGTGAAGCAAGGTAACAGACTTAATCACTTGCTACATCTAGCTATTGGATGTTAAATGAAGTTGTACATAAAATGCAATGAACTTAACTGTTTTGCAGTATCTTTTAGTTAAGATTCACAAGAAGTCTGGTAGATAGGACTGAAGGTGGGTCAGAGGCTCACTTTTCTGGCCCATTCACCTGCCTTTGCACTACTTAGGTAGCAAGACCTGCCCATATACCCTGATGCAGATTTCTTCAAGTATGGCCAATTTTCTCCAGTGGGCACATCAAGTATAGCTGTGTCTCACATTATCTCTATATAGCTACAATTTTTGGGGAAGTGAGTGCTAAGGTAGAGCATAAGAGCACACTGCACTGTCTTCAGCTGGTGCTGAATCACTTGGGGGAGGTGCCAAGTGACAGAACTTAAAAGCAGCTTTGGAATGTGGCCAGTAAATCAGAACTGGGTCATTAATGACCCACCCTTGTGTGCAGAGAAACTGGATATACTGTAAGTGGGTCTAGATGTTAACTATGCCCAACTGTTACTTGGAAAACATCTACACAGTATTTTGGAGTAAGCCCAGATTGACAGACTTGGGCTAGCAGGGCTTGTGCTCTAAAAACAGCTGTATAATCTCAACTTCAAAGCACTGTCTAACTTCGATCTGTGGCTTTTACAGCTATTTTTAAAAATTAGCTGAAGCCTTGCTAGCCCAGATCTATTGACCTGGGCCAGGAACACTCACTCCAGAATGTTGTGTAGACATACCCATACTCCCCATACATGCACATACCTTAAGTTTTGATTGTATTTAGTTTTTTAAAGTGCTTTGAATATTAAGACCACTGAGCACCAAACATTACCCAAAATGGAAGGAAGCTCACCTTTGCATCAAGGTCAATGTTTAAACTTAAACGAAGCATTCTTTCTATTCTCTCTCCATATTCCTTTGTGTCTGGTAACATATAACCTGATCGTATGGTTGCTGTTTCAAATAGAACTACAGCAAGATCTGCAACAGTTTTATCATCTTCATTTTCCTGATTTGGAAAAATTAAGGAAGAGCCATTAATCAGGGTTCATGCAGCCAAACAGTTGATATATCATTGCTTTGTAACTTCCGTTTACCTTGATGCGCCTGAGCATGTCCTTGATCAGCGGATGTCTAGGGTTAATTTCAAAGGTCTTCTTCTGACTAGCATAGTAACTACAAGTAGAAAATTACATCAGTAGCTAGCTTTTTAAAAGCAGTAGTACACTTTAGAGGGCAAACTAATGTTTATGCTTGGCTTATTTCAGAATAGTCCATAAGTTCGAATTCTGGACGACAACTAAAATGCAGAAAGTCAGCTTTACATGTAATACTTAGTTCACACTGCTGTTCTGCTCTTTGATACGCGCAGGTGCTTATCAATTCATTCTGTTGTGCTTCAGTAGCATCAGTTTGTGAAGCAAGCAGGTATGCTAGCTACAAGAGGGGAGTTACAAACCAACACACTTTCAATGCTTAGACACTAGATAGATAGATTCAGTTAAGAGTTTGTTGTAGGCTTTGCTTTCTAAAATAAATAGTTTAATGTACTGTAATGTAAAGGCACTGCTGAATGCCTTTATAAGTATTTTCTGAATTTTTTTTTTCTTACAGTCACTACTGCTGTGACAGACCACCTATTTACACTATTACACCAATGGACAGAATTTGATTTGTCAAACAATTTAAATATTTCAGATAGTCAAGACAGGTTAAACTTAAAGACTAGGCCTGAGTTTTTGGAATCTGATCAGCTTGCTTTTACCATTAGTAAAAGCCTACCTGGGCTAGAGCCTCACTACTGTTAACACTGCAGGGGAATGTCTGCATACAAAAAGACTTTCAGCGTATGTATGTTAACAGCCCAAACTACAAAATCATGTGTGTGTAAACTATGTGACTGGATCCCTTTAATTTAAAGTCCTGTAAATATGTATAAAGTTCAATGATGAGTGTATACTTCAGTCCTTGAGATGAAAATTAAAACAAGGATTATTTCTCTTATCAGTATGGAGCACTGTTAGTCAATTCATAAATGCACGCTAACTGTGGCTTGCATCTGTGGTATTGGTAGACCATGACATACAAGTATGAAAGCTTACTTTGTGGAGATATCTTTCCCAGTCTGGTATGCCTGAGCCTTCATAATTCTTTCCATGTTGCCAGACCATCCATACTGACTAGCCACCAGTGCACATGGAGACTGAGTTAAGCGTTGAGACAACACTGCTTTTTCAATCTAGGGGGAAAAAAGTAGATTGAAGAAACCTCTAATGAGCAAGAGAAGTGTCTACCTATTTCATTGATCTCAAATTACTGCAGTAACTTGAGATGAAATTTGCAGTTCTCAACTTTGAGATCAAGTTAGTTTTTACTAAAATCTGTAAAGTTTAAATACAATCTTAATACATTTGTTATAAATACTTCAGAGTTGGCTTTGACAGCTTTTCATTGGAAATCAGAGTCCAAATATACCATTAGTATTTGTCTTCTAAAAAGCTATTGAGAGTTGAGCAAAGTGCTTTTTAGAAGCTGTCTACAATCATAGAAATGAAGTTTATGCCCTCAAGAGGGCAAATAAATGAAGTCTACTGTGAGGAGGAGGGTGTAAAACTAAAAATTAAAGGGGATTAGTCAGATGCCTTTTATTCTCACACACAATCAGCTGTGTTAATCTGTATCCGCAAAAAGAACAGTAGTAGTTGTGCTCAAATTTGTTAGTTTCTAGGGTGCCACAAGCTTTTGTGGGCTAGTCTACTTTTTCAGATGCATGGAGTGGAAAATATAGTAGGAAGATAACACCCATTGTTTCATGTTGTGTGTACCATGATTGATCACTTTGTGAATGTTAGACACACAAAACAGTGGGTGTTTTCTACTGTATTTTCCACTGCATGCATCCAGTGAAGTGGGCTGTGGCCCACGAAAACTTATGCTCAAATAAGTTTTTTTTATAGTCTAAGATGCCACAAGTACTCCTGTTCTAGATGCAAAATAATGCTTCTGTGAACACAGAATTTGTACCTTGTCCTTTAAAGCCTTGTCTTTCATCCAGGTTAAGAGTGGCTCAAATTCTTTTTCTAAGGCTTCTCGACTCTCCTTGGATTTGTCACTTTCATCAAATTTCACTCCTTCCTTAGCAACATTTTGGAATCTCTTGCCATCAAATTCTGGCAGCGCTTGAATGCAGTATTCATCTACAGGTTCAGTCAAATAGATCACTTCATAACCCTTTTTCAGAAGACGTTCAACAAATGGTGAAGATTCAGCCTAGAAAGACAAGTTAATTAAAAACAAGTTGAATATTGCTTGACACTATATTATTGAATTCCATTGCTGTATAGTTCAGCCAGTTATGAAAATATTAGCAGTGTCTGGCATTTAGGTTAATATATCTAAGTTGCCTTGAACAGCAACAGCAGTAGTACAGTATACACAAGTACAGTCATATGGCACAGAGTATAGCCATTCTTTCCAGCAGTAACATCTTGAAGTACAACTAGTTTGATTCCTAAACTCAGATAGGTTTGCTACTTGACTATTTTGCTTTACAGTAACTCAGTCATCCTAGATAACATTGTTACATTGCTGATCAATTAGAGAACATGGTTGTTTAAAGTGGCACAATGCTCCCTTAACATTGTTTGGTAGCCACCTGCTTTGTCCATTGCTTGAAGGAAGAGCAGCCCATTGCCATTAGCGAGTGGGGGCTTGGCACCAAGGTGGCTTGGCAGGCCCCCTGTCCCATCAGTGCTCTGCTCCCTTAAGTTCCCTGTGGGGTAGCTGCCCAGCAGGCTATCAATTGCCAGCAGTTCAGCTGTCCCTCCCCCCTCACTGCTATGCGTTCCTCCTGGGAGTCTCCTGGTTGCTGTGCAGGAGGGGGGCTAATGTAAGAGTGTCCCCCTCCCCTACTTCTCCTGTCCCTGCCCCCTGCTTACCCTTTCTCCATATAGAGCAGGGTGGGGACAGGACAGGGCTCAGGACAGAGAGCTTGCTGTTGCTGGCTGCAGCTGCTGTCTCAACTTCTAGATCTACTTAAAAAGGCAATGTACTTAAAGAGTGATGTCAATGTACTTAAAACGGGTAATGTGTATCTCTCTCCCTGACACGGGGTGTGTGTCTGCCATGCAGTCTCCCCTCCCTCTACTGGTGCTGCCTTGTAGAGTGTGAGGCTACATTAACATGTTAACTGAGGGCTCAGAAGAATGCTAGATCATTTAGCAGTAACGCATTCCCTGGGAAATATCCCACCCTCTGACTTCACCACCTCAACCAAGGTTCACAATCACCACTGTACAGTATTAAATTGTTCTCTCTCTATCAAAGTTTTGTCTGGTGAAAACAAAATTTCCCTGGAAATTAATACTTCCCCCTGCCCCCACCATTTACATTAATTCTTATGGAGAAATTGGATTTGCTTAAAGTTGCATTTTTCTGTATAACATTTGTCATAATTAGATAGCTAAGGGTTAATGTTTCCTTTACCTGCAGGGGCGGGAACCTCTGGAGGGTTTTGGCTTTGTTCTCTGTCTTTTTGTTTTCCTCGGCTGTGAGTGAACAAGCTTTTCTTCTATCTTCAATCTTCCTTCTACTACCCATTTGTGAGTACAAAGGTAGCAAAGCAATAGGCTGTTATATGCTTTGTTTTGTATTTACATGTGTGCTGTGCTGGACTGGTTTAAATTGGCTATTTTTTTTTAATCAGACTGTTTATTCCTATTTTCTTATAAGCAATATCCCTGTATTGATCTCTTAATGCAGTGTTTAGTTATATGTATTTTCTTTCTTTTTATATAAAGTTCTCTTTTAAGACTTGGAGTTTTCTCTCTGGGTAGATTACGGAACAAGGAGAGGGGATTCTCTTTGTGTTAGATCTATGGAGGGTGGCTCGGCAGCACCAGAGAGTGGTGGGAGGGGAAGAGATAGGATTATCTGTCTCCCTGTGCTTGAGGCTTGTCTCTTTGTGGATAAAGAGACATGCTTCTTGGTATTGTGATGTAAAAGATTACATCCGAACCTCTCAAGTTAGCCCAGGGAGCAACGTCTGGGTGGGAGGGGGAAGGGAAGGGACAGGAGTTCCCTTGCCGGTAGACTCAGAGTCTGAGTCTTGGGGGTCTCTCCAGGGAAAGTCTGGGGGGACAAGAGCGAGGCAGGCGCTGTAATTCCTGTCTCGTGGCAGCGAGATAATATCCAAGCTGGTATTAAGCTTGGGGGTGTTTCATGTAAGCACCCAGATTTTGGACGCTAAGGTCCAGATTTGAGACAGAAGCTTACCACAACATTGGAAGATTTTTATTCTTACCTCTTTTCTGTTGGACCCGGCCATGAAATAGATTTTGTCTTGTTTCTCCTTCATTCTCTCCACATACTGGTCCAGACTAGTAGTGTTACTTTCATGATGAGATGATTGAAAACGAAGAAGTTTAGCTAGACGGGTACGGTTGGAATGATCCTCAATTACTCCAAGTTTTATGTTAGTACCAAACTCTTTCCAAAACGTATCGTTGTATTTTTCTTCAGCAATCTTCTTGATCATGTCAAGAGTTTTACGAACCAGTTTCTTCCTAATAACCTAAGAATTCCAGAGACAAAATAGCAAGTTCACCCATACTGTTACATACAGTGAGCACAACTAATCTTTTAAAAAGCTACTACAAAGAATGCTCCAGACAGACAATCTGTTAAATACTACCTCAGTTCTCATGTTACTCTTCTGTAGCCATCTCCTTTTCATTTTCTTCCACTTAAGATCTAATACACTTTGAATTTGTGGCAAAAGTTTTCGTGAATTGTTCCTCTTTGCATCTTCAATTTTTGCTTTTAATCAATCAAGTTAAGCTTGATGTCCTGCTTTTTACTTTACTCCTAATTTAGATACAATAGGGCAGAAAGTCTAGGCTAACTATGGCTAGTTGGGTATTGTTTCCCCATACTTGCTACAGTCATGTTACTTAACCAGGGAAGTAGATTTATCCACTCCTTGCCATTAGGTAGCTTGTTAAATTATGTCTAAATAAAGATACCTTTAGCAATTTATGCTGCTGGAGGGTTTCACGGGATACATTCAGAGGAAGATCATCAGAGTCCACCTAATGGGGGAGCGGGGAAGAGGGAGAAAAAAAAAGGAATTTATGAAGTAGAAGCAACAGTAACTTAAGCCAACTCAGTCAAAAACTTCAAGATACTTACAACACCCTTGACAAAATTAAGATATTTAGGCATCATATCATGGAAATCATCAGTGATGAACACTCTCCGGACATACAACTGCATGATTAAAAAATAAAGGAATTAGGAATGTTTGAGGGATGTTTAAGTTTATTCTAGCTTTTGGTATACTTATGTTTTTACCTTAATGTAATCACTCTTTTTGGATCCATATTCATCAAATAAGCCCCGTGGAGCTGAGGTGGGAATAAACAAGATAGACTTGAATGTTACTTCTCCTTCAGCAGTGAAGTGAATATAAGCCATAGGATCATCATGTTCCTGTGGAAGAAGTTACTATTTAGTCAAGCTCTGGAAAGCAACAAAAACATTGAAAGCTATTCTTGTGAGTTTGAACTTGTGGAAGGAACAGCTGGCTCAGTGAAATAATTCATGGGATAAATATGCAGAGGGTTACCAGCACTTAACCACTACTTGTTTATCCATCCTTTAGAAGGAAAGTTTTATTTAACTTCTTCCTTTCATTCTAGATTTGCATGAAAGGAGATTAACGAGATTACCATAATCTGGGGTTTAAGACTTCAGTCTCAATATTTTCGTTGGCAGTTTATTTCCATGTTAAATAGCATGTAAACAGTAGTTCACTAATATTAGTGAGCAGCCTGGTTCTACCAAAAGTGAGGAAAGATAATTGAAACTGAAAAATTAAGCAATACACTAGTGAAAAGTAATAAGAGCCATTACACAACCACTAAGATTTTCACTGGTATTTGCAAGGGGATATGATTAAAGGAGGAGATCTCATTTGCAAAGAATAATTCTGCACTGTTGTGCAGGGAACATAATTCTGGATTGCATAATTCCCCCTGAATTTGATTTTCACCAAGAAGCTTCTCTTCCAGTTGCGTTTCAAATAGGTTAGTTATGTGTACACACGACCCTAGTGGCACCACCCTCCATCTTATATTCCTTGCCAGCTTGAATCCACATCCTCTCTGCTCCCATATATCACTAAATCCCTACCCAGCACTTCTACCCATACCTGGCATGGGGGCATCACTTCTGGAGATGAAAGGGTGTTGGCTGGCAAACCATGTACATGACCGAACACACAAACCCTTGCGTGCATACTCACTGACTATCCTGGATCTGCCTTCCCCATGCCAGCCACCTGCTGTCTTACAACTATTGCTAACACACCAACCCTCCCATCCCACTACAATGGTGTGACCCAAAAAACATAGAAGCTTGAACTTGAGACTAGACATGAGACACAAAGCAGTCCTTAAGGACACTATTGCCCTCTTAGGCCAGGTCATTATAATACTCTTATATGATGACTGTTTAAATGAAATATTTAGTTTAACTGAAACAGAACAGTCAAAAATGCATAAAGTTCTTTATTAATATGCCTAGAAACCTATTTCTCAAAAAACAGTTCCTGAATCTCTCTATTGTTACAGAGATACCTGCTGACAGGCATTTTGAAATAAATTGCCAAAATAAATGGAAAATGGCATGACTATATAGTGTTATTTTGACAATATGTACAATATTTTAAAATTGTACAGAAATAAATGTTTTGGTGCAGCATTTCCCAAAAAGGGGAAGATCATACCAACTACACTCCCCACAACTCTCATTCCCTTCCCTACTCCTCAATCAGAACAAAGACCTTTACTGAACCCATATATTGCTTTAGACTGAGCTTGTATTGTACCAGAAGCGCACTATAGAAATGTGAAGCCCATATCAAGTTTACCTTAGAAAACGATTTGTAAAAAGCTTTGTATTCATCTTCTTCGACTTCCTTAGATGGTCTCTGCCAAATTGGCTTGATATCATTCATAAGCTCCCAATCCCAGACAGTTTTTTCAACCTGTGCATGAAAAAAAAGTTAATTCTACATTGTTCAACCCTTTTGCACATGCCTGAAATTGCTGGTATTGATGTATAAATTACTGCAAGTTACAGAAGAAAGTCACTGCTTCACTGAGGCATCTCAAATTAGAAAAAGCAGCAAAGAGTCCCGTGGCATCTTATAGACTAACAGACGTATTGGAGCATGAGTTTTCGTGGGTAAATACCCACTTAGTCAGCCGATCCAGATCCAGACCAACACAGCTACTCCTCTGGTACTCAAATTAGAAAGTTTCCCTATGTATTGTCAACCTTTGTAGTGTTCTGCATGCAGAGTATTACTTCACCAAGTGCTCAGTGGTGTACTAGGAGCATAGAGTTCGGATTATCTAGTGGCTAGCTGTTAAACAGCCCAAGACTCTTTATCTGCCCTCAGAAGCTTACTTGCCAATGTAAGAAATACATTACAGTACACCTAGCCCTGTTCTCAGCCTCTTGTAGAGAAATCCTTATGGAACTACCATTCACAAAGTACTACCAGTATTTCTGAACAAGAAAACATTTTTGCTGTTCTGGCAACTGTTAGGATCAAAATATTGTGTATTAGAATTTTGTTTTACTGCCTTGCTAACAGCAGATTTCTACTAACACCATATGGATGTAAACTTACTAGAAGGCACTACTGTTGCTAAAAATATATCATGCACACCTGGAAGATAAAGGAACATGGAACTGTAAACCAAGTTGTCTAGTGCTTTGAAGTCTATTAACCCCCTCCCTCCCCAAAAAAGAAAAGCTACACACAACCTTACCTTTTTAGTTTTTGGCTTTTTCTCCTCTTCTTCCTCCTCAACAGCAGCTTCATCATCTGTTTCCTCTTTTTCTTTTTCTTCCTCCTCTTCAATGGGCTCTTCTACAGTCTCAGTCTGTGGAAACACTTAGCAGTAAGTCTACTTTGCTTCAGAAGGACCTGGTCAAACAGCCTTTCCTTGGTTGGCACTCTCATGAAAACGACTAGATTTGAAAATCTAAGCCCCTTAACTATCATAAGTCACCATTTGACTACAAAAAGCCGTTATTTTAAATGAATGAGTAACTCTAGGACATGTCAACTACCATGCTTTAAGATAAACCATGTAGTATGTTCTGCATTCTGATTATTAGTAATATGTAATAATTCACTCTGAATAGCAACAGATGTGAGTGTGGCTGTGGCAGAAACAAGCTTGCCTAAGTTGATTTTCAACCAGTATGTCTGAATTTTGTACTAACACACCGAAGACTAAACAGAGGCACATGGCAAAATGTGAACCTTCAGTGAGGTCCCAAAACAATACCCTGGTGAGAAGCCCCAGGATCTCCAGGCAGCAGGTAGATATGATGCATTCTCTGGTTGAGGCTTCCACCTTTTGGTTTTGCTTCTTGCTGTTAGATAGGTAGAGCCACCCTGTAGCTTCTTGAGAGGAAGAGTAGCAGTTATTTCTTCCTCCTCCCCCCAGTTGGGAAGGTGGAGGGACAGGTACCTCACTTATCCCTTCACCTGTCTTTTGAGTCATCCTGCATATGGATTCCAATTTCCTCAGCTACTGCTCAGCTTTTACAAGTAGTGTGAAGTTGCCATAAGTTCTCCTATTCCCCAGGTTTGAAGAGCAGTGAAGCTGACCAGTATCTCGTCAGTTCTGCTCCTTTGGGAAAGTCAATTTGGAGAAACACTACCAGCCAAACAAGAACCAATAGAATTTTTGGAACCATGAGGATAAATGCTTTCATAGAATGCTTAAGCTCTCTAGAACAAACAGCTCAGGAAATTGTGATGAATGAGGGCACTATCAGGAAATAGATTTTTCAAGCTTTTGAAACTTGTGCTGTATATATAATGAATGTAATTATTTAAGAGTGAGAACTATTTACCTTGCTGCTCCACACATATATGGGGAAGTTAATGAACTGTGAATATTTCTTGACAAGATTTTTAATTGTATCCAGCTCTAGATAGTCAGATGCCTCCTCCTTCAAGACAAGGCTGAAGAAGACAGTACAAGCATTAGACAGGCTAGTATTTCAAGGCAGTTTTACTTAGTTGAATCTACGTATAAGTAACTTGAAGAATCGAGTTTATCAGAACACCCAAATAGTGGACAGTCCCTTAGGAAAGTTCCACAACAGTCTACTCTGCTCCTTTGCTGTCCTTTTTCCAAGAGGAAAAAGGAGTACCATTACAGCTCTTCCAATTATGGGAAAGCAACAAAGCAGACCAGAACAGCTTTAGAAAACTGCATTTAAAGACAAATCACATTAGCAGCCTCTAAAATCATTGTTTGAAACCGATTCTACATCATTTACTAGATTTCAGAAAGGGCGGAGAAGAGGGAGGGAGAAGTGTCATGAAGAGTCTTACTAATCAAGGATCTTCCCCAACAAGTATAATATTCTTAAAAATAAAAACCTAAATCAGCTGCAGCCAAGATGCATACCCCAAATGAAGAGAAAGGGTCCACTGGAGGATACCGAGTCACCCTCTAATCCATGAGCTGCCACCAAGCCAGTCCCAGAGTATAACTGAAATTGGCTGCTCAGAAGGATTTTTATTGTCAGGTAGTTTGGCCTCATTTAAGAGGAACTACTACATTTAGCACCGGTTTCATTTTTTCCCCCCACCACATTACATTGTGGAAAGTCTTCCAAACAGTACTTGCAACTCAAGTATCAGGACTAGAAAGTTGTTTCTCTTAGAGAAATCTGAGATGTACTAAGTGAACAGCAAAAAAGGTAGACATTAATCATGCAGTTTCAATTTTTATAGGTCAGTAAAAGACAAAATTTAAGATTTAGGTTGTCTACAGCACTTGAAGTTAATGGAAAGTTTGACAAAATGGAGAATAGCATGCTTCTCTTTTGGTTCTTCCTACTCAAATTTGATAAGCCTCAGATAGGAAGAGCAAGCCAACTGCATTAGCAGAAAGAATAGCCAACACAGTAGCCAGTTATGTCAGAGCAGTACAAGTTTGGAGATCAGCTCTGAAGAGATCATTTGTTATTCTCTACACCGTGCATAAAAGTTGTGTCAATGTGGCCCTCAGAAATTGACTGCAGCTATTAAAGTATTTAAGTTTGCAGGCAGTTCATTTGTTTCTTCTGGTCCACTCTTCTCCATCACTAAGTCCACTTTAGAAAAAACACTAGCAGTTTAGCAAGACTACTGGGGAGTATGTACTTTTCAGGTAATGTAGCTGAACTAAAACAAATTCCGGCTTTAAAACTAGAAGTCAAGCATGACCAAACGTATCTGTTAAATCTCATCACATCCTTAAGCTATGCAAGAAAGTGAAAAAACTGGCAAAAAAACTGAACACCTTTAGTCAGTAGTTATTTTCAAAGTCCTTATACCACAGCTTTGATTCAGGAAGTCATTCCTATTCAGGAAAAGCACCTATTCCAGGCTAAGAACACTATAAATGAAGAGTTTCATGCATAAGATTCATAGTGTCCTATCACATTTACAGCCATGAAAAATTCATTACAGACCATGAAATCTGCTCGTGTGCTTTTACCCTATATACTATACGGATTTCACAAGGGGGACCCATTTTTCTCAAATTGAGGGTACTGACCCAACATCGAGTTGCAGGGGTTGCCACCCTTACTTCTATACTGTCTTCAGAGCTGGGCTCCTGGCCAGCAGCTGCTGCTCTCCAGCTCTGAAGGCAGCAGCACAGAAGTAGGGGTTGTGGTACTGTTAACCTCCTACAGTAACTTTGCAACTCTTCCACAACTTCTTGTTGGATCAAGATCCCCAAAATTACAATACTGAAATTTCAGATTTAATAGCTAAAATCATAAAATTTATGGATTTTAAAAATCCTATGACTGAATTTGACCAAAATGGACTGTGAATTTGGTAGGACCCTATTCATAATGCAGAGAACAACCAACATGCTAGTGAGCAAGGTATACATCAGTTTAATAAGTTTTTTTGGGATCAGCTGCAATACTTACGTTATGGTGGTGCCTCTGCCTAAGGAGTTTCCTCTGGGGTCATCAATCACTGAGAATTCGTTTGAATCCGATTCCCAAATGTGTTGAGTATCATTGTTGTGCTTTGATGTAACAATAACTCTGTCTGCTACAAGGAAGGCAGAATAGAAGCCAACACCAAACTGGCCAATCAACTCAGATGTTGACTGACTATCTTCTGGCATTTCAGTAATCTTGTTTAAGAATTCACTTGTTCCAGACTTGGCAATGGTACCCAAGTTTTTAATTAATTCTTCCTTGGTCATGCCAATACCTGTGTCTGTAACATGAAGCATGTTCTTCTCTTTATCGCACTAGAAAATAAATGAGGTAAATTCAGTTAAACGTCACTTGAAGACAGTATGCATTGCATCTTGTTGCATTTGAAAGTTACAGCGAGACATTACAGTAACTGAGAAGATACTTCATGAATAAGGTCTGCTATGCAAAACTCTGGCTTGAGTATGGATTCACATTAATGCAATAAGGGAAGACACTTGCTGAAGCAATGCAGTGGTTGAGCCACTCTCTACAGAAAGTGGAACACTTCAGAGGCAGCCATAAATGCTTGCTACAACAGTAAGACGAGGCATTTGAGGATTTTATAGTCAAACCAATGGTAGTGTACCAAGATTTTAGTCTAATTAGTTTATAAACTCTGGGATAGGCAGAATGTTAAATACAGATTTGTAGCTTGGGCAAGTCAAGTAGTATTGTCCACTGGAGGGGGTGGGTGGAAGAATCAGCAGCTCACTATTAATAGCTAGCAGCTCTTACCTTTATTTTAATAGTGAGTTCTTCATTACCAGCAAGGGCATTTTCATCAGTCAGTGATAATAGCCGTATCTTATCTAGAGCATCAGAAGCATTTGAAATCAATTCTCTCAGGAAAATCTGAAATGAAATGTATAAGGATGATAAACTTTATGCTAGAACTATACATGCTCACATTGTCCAGATAAACATACTGCTTACCTCCTTGTTTTTGTATAAAGAATTGATAATGAGTTTCATCATTCTGTTAACTTCAGCTTGGAACGCAAACTTCTCAGATTTCTCTCTGATTTCTTTTATCTGGGATGCATTTAAGCCATCTAACTGAATAGCTTCCTCCTCTCTGCGGAGACAAAGTTAGATCTTTTATTAGGCGGTATTCAGTTAGTATGTAGTTAGCCCAGCAGCAGGAACAACTGAATTTGAGGTTACAGCAGACAGATAGATCTTCGGTTACTGTGACATTCCACAAACCATGACATCAAGATGACAGTTTAGAACCGCAAGATTTGATTTTGACCATGGAACACTAAGTGTGAAAACTACTGGGAAAGTCTGATAATAGGTGAGTGAACTAGATGTTTTAAAAGCTGGACCTCTCTACTATTCAGCAAAAAATCCTACCACAGTCCCTGGTCTAAAGGCTCCACTCTGAAGTTACAATATACAATAACCTCTATGCTACAGAAGGGTAGGCACACAACTGAGTTTTTATAACATTAGAGAGATTATTTCAAGTGTACTTCATTGTGTGCCCCAAGCCAACTTGTACTGGCAACCCCTTTCACACAGCAAGCCTGAGTGCAAACACCCTCCCCCCCATGAATTAAAACCATTTGTTTGTATATTTAACACCATTAAAAGAGCTGGAGGCAAAGCAGTGTTTGGGGTGGAGGCTGACAGCTTGTGACCCCCATGTAATAACCTTGTGACCACCTGTGGGGTCCCAACCCGTTTGAGAAACCTGCCCTAAGGAGTATCAGAAAAAGAAGGAAGCTGATTGGTACCAAAGGAACTCAATGACAGATGTCAATCTTTGTGACTTCAAATATGTAACATGGCAATCTGGCTACCATTTCACTCAGCTATTATGTTTTACTTACCATTTATCTGCTTTTAAAGGGATTAATTTTATATAAAACCACAAAACACAAGGAATTTGCTTTTTGTAAAGAGTAAAGGTACTGAAGAGACCGGAGCTCTTGTTTCCCTGAAACAGTGGCTCTCTCTCTCCAGACTACTGTATCCCTTTCAGGAGTCTGATTTGTCTTGCATTCCCTCCAGCTTTCACCTCACTTAAAAATTAATTGCTTACAAAAATCAGACATTAAAAGACAAAAAAGCATCACAGCACGCTATTACTGAAAATTGCTTACTTTCTCACTTTTACCATATAATTATAAAATAAATCAATTAGAATATAAATATTGTACTTGCCTTTCAGTGTATAGTATCTAGAGTAGTATAAACAAGTCACTGTATGACATTTTAGTTTGTACAGACTTTGCTGGGGCTTTTTATATAGCCTATTGTACAACTGGGCACACAGCCAGATGATTCAATGTACCCCCTGTACACCCCCAGGGGTACATGTACCCCTGCTTGAGAACCACTGCCCTGAAAGACACTACTTGAGAAACACAAACCTCTCCCCCATCACAGTACTGGCGCCTTGGCCAGCGAGAAGGACAAGACGGTAACCAGCACGTGGAGTTCACAGTTCTTTACAGGATTATAGATACAAACCTCTGAACAACTTCGTCATCGGTCCGAGAGCCCTCTCTGCTTTTCCCCAGGTCATCTTCTACTGTGCCGTCCACGTCCAGCTCCTCCGCTCTAGCCGATGCTGCGGAGAAGGGCGCGTTAGAGAACTGGCCCACAGCGCGGAGCTGCCTCGTCCCTGCGCGGGCCTGCCGCGTCGTGCACTGCGAAGGAGGCGCCTGTCAGGACCCCGCCGCGGGCGACACGAAGGGAGGGAAGAGGCGGAGGAAGGTTTCCAAACTGCAGCCCCGGCGCCATGACGGGCCGGGCAGCGCAGGGAGCTCCCCCCACAGCCAGTGATAACGGCGCTGCGGGAAGCGGCCCCGCCCCCACCACGGGGCGCAGCGCCTCGAGGCTCAGGCCCCTGAGGAGAACCACCAGCGCGGACCCCGCCAGCCTCCGGGGAGGCTGAGGAGAGGGGGGAAGGGGGCCGGACGCCGGGTGGTTCTCCCCGCTCGCCCCAGAGCGGATCCCCCCTCCCCTTTCCCTGGTTCAAATAGCCCCGCGCCCCTGCCCCGAGGGTCCCAGCCCCTTCCTCTTATTCCCCGGGCGGAGGCCGCGCGGGCCCAGGCTCAGGCCATCTGCCCCAACCGCTCCTCGCCAGAAGCTTCTAGAACCTGCGGGCAGGCAACTCACGGGCTAGGAGCAAGACACACAGAAGAGCGAGTCCCCACAGCGGCTTCATGGTGCTGTCAATGCGGACGCAGGAAAGAACAACCGAGCCCCGCGACTCGAGCTCAGAAGAACGCGTCTATCACTGAATTTGCCGAGCCACCAACCAGGTAAGCCCGCCTCCCCCCAGCCTTATCACTGTCCGGCACGCGGGGCGGGGAAAGGCGCTCAGCAATTCGCCAATCAGAGCGCACCACGCCAAACACAGAGCCAATGAAGAGTCCCCAGGTGTGGGCGGAGTCCGGTCCTTGCCAATTAGAGCCTTCCATGTGCGGCCTCCTGCGGCCAGAGCGTGGCTGCCTCTGATTGGTCATTGGTAGGAAGACTCGGCCAATCATTTTTAATAGCTAGTTTAATCAGCCTGCCTTTTATTTAAATTAAATACTCGGAAATGTTTGACTCTGCGGGCATGTGACTCACCCACGAATGAGCTCTGCGTCTAAAGCGATACAAGTCTCCACATGGCCGGATCAATCCAAAGCATTTCCGGGGCGCCCAGAATGTTTGCCCAGAGACAGTTACTACGGCAACGTTTACTTCCGGCAGGTACAACCTCTGCGGAGGTAGCTCCAGAGGAGTGGGTGAGGAGTGAGTGACGGAAGCCAATCCGATACCCGGAATGCGCAGCCGCGGGATGAGGGCCGGGAAAGGGAAGGTGCTCCCGCCACAAGGAATGTGGGCTGGGGAGCGGGCTCCTCCATACCTCTTAGACCACAACTCCCAGCATGCAGCGCTCCGCGGTATTGCGTGCCGGGACTTGCGTACTGGCGCCGCATTGGAGGAGGGGAATCGTAGTTCTTACGTTTTCAATGAGCTGAGGGCGCTCTGCATGCTGGGAGTTGTGGTTTACTTCGTAGTGCCGGCGTGGCTTCACCATGGGCGGGAACCACGCCCCCTGCTTGTGGCTGTAGCCTCTGCCTTGTGGTTGACTTTGTGGGAGGTGTCTGGAGGTCCAGGGTCGACTCGCAGCGCTCATTGCTTTGACTGGATCGTAGTGGCCACGCTCCCAGCCTCTGGAGTAGTTTAGGGACAGATTTGTAAAAGCATTTAGGCACCTAAAGATGGTAAAAGTGCCCCAAGGCACCAGTTGCATCATTGAGCTCTTAGAGCCGTTTGAAAATGTGCTCCTGACAGCTGCCATCCCAGAGCAGTGACGTTCCTGCCTTTTGCACCCTATGTGTCTAGGGTTACCAGTTTTGGTGGGACATATTCCTGGAGGTTTCATCACATGTCATAAACTTTAACATTAATCTTGAATTTCTGGAGACTGCAGGACAATCCTGGAGAGTGGCCCTCTCTACCTGTGCACTGGGTGTAGCAGCTGGCTCCATGTGACAGGAGTCATCATTATAGTAGGAGTCTCACATAAGCTTGGATGTGTGTGAACCCTGTACACCCCCTCCCCACTTTAATCCTGCTCTGGGCCAGAAAGTGCAAGACAACACTGTAGGGTTGCCAGCTGTCTAATTGCACAAACCCAAAGACACTTGCCCTGCCCCTTCCCCAAGGCCCTGTCCCCCAGTCACTCCATCCCCCTTCCCTCAATCATTCACTCTTTCCCACCCTCACTCACTTTCATCAGACGGGGGCAGAGGATTGGGGTACAGGAGGTGGTGTAGGCTCTGGGAGGGAGTTTGGGTGCAGGAGGGGTTGTGGGGTCAGGCTCTGGGAGGGAGTTTGGGTGCAGGAGGGGCTATGGGGTCAGACTCTGGGAGGGAGTTTCAGTGCAGGTTCTGGGCTGGGGCAGGAGGTTGGGGTGAGAGAGGAGTGCAGGCTCTGGCCAGGATGGTGCTGGCTGCTTCTGGTAGTGGAGCCATGGCAGATAAGGGAGCTTGCCGTAGTTCCATTGCCATGCTGGACTGTTAGCGCCCAAAGTCTCTCAGTTTGGCTGAAGTAGCCTCTGGGAGATATAGCCCGATTCCAGGAGACTCCCGGCAAAAGCGGAAGGATTGGCAACCCTACAACACTGTTGCTAACAGAAACTGCAGGGTGTTTTCGGGGGCAGAATACACACAAATTGCAATTAGGTCATAACATAGGGGTTAATGTGTTAAAAGTGTCAGAGGATTTTTAATGACTGTGATAGATAGGACAATATCATGCAATAGTTTGTACAAATCCTTTTGAATTAAGTTCACGTATTTTAGGAGATCACTGTGTTAAAAATAAAAAAATAGGGAGGGGGACTATAGACCTCCAGGACTAAGAACAGTGGAGGGCAGTGGTTAGGCAAATTTACTCAGGTTGTAACATCTACCATCACCTGCACAGAGGCTTGCATATATTGGTTCATAGTAGTTTATTCAGGGACTAACACATAAAGAGAGGATTCTGAGTTAAATAGTCTGAGTTAAAAACTGGCTCAGGACTTAGTTACTGATCCAAGAAATGGACAGCACCATCTGTGGACATGGAGCCAAATGGGTTGGAAGGACTTGGACCAGTCTGTATTATTGTTCTGAGTGAAAGCAGTTATGAATGTGTTACCACAAAAATATCCTTGGGTGGTGTTTGAAGGATTATACATCATCCGGAACCCCTTTTTGGAGGTGGAGTTATTGCTGGTAATCTTATAAGCATGGATGTAGGTTCTTTTATTGTTTTAATATGTTTTCTCTGTAATGCTTTTACCTTGAGAATAAATAAGTTGCTTAGAAAGAGCTGTGTGATTGCCAGTTAAGCTATTACATTATATACTGTCTCTGAGAGAAGGGAAGCAGGCTTGGTTAGGCAGGCTGGAGGGTGGGGCGAGTGGGTCAGATGCCCAGGGTGTAAAGCCACAGGGGTGGAAAAATGGGGCAAAGAAGTGCTGAAAAAAAAAACACCCCAGCAGGAGGAAGCAAATATGCTTGCTCATCCCAGGGCGTTAAAATGTCTAGTTACAGCTCTGGCAGTCTGGCTTTTGCTGAGGATATCGAAGTGTAGTCTGGGAACTGTGCAGCCTGGAAATATTTCAATCAGGACAAGGAAGAGAAACATGTGTCTTTACACAAGAGAGCTGAGGTGACAGCTGGGGAAACCTGGAGCATAGAGTGGGTTCCCTGGCTGGACCATGGAGGAGAAACGGATGTGTAGTTGTCCCAAAGTTGTCCCATATATGCATAACCTGAAAGTTGGATCTGCCTGCAGTAGAGTGTCCTCTAAACCCATGCTGGGATATTGGCTCAGTACTGACTCAGAACAAAGAAAGGCTGGCAGCCTAAAGTGTCTCCATGTTTCCCTGCCTTAATGTTTTAGAAGCACTGGAAGTTGAAAAGTGTTGAACTATAATGTACCTGAAGTTCTTTTTTGCGTATGAATAAGACGTTGGAAATGTCCCACACTACAGTGTGCTTAAGTGGAAAAAAAAGAGAAGACCACTGTTTTCATTTCACACACTGGTCATCTATTGAGCTTTATACATGTTCAATGTTAAAGGACTTCCAAGAAGAAAGAGATTACTTGGCAAACAACATTTTCCCTTGACTTAATAAACTCTGTACTTTACGAGTGACATATTTCAAAGCAATTGATCTGAGATGGTCAACAGAAGAGGTACAAAATCCATCCTGCTCAAGACTCCACAAACAACATTCCAGTCTACAGCTAAAGCTTTGTCTGGACTACATAACAAGCTCATCACTCTTTCTTTGCATGCTGGGCCAGACATGTGGTGTGTTTCACCCTGAAAACTCATTGTCCTTACCTCCTTGTTCACCAGACATTCAAAGTTTATCCAAAATACAAAACACCCTATTTTGCCACAAAGAATGGTTATCCTTGAGTTCTTGATGAAGGGAACCAACACTGCAGCCTGAGATGGAAATACTCCGTGCAGCTTTTCTGAGTAATTTGCAGTATCAATATTTTTACTTCAAAGAATATTGCTACATTGATAACAAACTATTGAATGCTGCAGATGGAGAGGAGGGAAGAATATTTTTCCAGCAGGCATGTGATGGTGACTATGAAGAATTAAGAGAGTTCAAAACCAGATGTGATAGAGATCTGTGTGAATTTGGAGAGAGTTTTCAAAGACTGGCCTAATGTAATTGAAAAACTTTTTCCTGCTTTGAAGCCTGAAAATACAGGTTAGTAATTCAGAAATTTGAACAAAAGAAGCACAATATTCCTAGAACTCTGTTAAAAACATACTTTCAGGATTGAGTTCTTTCTAAATGTTTCCTAAATAAAGAGTACAAATGCTGTGGGAGTACATACAGGCATCTGGAGGAGATGGGAACTCAGAGCAGAATTAAGTAAAACCTATATACCTGTGAATAAAATTTTATTTGTAACAAGTTTTATGGGTGTTTTGCAGCTCATTCTTCTGAAATATGGGAAATCAGAATCATTCATCTCAATCCCTCTGATTTTCGGGGGTTGACATAAAATGGAACCCAGATCCAAACCAACTTGGTAATTGGCTTTGCTAAACAAAGAAACCACAGATGAAGTTTGCAGAAACTTGGGTTTTGCAAAAAAGTGGGTTTAGCCAACTCAACAATAATTCCACTTTTGTGTAATTATTATTAGAAAACATTTGAAAGAGTTAGGAAATAAAAAAGAGCTAGGCCTTGTTCTGTTCATGTACAGGTCATGGCATAATCTGAAGTACAGTATAACTAAGTGTTGATTACTTACTTAGATTATATTGTTTGCATATTGAAGTTCACTTTCATGAATGTTCTGTTTTAGCGTTCAGTACAAAGACAATATATAAGAAAGTGTGTGCTAAGTCCAAAGGAAGTTTGATCCCTTAAGAATAAATTAAGAGATTTTGCTTAACTAGTCTTCACCAAAATTTAGCAAACCTTTTCTAGTGGTTTCTTTTATTCCTTAAATCATGAACACAGTCTTGAACACTCTTATCATGAAGCTTTTGCTGCAAAGCAGTATAAGTTATCTTTGCCCTCTGATGAATCGAAGGCAGCTTGAGATCTTGGCTACATTTGCTACTAGTGACATTCAAAATGAACATGAACATTCTCTCAGATGATGACTCAATCACTTTCCAGGCATTAACACCAAGGTAAAGTGTATTGAAATGTTATAGTCTTCAGTTTGAAGATTTATTTAAATTATTTCTGAAAAAGCAAGTATTCTTTTGACAATTGTACGTGCAGTGATTGTATAAGACATAGGCAGTGCTGAACTTGTGCCAGGGCTTGCTGGGAATCAGGGTTGGCAGTTCATAGCCCCGGCACCTCTGGGCTTGGTAGAGTAGTTACAAAAGTTAAAGAAGCTATTTTTTGCTCTGAAATGTGTTTTTCTTAAAATTCTCAATACAGTTCTATCCATCAGAGGCATAACCAGAGCAGGATAAGCAGCACAGCTGCCCAGGGTGCAAAGCAAGGGAGGGTGGAAAAATGGGGTGGATGAAAAAGAAAATGATACGTGGTAGAGCAGTGCTGCAGGACTGGGATCCCACGGGTCTCATTACCATACCATGCCACCCTTACTTCTGCGCTGCTGCTAGTGGGAGTGCTGCCTATAGAGCTGGGTGCCCAGCCTGGTATAGTAACAGGACATGCGCAATCCCAGTCCATTGCAGGGCTTTACCCCTCTATTGTTTTTTTCATCTGCCCCATTTTTCCACCCCTTCTACCCCACTTTGCAGCTTGGGCAGCTGCTCTGCTCACCCCACTCTGGTTAAGAGGACCATGGAGCATTGTGATGCTGCTTGTGTGATGCTTGAGCCCTTCATGGCACTCGAACCAGAAGTCTGGTTACCACAGGGTGGGAGGAGGTGCCGGGTCATTTAACCTGTGCCAGCCCCTGCTCAGCAAAGACCTCCTCCTATCTGCAGGCAGGCTCCTTGAGACGATCTAGTGAGCAACGGTGGGAGGAGGAAGAGAAGCAAGCGATGGGGATAGGGTCTTAGGGGGGAAGAGGTGGAGCAGTGGGGCCTTGAGGCGGGGAAGGGAGAGCAGGGGCAGGGCCTCAGGGACCAGTTACCAGCAATTAGAAAGGTGGTAACCCTAGTTATTGCTGAAATCTTCATGGCATCTACCAGCTTAATGCCATGTGTACTTGTAATAGATGGAATAGATTGGGGTGGCCAAACTTACTGACCCTCTGAGCTGCATACAACAATTTTCAGATTCATAGACTCTAGGACTGGAAGGGACCTCGAGAGGTCATCGAGTCCAGTCCCCTGCCCATATGGCAGGACCAAATACTGTCTAGACCAGGGGTTGGCAACCGATGGCACATGAGCCAATTTTTAATGGCATGCTAGAGCCTGTCCAGCCTCCAGCATGCCATTAAAAATCCTGCCCAGCCTCGCCCGCTCTCCTCTGCCCTCCGCTCCCCCCGTGGGAGCAGAAGCATAGCCGTGCGCACGGGGTGGGCAAATGGCCCCACTCTCCCGGCATGACAAGCCATAGGGTCTACGCTCAGGGGCCGGAGCGCTGGCCGAGCGCAGCAAGCTGCCAGCCCCTCCCCTGCCTTCTCTCCTCCCCTGGAGCCCTGCTGCCTCCTGCAGCGCTCTGGGGGTCAGGGCTGCGTGCTCCCGTGGGGCAGCATTTGGCTCTGCGGGGAGGCAGACACGCTCCCTGCTCAACTGGAGCCATGCCACCCTGCGCGCAGTGCTCTGAGGGCCGGAGCTGTGTGCTCTTCCGTGAGGCAGTGTGTCTGGCTCTGCGTGGAGCCTCAAGGTAAAGGGCCCAGGGCTCGGGGGGGTTGGATAAGGGGTGGGGGCAGTTAGGGGACAGGAAGCAGGGTGGGTTGGATGGGGAGGTGGGGTCCTGGCGGGCGGTTAGGGGCAGGGGTCTCTGGAGGGGGCAGTCAGGGAGCAGGGTGGGTTGGATGGGGAGGTGTGGGATCCCGGGAGGGTAGCTAGGGGGTCTCTGGAGGGGGCAGTCAGGGAGCGGGGGCAGGGGGTTGGATAGGGCATGGGAGTCCTGGGGTTTGTGAGAGGGCAAGGAGTGGTTAGGGGTCAGAGCAGTCAGGTGACAAGGGGGTGGAGAATGGTTGGATGGGGCATGGGAGTCCTGGGGGTCTGGCTGGGGACAGGGATGTGGATAAGGGTTGGGCAGTCAGGGGGCAGGTAGGGTGTAGGGTCCAGTCTGAGGACAAGGAACAGGGAGGCTGAGATAGGGGGTGGGGTCCTGGGTGGCAGTTGGGGGCAGGGGTCCCAAGACAGGGTAGTCAGGGGACAAGGAGCAGTGGGGTTGGGAGTTCTTGGGGGGGGGCAGTCACCCAGTCCTCTCCCCTGAGTCCTGAGGGGTAGTCAGGGGACAAGGAGCACGCGGGTTGAGAGTTTTTAGGGGGGCAGTCACCCAGCACTCTCCCTGAGCCCTGACCCCACCCCCCACACCACACACACACACCATGCCCTCTGCCCTGAGCCCGCACCCCCACAGGCCCTGCCCTGAGCCCTGTACCTCCCTCATACATACCCAGCCCTCTGCTTGACTCCTTCATCCCCCCCCCACCTGCAACCCTAGCCCTGACTCTGGCACCCCACCCATACCCAGCGCCCCCTCTCCCTGCACCTACACCCCTCACATACCCAGCCCCTCACCCTACCCCAGCCCCACTGCCCCAGCCCTCTGGGTCCTGGCGCCAGCCCCGCACAGCCCACTGCTTGGTCTGGGGTTCTGGCTGACGGACCCTTGCCAGCCGGGGTCCCTGCCGCAGGCCTCGCTCAGCCCATTGTCAACCTAGGTGAACAGAATCCCAGACCAGCAGTGGGCTGAGCGGGCTGGCAGCGTAAGATCAACATTTTAATTTCATTATAAATGAAGCTTCTTAAACATTTTGAAAACTTGTTAATTTACAATACAAAACTAGTTTAGTTATATAATATATAGACTTAGGGAGAGACCTTCTAAAAAACATTAAAATGTATTACCGGCACACAAAACCACAAATTAGAGTGAATAAATGAAGACTCGGCACACCGCTTCTGAAAGGTTGCCGACCCCTGGTCTAGACCATCCCTGATAGACATTTATCTAACCTACTCTTAAATATCTCCAGAGATGGAGATTCCACAACCTCCCTAGGCAATTTATTCCCGTATTTAACCACCCTGACAGTTAGGAACTTTTTCCTAATGTCCAACCTAAGCCTCCCTTGCTGCAGTTTAAGCCGATTGCTGCTTCTTCTATCCTTACAGGCTAAGATGAACAAATTTTCTCCCACCTCCTTATGACACCCTTTTAGATACCTGAAAACTGCTATCATGTCCCCTCTCAGTCTTTTTTCCAAACTAAACAAACCCAATTCTTTCAGCCTTCCTTCATAGGTCATGTTCTCTAGATCTTTAATCATTCTTGTTGCTCTTCTCTGGAACCTCTCCAATTTCTCCACATATTTCTTGAAATGCAGTGCCCAGAACTGGACACAATACTCCAGCTGAGGCCTGACCAGCTCAGATATTCGAGAGTCAGGGTGTGCCTGCCAATGCTTGGGACTTCAGCTCTGTGGGGAATGGGGGCCTTGAGGCTTCAGCCCTGTGGGAGTTGGCTGCCAGGGTTGCTCCTGCTGAAGTCCTGAGCCCCAGCAGGTGCACCCAGGGGCCTGAAGCCCTGACACCTCCCTCCCTGCCAAGCAGAAGCCAGAAGCAACATGTTGGGGCGGGCATCCCTCCCCCCTGATTTTTGCAGGGTTTGCTGGCCCCACTTGGTCATATGGTGCTGCTGGGCCCTTTCCCTGCATGGCAACTGCAGAAGCTAGCAAGCTAAGAGCTGCGGCCATGGGGAGAGGGGGTGGCAAACAGCTGGGAGCTGAGGGACAGCTGCTGCTTTTGCTGCAGCTTGTGTCAGGGAGCTAAAGCGGTAGCCCCTCCCTTCAGAGCTAACATCTGGGAGCTGCTGGATGGGGGAGGGGCTGCTGAGGGTAAGAAAGGAGCATGCCTGATGTGTGGGACTCAAGCTTTTGGGAGGCTGAACCTCTAAATTGTGCCTCCCCAACACTCTCAGCAGGCACCCATCATCTCTGGCAGAAGCCTCTAGCCCCACCACCCCACTGCTGGTTTGAAGCCCCAAGTTCTCCTCCTCAGTCTGGTAGGCAGAGAATAGAGGGGCTCTGCAAACCGCACTTTAACTGTAAAAGAGCCACATGCAGCTTGCAAATCAGTTTGGTGACCCCTGGAATAGATAAACTGACTGGAATGAATGGTCTTTCAGAAGTCTCAAGGCAGAAGGTAAAATCTGTGAGGTTTAGATAAATTATACCTAGGAGAACAACTGTAGTACAGATACATTAACTGCACAATGCAAAGTTTAAAAAACAACCACCACCATCATCCCCCTTTATGTTTGATATTGCTGGTTATCTACACCTGCAGCAATATGTTACAGTCATGCTGTAGTGACAGAGTGAGAACACACAAAGAATATCATTTATCTCAAACGAGAGAAGAGTTATCAGATTTTCTATCCTTCTCTACAACTGAAAGATTTAGGTCAAACTGGACAACCATGGCAAACACACAAGATGTAACATCTGCTACAAAGTTGTTTTGGCTCCACAAGAGCTTTGGCCATGTTTTTTTTAATTAATTCCTTTAGGGCCTCGCACCAGCAAAGTGCTTAGGTGTATGCTTAACATAGAAGTCAGTGAGACTATTGACATACCTAAAGTAAAGCATGCACCTAAGCGCTTTGCTGGATTGCGGCCTACGTTCAGAAGGAGACAGAAAAGAAAAATAGCCACATTCACTGCTCACGTAAATCAGCACAGCTCTATTGACTTACATGAAATTTGGCCCATTTGCACCAGCAGAGAATTTGGCCGAAAGAGTGCTTCATATTGCTTAATAGTATCACTTCTGTTTTTGTTTTTCCACATTGGCAACTGCAGCTATTGCAACGGAAGCACTATTTCTACATGGTATCTACACAAACTTGGTCAGACCCTCAGCTGGTATAAATCAGCAGAGCTCAGCTGGAGTCAGTGGAACTACACTGATTTACATTAGCTGAGGAGCTAGTTTATTATTTGTATAGCACAACATAGATGTAGCATTACATAGTTGCCCGCTTTAGTTATACATATAGAAAATATTCTCTTATATTACTGAGTGAAGGTTAAAACGTCACCTGCAAGACGGTTTGGGATAGTAGGACCCTGCGCCAGAGAGCTTACAGTCTAGGTGGTAAACAGGATATAACAGGTGGACAAACAGAGACAACTGAGGGTTAGGAGGGGTGTTGGGATAATGAAGTAACAATTAAATTCAATTTAGCAGAGTCGATATGAAGTTCTTCAAAAGTTTTCATTTGATGGAAAAAACTCTTAAATGCTAGAAACGGACGACAGCCTTAGAACCTTTATCATATCTCTTTTAGCCTGTTGTGTTTGCTGCTGCACAGCCACCCAAGACTGTGAAGACAGGACTTCTAGTGGGGACTGTTACCAATGTGATCATGTATGATTTATCCATTTTCATTATTACTGAGACCTGAATCCCTGAACTGCTTTCCCATATTTGAATTCTAAAAAGTCTCTCCCTGTCATAGGGTAGGTACACCCCCCCATGGGGTACTGGGTTACATGTGGTCCAAAAGAAGGGAAAAGGCTGTACTGCAGCCAGTTAGTTCTTGTGCAGATGACCTTTACTGTAAATATGGTAGTATGGCCTAGTGGCTGGCATCAATAAGGTCACCTTTCCATTCAAGGCAGCATGGCCCAATGGCCAGAGTCCATAAAGCAGCCCACTTCTGTGGGATTGCATGGCCTGTTGGGGGAGTGGGGGCACCACTCAGGGGTGTGTGGCACCCCAAGTAAGGGGACTCAGGCCCTCTCTGCTCCTCCAAGTCCCAGCCAGGGCCTTGGTGGTAGTGGGGGTGCTCACCACCAAGTCAGCAGGAATCCTCCCAGAACACACTGATTGGTTCCCCACTTTACTCACTGGCAAAAAGTTTAAGTGCCCTGGGCTGCTTCTTACTCTTTCCCCCTCATCAAAACTCCTCGGTTCCTCTGGGGTCCTCAAATGGCCAGGCTACCATTGGTGCAGTCCCTTCTCAGGGTCCATCAGGCAGACTGGAGTCAGTCTGGAACGCTGCAAGCCATGGTCCCACAGTCACAGCCTATAGGAACTCATTGGCGAGAGCTTGCATCCTTTCCCTCCAGCAGCCTACCCAGACTGACGTGGGCTGCTACCTTTTATATGCTGCCTCTGGGCTGAGCATGCCTAGCAGGGTCAGAGAGGTGGGGCTTCCTCAGCCTGCAAAGCAGAGTTATCCCTCTTGGGGCTGGTCCTATTGGTATCCAGGAGGTGGGCAGGCAAAGCCCACCCACTTCTAAAGGACCTCCCCCCAGCTTAAAGGGAAGATCCACAGGTCTGTGACACCAAATAATTCTGTGGGACAACTAATAGAAAAACAGGATTGGGAGTGAGGTCATAGAGCTAAACGAAGGGAACCTAATGGGGACACCGAGCAGAGAACCCCAGACAACGCCCACTGCTCCTCAAAGGCGTCAAGGGAGCCAGTGGATGCCGCCCAGAAGAACTCTGCCCGGATGCATGAACGGACGGAGGAGCAGAAATAGGCCCCACAGTTGCAGGAAATCCCGTCGGCCAACTTCCTCTCCCTAGTTTTGTAGATGGCCAGTTTGGCCAGGGCCAAGAGGAGGTTGATAAGGAGACCCCGTGACTTTGTGGGGCCATGGATGGGGAGTGCATAGATAAAAAGGTGAGGGGAAAAGTGCAACAAAAAATGCAATAAGATATTCCAGATGAGCCGGAACAGGGGCTGGAATCTGGCACACTCTAAATGTGCGCCAGGGTCTCTTTCATGCCACAAAAAGGGCAGGTGTTGGGGATGGAGGTGAACCGCGCCAAGTGCACGCCCGTGCTCATGGCCCCGTGAAGGAGCTGCCAACTGACATCCCTGTCAGGCCTTGGGACCAGGGCAGAGTATAAGCTGGCCCACTGGGGCTTCTCACCCTCGAGAGGTGGCAGAAGGTCCCGCCATTTCGGGGCGGGACGCGAGGGTGAGGTAGTGAAGAGTGTGGGGCATGCGTGTGTACAGATGTTTCCTTGGTGCAGTCTGGAACAGAACCAGCTGCAGATCGTGCAGCCGGCTTGCAGTGAAAGGGCGGGGGGGCTGATTGGGTCCACTGGGCAGGGGCCCGATAAAAATGTCCACAGGGCGTGGGGTGGAGGATGGGCAGGGTGTGCCTTCTCGCAGGACCTGGTCGAGGTAGGCCCGAGCAGCGGGCTGTAAAGCAGCCTTCACCTCTTGAAGTACGCCCTGGGGAGTATGAGGTCTGGAGAGCCCTATGCGCTGAGTCAGTGTCAGGGGATCCAGCCAGTCTCCCCGGTCGTAGTCCAGGAGGTCTCCGACCCTGGTGACTCCCACCAAGACCAGCCTCTGGTGCACTGCGGGGGACTCTGCCACCTGCACACGAAGCTGGGGGTTGTGTAGCAGGGGCTCCACGAGGAGATCAGCACCCATGGTGGCTGCAGTGGACCTGGTCATTGAAAAGAGCTTCCAGGTCTGGAGGAAGTCTTGGTAGAAGACTTGCAGCCTGGAGAGGTCATGCAGAAGACCTCTCGGATGGAGGTAAAAGAGCTACTGGCTGTATTCGAGCCCTCAGAAGTGGTGGAGGAAGGTGTGTGCCAATATGCTCCATGCTGGACTACCTGCACCATACAGGAGCCTCTGCAGGAGGAAGACATGGACTGGAGCACATAGGCACTTCAGGTCCTGCCCCCCCCCGGGGTAGGTGGAGGACTCCTGCAGAGACCCAATGCATTCCTGGCCAAAGGAACCCCAGAATTGCTGTCTGGAGGTTGGCCAGCAAATCTGGGGCTGGGAAAGATTTTTGCCCCAGATCTCTAAACGGCCCCCTCAAGGATTGAGCTCACAACCCTGGGTTGAGTGATCCAACGCTCAAACGACTGAGCTATCTCTCCCTCCCCCCCTCTTGGGGCTGGTGTGGGGTAGGTACATCCCATCACACTCCCACACTTCTCATTGACCAGGCTCACATATATTACATAAGAATATGCACTGCATATTTAGTGGTAGTAGTTATGTGATACACAAATGACATTTATCCTCATCCTTTGATCAGCTCACCTGCAGCTCTGCTTATTATACCCTTTACACCAGTATTTATTCTAACATTCTAAAACCTTGAACAGCTTAAAAAGGCTGCCATTTTAAAAAGTCCTTCTCCTCTTCCCCACAGAAAATCTTTGGCCTAAGAGCTTTGATGGGATATATATACAGTCCCGAGCCAGTGATAGGTTTAAAGTCAGATATTCTCACAAACTACAAAGGCTAAAAATAGGGGCTTAATTCTCCTGCTATTTACACTAGTTTTGGACCAGTGTAGCTCCATTGACTTCCTGGAGGGTTACTCCAGATTTACATAAGTGTAAATGATTGGAAAAAATAGCCACAGGCACTGGAGAGTGAAATCTTTAGCTTTCCAGTGAGACACTTAGCATTTGCTCTTAGAACTAGAAGGGCCCGAGAACACGTGCTTGACTTTTACAGTCTTGATTTTATGTTGAATTTCAGCTGTCTCTCTTCAAGAGCAATTAACTCAGAGATTAATTGCCTTTTTTATTGTATCAGTAGATAGTTTAGTGTGGGAATAATAGAGTAATGATGACATTAGAAGACAGATTTCTTTTCACACCCATCCATTTACCAAAATGCTGCTTGTTGAAAGTAGTGCTAGTGGAGAATTCTTACATTTTAGTTCTGAAGCATCTCTGGCTAGAAATAACAAGAAGTCCATTTTTAGACTTCCGTTGTCCTTTAGCCCCGATCTTTACTTCTCTAACAAAAAGCCTACACATGATTTGAACGTTTGAGCACAGAATATGCTGTGAAATCAACTGTGAGGTATTTGTGGGATGGTAGCACACCCTAGTGGACTGTAAGATTGCTCTCCCATTAATAAATCACAGGTATTGTGCCTTTTAAT
The DNA here is from genome assembly GCF_003597395.2 of Chelonoidis abingdonii. Lineage (NCBI taxonomy): Eukaryota > Metazoa > Chordata > Testudines > Testudinidae > Chelonoidis > Chelonoidis abingdonii. The sequence goes on from NC_133769.1 coordinate 106,247,016, forward strand.
TCTGGCAATGAAGACTGAGGCAAATTGATTGTAGCCTATTCTAAGGAGTATTTTTATTATATTTGCCATAACTTTCTTAAGAAAATATGAGAAAGTTGCATGAGAAGGGTCCAAATAACTGTGTGTGAATAGGGCACATCACCAGCAGAATGCATTGCATCATCTGCACCTCACTGTGAGGATGTATAAATAAGTTTGCAAAGAGCCAGTTCATCGGTATAGCTTTGCAATTATTGTTTAAATTATATTTCTCTCTCGAAATCTTTTTACTAAGTAAAAGATTATTCCTGATTATCCACTACATTACTGCCTCGCTGCAAATTTATCATGACTTCTCTCTGTTCTGATCTGTCCTACAAAGCACTCAGTGCACGTTCAGATGTCCAAATGGTGAATCTTTGTAATACTCCCAATGAAGATATGCAAATAAGAATCGTTCAGCAACATTTATCAGTGCCAGACAAGGAAATCCTGTCTCCTCAGGTCAGAGACGTCATGAGTAAAACATGAAGCCATTACAACTAGCAGTCTTGGCCACTGAGCTTTGTGTATGTGGAATGTACAGAAATCAGCATCAATGTCTTAATGAATATTTGGAAACACTTTCTGTTCAGGAACTATATCTATTAGTTCTTACACGTTGGATCAAAGACTATAGCTGGAGAGTAGACAAAAAAGAGCATCAAAAGAAAAGAGGTGTCTTAAGGTTTTCAGGCTTCTTACAAAAGTAAGTGTCTTCAGAATATCTTATTCATAATGCTCTTTTTTTGAGGCTGAAAAGTTTATTAAAGGAACACTAGTACCATTATTTGCATAGCCAACTAGTTCAAAAGGAAAAGAACCACTTTTCAGTGGGAATACACTGTAAAATTTATGTTAAAATGAAATATCAACTTTTTCTGTTCACTGCACATGCCAGCAAACCAGCCAGTGGATGGGGAAAATGAGAAGAGTCCTGCTCCTACCAAAAACTTCCATAGGCCCCCAGTGAGTAGTAACAAAAGAGTATTTCAGGGCAGGGCCAATGGGTTAAAGGGAGTGCCTGCACTTAGGTCTGCTTAAGCTCCTTGACCCACAGTGGTGATTGCACAACCTCACAACTGTCCCTGCAGATAAATTTTATTCCTAGAGTAATAACTAACTTCCATGTCTGGGTAATGCTAGCCACCTAGTGGTCAGGTTGGGGTGTGGCGGGTAGTCTCCCTATTGAAAATACAGTCCTGTCCTTCACAGCTCCCTGTCCCCCACAGCTCCCAGAGTTTTCTGTCCTTCCCTTTAACAGGGCACTTTGGGGTCTGAGTCCTTGAATGATCAAGGTCTTCACCAGCTGGGCTCTTCCCAGAGGGGAAGGCTCATGTTGTTGTCATATCTTTTTGGAATGGAGTATGGGAGCCTGGACCTACTCTCTAATGGGCTCCAGTCCAGGGTCCAATGGTGGGCAGTTATGCTCTGCACCTTGGGATATGAAGCAGCCACCCTCTGGATGACTTCCTATCCACATTTCCTTTTCTCCACAGACTGAATCGAATAATCTCAAACAAAGTCAATCAGTCACCTGCCTCTCCTTTGTAGGTTTGCTCAGGTCTGCATTGTCAGATCTCAGGCAATGATCTCCTGGGCAGTACTTGCTCTCAGAGCAGCCACCTGCTCCCTTCAGTTGCCTGCCTCTGAGCAGCATTGCTTCCCATTTTAAGGCCCACTTTCAGCTTGTGTTGCCAGTGTGGCTGAGTGTGGCTGCCTGGGCCCAGAGCTGTTCCTTAATCCTTGCTTTCCAGTGTGGGATTTGTACACCCCATCACACAGCTACATGCTGTTATTTGGATATATAATATTGCTGCATTTGCAGTATGTCACTGTGCCTGTCTTTATGGCCAAGTGGTTCAACAACAGGATTTGGCTTACAATTTTAGTTACAACTGACATTTCTGATCCTATTTCTGGTTGTTGGTGTCCTGTTGAAATGTGACATATGTGGCTCTGGGAACCTTATGGAAGAGACAGAGCCAGTTTTCAATCTGCTGCAATAGTAGTTTCAAAATTAAGTCTTTAAACAAAAAAGTAATTTAAAAGTGAAGGGGCTGATTCCTGACTGGTTTGCACTTGCACAGTCCTTAACATATGCAAAGTGGATATAAAAAGCTACCATACTGATTTGCACAGAATTTATATGGGTGTAAATGCCTCCACAAAGTGCAAGGCAGTGGAGAATCAAGCCTGAAAGCTGATTATTCATATAGCCATTGTATAAATAAATCTTGTCATTCCACGAAAGCCTTCTTAACCACATGATTGCCAGTGATGTAGCAGCATTCCTTTGCAAACACACTTTGGAATTTGTTGGGCTTCCCTCCTAATATGTCCATACAAAGCTGCTGAAATCGAATCAGTGCTGATAGAGGTGGTTGCTGGTTTGGCTTCGAATATCCTCACTTCTGATCTTGTCCTGCCACGTAACGTTGACCAGTTGATGAAGATGACGAGAACAAAGATGACAAGAATAAAAAATAAATTCAGTGCTCTTCAGCCTTTCTTAGCCCCCACAATTCATTGTCATACAACAGAGTTGCTAAACAATGGTTCTGTAGATCTGCAGCTTTGTAGCAAGCTTCATGTCCTGATCCTACTTTTTTAATACAACAAAATTCAAGAAAACACATTCACAAAGAGATTTAGAACAATTACTAGTGCTTAAGTTGTACTAAATAGTATTTTAAATGCTGTCCAGGTTAACTAAATTTCTTTCTGTCCTTTTTAGGAATGAAAGGCTACTTTGTGCTTACTAGATGCTTCTTCTTGTGGGCTGGCTGACAATGAGATCCTGCACCTTTTGAGCATTCTGGGCTGTGCAGATGAATATAAAGTAACTCCCTGTCACTGGGCAGCAATTTGTAATTCTACCTTAAAGTAGATCCAGGAAAAACCTGATGGCCTATTGCACTTAAGTTACAGGCCGTTAAAGAAGCCAGAAAGCATCAGCTTCTTGGTAAGTAAGATCTGGTGTAATAAGATGTCATGGGCAAATTGTTCAAGAAAAAACAGTCTGTATCCAGGGAATCTGAGTTTCTCAAACTGTGATGTTTGGTGGTTTTTTAAAGCTTTGACCTGTCATACAATACTTTTATAGTAAGTGCTTTCCCTAGATGTTTTCACTTAAAAATCATTTAAAACATGAATGTACCAATTTTAGTTTATGATTTACTTCAAATAGAACTTCTGAGTTTTGGCTGAAATACCCATCTTTAATTTTCCCTTGCAACTTCTTGAACAGACCAGTGTTCCAAAAGGTGCATATCATGCACCTTCCCGGACCAGCCTGTGTTAATGTGTGTGAAACACCCACAGTGATCCACAAGCACCTGGAGAACCATAGAGAAATACCCTTTCCAATTAATGTACTCGGTGGCTAGGTGATCTGGTTCCAGAATTGGAATATGTGTACCATTTATCGCCCCTCCACAGTTAGGGAAGCCCATTTGGGCAAAGCCATCCACAATGTCATCCATGTTGCCTAGAGTCACGGTCTTTCGGAGCAGGATGCAATTAATGACCCTGCACACTTCTGTCAACACGTGTCCAACAGTTAACTTTCTCACTCTGAATTGGTTAGTGACTGATCAGTAGCAGTCTGGAGTAGCCAGCTTCCACAGTGCAATTGCCATGCGCTTCTCCAATGACAGGGCAGCTCTCATTCTCGCATCCTCGTGCTGCAGGGCTGGGTGAGTTCATCACACAGTCCCTTGATGTGGCTTTCCTCATCTGAAAGTTCTGCAGCCATTCAGATGTGCATCCCGATGTGATCCCACCACTCAGTGCTTGTTTTCTGAGCCCAAAAGTGGCGTTCCACTGTGGTCAGCACCTTCATGAATGCCACAGGCAATCTCTTGTCGTAGCTAGTACGCGTGGCGAGATCAATATCAAACTCCTCTTGCCTTTGTAGTTTAAGGAATAACTCCACTGCCACTTGTGACGTGTTAGTGAAAGCAAGCAACATATTGGTCTACGTTGTGGGATCCCTTCCTGCAGACCGAAGAGGCAGAGTGCACCGCACACAAATCATTGAAAGATAGTGCCAAATGTGGATGGAAGTACAGGGATTGCTGGGATGCAGAGCAACGCATCACAGGGCATTGGGACAGGACCCAGGATGCCCTGTAAATCCCTCTGCCTTCCCACAAATTTTAGCGGCAGAAGAGGAAGAAATGCTCTGTGGGATAGCTGCCCAGAGTGCACTGCTCTGAACACCACTGCAAGTGCCGCATGTGTGAACATGCTATTGTGCAGGCAACTGACAGTGTGAACACATAACAGCGGTTTCCCTTCAGCACTCTCTAAGCGGTACTGTAACTGCCAGCGCTGTAACTGTGCCAGTGTAGACATACCCATATAGCAAAGAATCTTTCCAGGAAGCAACTAGACCATCAGGGTGAGAAACTACTTGATTCAAATCAAGTCTAGTTTATAGAACTCAAATTGTGATTTTACTTTTATTTCTTGGGCAACCAACTTTGATCTGTATTATCACCACTTATAATCACTTAAAATCTGTCTTTCTGTAGTTAATAAATCTGTTTTATATTTTACCTAAAACAGCGTGTTTTGCTTGAAGTGCTTGGGGAATCTGCTCAGAACAAAATCTGGTGCATGTCCTCTCCACATTGAGGGAGGAGTGGACTGAGTAATAAACTTACACTGGTCAGGCTTCTGGCGAGGGCAAGACGGTATAGCTCTGGGGTCCTAGGCTGGGGAGCTGTAGGGAATTGGTTGGAGCCTCTCCAAAACATTTATGTAACGCACTTGGGTGTGTCCCTGCCTGTGAATGTCTGTGTTACGTGCAGTACCTGGAGAGATACCCCACCAGTTGGGGGTGGGGAGGGCGCAAAAGGGGCAGCGATATTAAAGCGCTGCTGTGGCAAAGGACCCTGCTTAAAACGCTACTGCGGCAGCACTTTAATGTTTTTGCCTCTTTTGCCCCCCCCAGCCACCAATGGGGGGAGAAGCAAAGGGAGTATCTGCCCTGGGGCCAGGGCTTTAAGTGAGCCTGGAGCCCTTGGCCCTTTAAATTGCTGCTGGAGGCCCGGGTGGCGCGGGCCAGGCAGTGTGGAAGGACTGGCTAAGGGACGCTGACCCCCCCTAGCTCCGCCTCTTCCACCTGAGGCCTTGCCCCTTCCAGGGGCTGGAGCTGGCCCCCGTGCTGGTAGGTCTGCAGAGTTACTTTCCCTCCTGCTTAGAGGTATATTAAGAAATATTTCAAAGCAACAATAGCTAATATATGTTCACTCAGATTAAATCAGAATTTTGCCAAATATATTATTAGCTTGTATTTCAAATGAGTTTTTACTGCAAATCCTGTATCCTTTACCAATATTTACTGGTGAGACGGAAAAATATTTGTTCTAAACCTACAACTCTGTTCCAGGATGATAGCAAATGGTTTGCTGCCTATAGCCAGCACGAGCGAGGCCATGCAGTGTAACACTAGGGCTTTCATCAGTACGTGTCACTTTAAGCAAAGGGAATAACAAATGTATGAAAGAAATGATATAGTGTATTATACAACCAGTGCCACAAGTCTTAGCAAAAACTGCTCAGTAATGTTTATTGTTGTAACTTTTAATCATATAGTCCAGCACATGTTGTACAATATGTATTATTGCTTCACCCTTGAAATCCTGATAAATGGAGTGAAAAGTGGTGTGACTTCACTGTTGCTCTTATATGTACTTCTGTGGTGCCCTGAGTTTTAAAGAAAAACCTGCTCAGCTATAAGAGTTGCTTTTATAATTCTTACCCTTAGTTTGGTATATTCTTTCTATTTCTGCCTTCCTTCTTATCCTATCAAGAAAACGTTGTCCCTTTTACTAGACAAGCATGTCTCTTTATCTTTGCTTGTAATATTTATCACTTTTAACCCTCTTGTTGGCAGATGGCAAAAGCATCTGTAAAGTAAATTGTTTGTAGCACCAGTCAGTTAGAAGGGGTTGCCTAATCAGTGGGACCGTTTCAGCTATTTGCCAGTTTACTTCCTTCCTGCAGCAGGTGGGAAAGGTGCAAACAGGGAGGGGTGGGGCATGGATAAGCCTTAGCTCCACCCCTCACTCACTGACTGTGAGACTATTGAGCCAGCATGGATCGTGGGAGGGAAGGGCTGAATTTACTGGTAGTATAAGCGAGTAATAAATTACTATCTGAAGGAGGAAACAGGGGAGCGACTGTGACTCCAAAGTGTTTCTCTGAGTCATAATGCCTCCTGGGCTATGCTTGCCAGCACAAACTAGCTCAGAGTGTAGGGGTTTTTTTTATTGCAGCCAGAAGAAAGTTTTCACTTTATTTTGTTAAATATAAATGTTTAAAAGAACATTTTAAAGCTTAGAATGTGTTACTTCCTTTTCTGTGAAACGCAGTTATTCTAAAAAGAGTGTACCAGGTGTGAATGTGGATGCAGATGTGTATCCTTTGAACTGATTACAGCATGAACTTGAAAAATCTATAGCAATAGAAATGCTTTTCAGAATGCAGAACAGCATTGGAGAACTGTATCTTGAAACAGAACTGATGCCGAAAGGATTCTATTATGCCCAGAAGTCATGGGATACCCTGGGATGTCTGCCATCAGATGACTTACAAAAGAATACAGATAGAGTAAAATAAAAGGTAACCACAGGGTATAAACAAGAGAAAGAACTAGTAAACAAGTACATTAAACTAACTTAACAATTTCAGGTTAACCACATGGAAATCTTATAGGGTGACCAGACAGCAAGTGTGAAAAATCGGGACAGGGAGTAGAGGGTAATAAGAGCCTATAAAAGAAAAAGCCCCAAATATTGGGACTGTCCCTATAAAATTGGGACATCTGGTCACCCTAAAATCGTAGCAGTGAGCAATATGTTATGCCCCACAACATTAAGTAAGTTTAGGCAATATAAATTGAAATGCAAATATTTTGCTAGTGTTTGCTGTGAGGGCTGTTTGGGAGGTCAAAACCCTGTTCTTCAGCACATGACATCAATGTTGTACAACACCAACTGGATAATTAATGTTCTGATATAATTCCTGGAAGAACCCAGGAGTAGTTTAGTAGTACTTCCAAGGAGGATACAGTAGCCTTCTGGTTTAAGAAGTTGGGAGTCATTTTGATTTAGGAGGAAGGTAAACTCAAAGATGCATGGGTACTAGATTTCTCAAACTCTAAACACAGCCTTAGATTGGTATCCAAAAAACATGTAACAGAATATTCCTGGCCAAACATGACTGGCTAAGTGACTCCCACACTGGCCCCAGGTTTCTAAGGTTTTATAGTTGGATCTGTTTGATTTAATTTTTTGAGGGCCTGATTCTGAAAGATGCCGAGTAGCTCTATGGAGGCTCTCAACTCACATTGTCTTCAGTGAATGTTCATCCTTCCTTGTGCCTCCCAGGAGGTGAACAGCACCTTATGGGATTGAGCCCTCTGTCCTTTAACTTGCAATTTCCTTTTACATTTTTAGGGTAAAAATTTAGAGAATAAAGCTGGTTGTTCATTAGCTGATTATGCATATTACTTAATATTTAGCTCTAATCTAGTGCACTGAATGTTCAAAGGGCTGTGCAAATGTTAACTAATTAATTCCCAAAATACCTCTGCGATGTAGTTAAATAAATAAGCCCCATTTCACAGAGGGAAAAACTGAGGCAGAGGGCTGACTTGACTTGTCCCTGACCACACATCTGGTCTTTATTAACAGTTGATAGTTATCACTTCTCTTGTCTGAGACAATTCAGAACAAAAGTCATGTTTCTTATCAGAAAGAGGCTATATCCAAAAGCTTGTTTTTTCATTCCACAAGGTACTAGTAACAAGAAAAACCTTGTACTCAGAACTTATTGAGAGTTACCATACCATAATATCTGAGATCCTGAAGTTATTTCCTATTCTAAGTATAAAAAGAAAACTGGACAAAAAAATCATAGACACTGCTTTGTGGTAACTGTTGACAAATAACTTTTAACTGCTATTTCTATTACATTCAGACAGGTTACTAAAAATAATGGGAGGTGAGCAGCCAGATCCTCAGCTTAGCAAAGCTCAAGAGCTGAGAAGCTGACACAAGATTTGTATATTTTTAAAGGTTGTATATGTTCAGTGTCTAATATTCCAATAGTACCTTCAGAGAAACGTTGAAAGCTTAAATTTTACAAAATTTGGCACAGACTACTTTGAATTTCCAGGCCTATACTTCCAACAGAAATGTACAAACCTGCAATAAGTCTTTTTGTTTTAGTTTCCACAGGAGACAAACAATTCAATATTATAGAGACGTGATAAAGATAAAAGATGATATGCAACTTTTGACTAACTCTTTAGAAGTCAAAAGCAGCATAATTACAGCCTGAGCTGTACCTGGTCTAAATTAGGTAATATTTACAAATTATATTTATGACTACTAGGTTAAGCTCTATCTACAGAATTATTCCACAACAGTATCTATTTAAAAAACTGAATATTTGAGGTGTTTTCTTTTAAACTTCTAGTGCCATATTTCCCACAAGTATTATCCATTTAAATAAATATTAACTAGACCATCAAATCTACTGACAATTGGCTGTGAAAGTAAAATAACAGTATTTTTTTAAAAAGTATTTTTATTCATTTTAAAAATAGTATTTATACACACAGCAGAACTCACATGGTATTTCACATACACAATCTCTAACTTGAGAGAGACAAGTAATGTCTGTTATTAGCCAACTTTTGCTGGTGAAATAGATAAGCTTTCAAGCACCACAGAGCTCTTCTACAGCTCTGTGGAGCTCCAAAGCTTTTCTCTTTCACCAACAGAAGTTGGTCTAAAAAAAGCGTATTACCTCACTCATGTTGTCTCTCATATCCTGGAACCAACATGGCTACAACAACACTGCAAACAAACTCTAGCCTGTCAGTCAGGTACAGCACCATAAGCTGAATGGATATAAGGACTCAATTCATAGTTGACTTTTGGCTCCTTTACACTGGCTAAGCCTTTATAATATTCCACTAACATTAGTGCAATATATTTTAGGATTTATAGAATAGCTTCCCCTGGAGTTTGTTTGTCCCAAAGAGTAAAAAGACTGTCTGTTTCTGATTTTGACTTTCTTTTCATGCTCAGAGCTGAATACAAATATTAAAATATGTATATATTCCTGCTCTTCCACATTCAGCAAAGCAGATCACTTCAAAGAGGTATATACTTAGTGGTGACAAAAGTGGGGGAATCAAATAGGGAGCGAGATTAAAAAACAAATAGCAGACTTCTTTTTAGATTTATTTTAAAATAATTGTAGTGATTCTTAAAAGCTAGTATCAAAATTTAAAAGTTAAAAAAAATGACTTTTCAAGCCAATTATTTTGTGCCATTTTAATAAAATGATTGTTTGAAATGTTTTAATAACTTCAATTTCCTTGTAACTTATCTTTTTTCCTGAAGATTTTATATCAGATTTCTATATATTTTCTGTATAATGAAAAAACTGAATAATATTTTACAATGTATTATGTTTGTTTTACACATCCTTCAGGACAACTACTACATAGTCAATCTGGCTTTCAAGTTAAACAAGAAGCAATAGGAGTTTTGAAGAGATCATTAGATTTAAGGGTTAGTTTTCTTGGTCCCACTCACCCTCACATCTTTGAAATCCAGTGGCAAGTTGCTATTTACTTTCCAATCCATAGAGTAATTCATACAGGTACAATTACTTCTTGGAAAATCTTGACTTTTTTTTCAGTCTACCGAAGGAAGTTGGAAAAAATTACCATGATAGTGGACCAAGATTTGGATATAGAAGTCAGATGGAAGAAAGTCCCCATCGTGCCTTACATTTGCAGAAGAAACTTTCTCAGGACAGGCTTAAGAACAAAACTCAGAGTTGCTTTACTGTGAGATCTCCAGTTAGCAGTTTTACTAAACTTCAGAAGACCATAAGCATGGAATCACTTCAGTCCAGAATTCAACTGAAGATGCATTGAAAAATATCTCAAGAAAAAGTGAAAGTATTTTTAAAGTTGTTCATTGCAGTACTAAATGTGATGATATTAAAATATATCTCTCTGACAATGTCACATTATCAAATCAACGCTAGCAAATGACAATTTCACTAACCATTTAGCTTTGTCCAAAGTAAGTAAAGTCTCATGGTTTCCAGGCCAAAGACCTGTTTCATTGTGAAGCCATGATAAAAGTTGTATTGTCTGTCAACCTATTACTATCTGTCAAACATCCATATCAGGCCGTTATAGTACAATTAGTTCCCTGAATTCCTCATTCAGACGAGACACCAGGTCAGAAAAATGTCGGCTCTTTCATAAAGAAGCATAGTGCCATATACCTAGGAGGTACCCAACTCCTCAAAACTCCCTTCCACCTAAAAGACACCAAATTAGGAAAAAATGTTCATAAAACTGAATTATCAAGTAGGGAGGGAGGTTCTGAAGTATAAGTAAAAAAAAATCTGGAAAACCAATTATATGTATTTACACAATAAGACCCTGTTTCAGGAAAGCATCACTTGATTTTAAATGTGCTTAAAGCTAAGCACATGGTTTAGTGCTGTCCTGAGTCAGAAAAGACGGTTACTCACCTTTGTAACTGTTGTTCTTCGAGATGTGTTGCTCATATCCATTCCAGTTAGGTGTGCGCACGCCGCGTGCACGTTCGTTGGAGAAACTTTTACCCTAGCAACACTCGGTGGGCCGGCAGGTCGCCCCCTGGAGTGGCGCCGGTATGGCGCCTAATATATACCCCTGCCGGCCGGCCCGCTCCTCAGTTCCTTCTTGACGGCTATTCCGACAGCGGGGAAGGAGGGCAGGTGTGGAATGGATATGAGCAACACTTCTCAAAGAACAACAGTTACAAAGGTGAGTAACCGTCTTTTCTTCTTCGAGTGCTTGCTCATATCCATTCCAGTTAGGTGATTCCCAAGCCTTACCTAGGCGGTGGGGTCGGAGGAGACATAGCGGAATGCAAGACCGCTGAGCCGAAGGCGCGTCGTCTCTAGATTGTGGACCAATGCGTAATGGTTCGCAAAAGGTGTGGACAGAAGACCAGGTGGCTGCACGGCAGATTTCCTGCACAGGAACATGCGCCAAGAAAGCAGCAGATGAGCCTGAGCTCGCGTAGAGTGGGCGTTGAGATGGCCTGGCTGGACCTGAGCCAAGTCATAGCAAGCTCGGATACATGACGTGACCCAAGATGCATGCGCTGAGAGGAGATTGCCCTGCCTCTCATACGCTTCCGCCACCGCTACAAAGAGTTGCGGTGAAAGACGGAAGGGCTTGGTCCGCTCGATGTAGAACGCGAGAGCCTCCGGACGTCCAAGGTATGGAGCTGTTCTCACGTCTCGACGCGTGTGGTTTTGGAAAGAACACTGGCAGAAAGATGTCCTGGTTCACGTGGAAGGCGGAGACGACTTTGGGAGGAACGCCGGGTGAGGACGCAGCTGTACCTTGTCCTTATGGAAGACGTATAGGAGGATCCACAGTCAGTGCGCGGAGTTCCGAGACACGCCTAGCCGAGGTAATGGCGACTAGGAAAGCCGTCTTCCAGGACAGGTACAGCAGCGAACATGTGGCCAAAGGCTCGAAGGGGGGCCCCATGAGCCTATTAGAACAAGGTTAGGTTGTGGTAAGTGAGACGTTCAGGCCACATCCTACGCAAGTGCGCGTTCTTTTCCACGTTGTGGGAGCCTTTGGGCCCATATCCGCAGGGTGGCTACTTAAATTTTTGTGGGATGTTACATCATATCTATGGGTTGCCTCTCTGTAGTCGGGCGGGGTTAACTAAATAGTCCGAGAGTAGCCTATGCGCTTTGCAGTCTGGTCTGGCGCAGTTTGCGCTCTGTGGCTCTGGCCTACTGTCGTACCTGAGCTCTCGCGGAGACGAGGACTAGAGTTCAAGTGGCGATAGGTCGTTTCTGGTGTGGTGAGGGCGCCGTGCACTGTGAGCGGGTTTAGACCGCGCAAGCCTTAGCTTTGAGATCAGTTTTTTCCTTTAGGGCTTGTCTCTCTTGGCTCAAGTTTTGGCGCGCCTCTGCAGTGGCTCCGACGGGGAGCTTGGCGTTGACATTGCGGCGTGGCGGGGGTACGCGCTGCTGCAAGGCGGGCGCAGTTGGCTGTCGCTTAGAACTCGGTGTCCGACAAGGCAGCGTCCGCATGCTCCTCAGAACATGAATTACTTCCGGTTGCTCAAGCTCGCTAGCGGCGGCCATGTGACTTGTCTCAGCGTGTTCGCCGTAGTCCGCCTTGCGATGTTTCTTTTGGGCCTCTGTCGCGCGAGTGGCTGGTGACTGTTGAGCTTTGGGTTCCTGATAAGGTGTCGACTTTTCGGTATGGTGTACTCAGGTGACTATGCGAGGCGGCGAGGGAAAGCTGGGCGCACGCATATTTTGTGAAGACCCGAGGCCGACGAGACCAGGAGGAAGTGATTGTATGAATCGCTTCCATGAACGCAGTTACCTCTGTGTGGGAAATTGCAATTAATTGATAATTATGCGTTGTCCGCTTACATATGCTCACGCGCTGGGAGAGTGGTGGAGTGTGACCAATCGCGGTGTTTCAGGGATCCGGGATGATGGACCCTAGGCACCAGCATGCGGACTTGACTTCTGAGTATTTGTCAGTCTCGCGTAGGTCGTTGATGGGGCGAAGCTCCTTTCTGCCTTTCGGGGATCACGCGAACCTAACAGCGCGGTGTGCTGTCCCCTTGTCGCGTTGAGCAACCCTTCCGCGGTATCTCCTGTTATGGCTCGAGGCTGAGAGAGCTTGTGGACTCGTGCAGGATGGAGTTTCTCATATGAGGGGGTCCCTGATGAGGAGGGAGGAGGGAGGGCGGCGGGGAGCGGAGAGGAGAATTGGAGCGGTTATCCATTCGTCTCGCACCAGTACGCAATTGGACTCGCCGCTCGATTCCGTGATTAGCATGGGACACAAGCGGGGAAGGAACGAAGTAAAGTTCGTTTTCGGAAACGTTGCAGCAAAGCGGATCCGACGTAGGGTATTTGTCATCTTTGGTTTGCATTAGCCATGCGAGCACGCTTCAAAATTGGATTGGTGGGTCCCGATCGGAAGTTGCCGGAACCGGGTTTGGAGGGCCTGGGTTCGCTTATCGAGCTGCTGACGGATGGTGCGCTTGAGCCGGATTGCCACCGGACGGTTCACACGCGGCCCCGCTGCGGCTAAGAGTCCTCGGTGCTGCGGGGCGGGGGGGGGGTAGGGGAGTCGCGCTCGTGAGGGGTTGAGGAGCGGGAAATGGATGCCTTCTTTGGTTGAGAGAGTTATGTGAGTTGTCCAAAGTGATCGCATGATAACCTATTGTCTTTAGCTTTGGTCTAGGATCTGTTTTCTGCGACACTGCTCTTCTTGCCTGTAATCATATTGTGCAAGTCCTGTATTTGGATGATTTGCGATGGGACGTAGAGGCGTAGGGTGGGACCTGGCAGCAGATAGATGCGACATTGGGCCCATAGCGTTATAGGCGCGATGGCAGGGATACTCCTTGTGTCTAGGTGCCTGGCATCCGCTCGACTGATCAAAGACTCTCGTCATGCCTTGTGTGCAGGAGGGTTTCTTCGCCCTGAATACTCTCGCTCGTTCCCGATAGGGTCACAGGAGCTGTATCTCCCTGCACGGGGCTCTTCGTCTTTGAGGGCGGAATCGTCCTGTATGTTTCGCAGACGCGCGCTCTGAATGCTGGGTTTAGCTGCTCCACGGTTGTGAGCGCCTCCAACGCGTAGCGCGATTATGCGGGAATGCTGTCTGGCGTCTGTGTGCGACGAGTAGAGCTCTCCGCGCAGAGTACGTAGTCTCTTGTTGCGCGCTTGCTCCGAGCAGTCCCATCCGTTGCAGTCTGGCCTCTCGCTCTCCTAGCACTTTTGTACCGGAGGTGTGCTTGTTTGGCGGTGCGCTCCCACCGGCTCATTTGAGCTTGACTGTCACCCACAAGTAGCGGAGAGGGCTTGACTGGTTGCATCCAATGCAGGTTATTCGTAACTGGGACGGCACCTTTACTTTCTTTTCTCACTCCCCTGGCTGTGTTGCTGGATAATGGACGCGTGAGTTTGTGGCGATGGAGTCAGTTCTGGCTGGTGGCATCTTATGTGATGTATCATGTCGCAGTATTTATTCGTACTGTGCTTGTAGAGCACCTGTACGGCGGTCGTTGCGTGCTTTTAGAGCTATATATTGCGAATCCGCTGTTCTTCAGACTCTCATTTGAGTAGATCTCCTCAGCCACTGGGAGGTCGTGTATGTGAATTTAATATCTGCGTCTATATAGAAGATCGCCATCTAGTAATAAGGAGTACCTGGAGGTGTTGGACTTTTTCTTGTCTAATAACAGATATTGCGCGCTCGCAGATTTTTCTCAAGGGCGAGGTTAGAAGCTGGTTAGGCACGTGCTCCACAGAACAGAATTGTTGATCGTTTGCCGCCACCTAGCTTTCGTCGGGGTAGCACCTGACTGCAACCCGCCGGTGCGTCTCTGACCTGCTTAGACAAGCTGAGTGTCTACTGTAGTGATTGGTATAGAGCGGCATCTGGTGGGTCCGATCCGTCAGTCTCTGGTTACAATATTTCAGTGTGGGTTTGTTCTTGCTCGTGTCTCATTTGGCTGGTGATGTCTTATGTGGGCACCCATTTTTCTCTTGAGGACTCCACGAGATAGGGAGCGGTGCGAATTCTCGCTTCGTATTTCGTCGGTTCTCATGCTGCGCGCGGTGCCATCGCGCGGGTTTCAGCGCTAGTATGACTCCTTTGCGGCGATAGAGGTGCTCGGGCCGGAGTCGGTGCAGCCTGGGCGTGTAGATGTCTCTGGTTCTCCGCTAGACCTGCTGGGTCGGAGGGAGGACGCGTAAGTGGTTCCCCTACCGGGCCCAGCCACCTCGAATGCGTGATCCTCGTGGTCTCAATACGGTTTCCGCAGGCGGGGTGTCGCGAGGCATTTCCTTCTTATCTAGCTGCTCGCGCCCAGCTCTGACTGGGCTGCTGATCTGCGATCGTAGCAGGAGGGGGAGATGGCCGGGAATCGCAGCCTCTTGCTTCGACTAGGGCTGCATGGCCGCGCGCGCGCGGAGGGGGCGATCTGCTGCATCCGAGCTCAGATGCGCTCCATATAAGCGGTCGTCTGTCGCTACTGTGGGGATCCTTCCTGCTGTAGCCCTAGTGTCCTGAGGCTCAACCTCATTCCATGCCCGCATCCAGAGCCTCACGACTCGCCACCACCCTCTGCCGCCCTGACGGCTGGTCTGGCCGCAGTGCTGTCGTGTGAGAGCGGACCTGGGGACTCGCCCGCGCCCTTCAGTGCAACCCCGAGGTGTCCGCGCCTATTTAGCCTTTCTTTCAACGGAGGTCGACCGGGTGCCGACATCGACATGCCTGGATCGGCTGCGGAGGTTCAGCGTTGCCGGGATCTGGAAGCTGGTTGACGCGGTTTAAGACGGGAGACCGGAGTTGGTCCTGGTGTGCGTCGAGCGACCCAGCACCGGGATGGAAGAACGGTGCGGGACTAGCGAGCGGCGTGGATCGTGATCCTTGGTGCCGGTAGAACCGATCGTGCCTCGGAGCGGGGACATTCACGGATCCGACGAGGTCGCGGGGCTCCTTGGTGCCCGGAGCCGGTTGTCGCACCATGGTAATTGCCCAGCGCCTGATTAACCCGCACGGCGGTGCCGGGGTTTGGGCAGTTCAGCTCTGTAGGCGATCAGTTCCGCGCCTTGGAGTATGGTCTCAGGCTAGTCGGGATGATGAGCTCTACCACGGCACGTGCGGGGAGCTAAGGGGCACCGACTCGACGGTCCTGGGAGGCCGGAATCAACGGTGCGAGGCAGGTGGTGCCGCGGCTGCTGGCGGAGCGGGCGATCCGACTGGAGTGCTGCGCTTTGACTGCCGGGCGTGACGAGGGTACCGCAGGAGCCTTGGGTCTCTTTCTCTCGGGGAGAGGGATCGGTGCCGGCTGGGGACTGGGCCGGTGCGGATGGTGCCGGGGTGTCTTCGCCGTGGTCCGGGACAGACGAAACTTGTTCCCGGTGCCGTAGACGGTTGCGAGGGATGAGGAGTTAGAGCTGCCTCCATCAAAAGTTGTTTTTGGCTGGGGTCCCTTTCTTTTATTGGTCCGGGGCTTGATGCCTTACAGATACGGCACTGTCTATAGATGTCTCGCCGAGGGACTTTAAACAGGATCGTGCGATTCCTGTGGGACGGGCGACGGCAGGCGAACGGTTTTGAAGCCCGGTGACAGGCTCGGCCCTGTGCCGTGGGGGCAGAGGGCGACCCCGATCTTCTCTATTACACTAACTACAACTATACTAACAGTAAATAACAACGAAACTAGAGAGAAAACTAGTTACACTAAGCTAAGAAGCAATCGCTTGGTGGTTGGAGGTCAGCTATGCCGCGCTCCACTGCTTCCAAAACTGCCTGACACGGGTAAGAAGGAACTGAGGAGCGGGCGGGCCGGCAGGGGTATATATTAGGCGCCATACCGGCGCAACTCCAGGGGGCGACCTGCCGGCCCACCGAGTGTTGCTAGGGTAAAAGTTTCTCCGACGAACGTGCATGCGGCGCGCGCACACCTAACTGGAATGGATATGAGCAAGCACTCGAAGAAGAACCTAAACTTCTATGGACACTAGAGAATATAAGATTAAGAAAAAATGTTCACAAATTTCAGTACTGAAACCCTATGCGAGGGGAGATGTACTGGATGACTCAGGAGATTTGTACTAGGATTCAATTTCAAAGAGGCCCCCCAGAGCTCTCAGCCACTGTGGCCAGTGTGGGGGCCCCGGAGCTCACAGCCTCTGTCCCCAGAGCTCCAAGTCGCCACAAGGGGCACGGGCCCGTGCAGCTCTGAGCTGCCATGGGCAGCTAGGGGACCCTGGAGCTTCAAGCCACTACAGGCAGTGGGGGACCCCGGAGTTGTCAGCCACAGTGGCAGCTGATGCTGGACCTCCTCATACTCACCCACAGCAGGGCTTGGTCTCAGCCCTATTTTGTCACAGTTATTTTTAGTAAAAGTCAGGGACAAGTCAGAGGCTTCCGCGAATTTTTGTTTATTGCCCATGACCTGTCCCAGACTTTTACAGTACTAAAAATAACCATGAGAAAATCTTAGCGTTAATAATGATCAAAAGTGTTTACCATCTTATAGTTGGTCTATGGTCTGTGTGTTTAAAAAGTTCCTATTATCTTAATTTATGCAGATAGAAAATATACAAAAGTAGAGAAAATGAATAAGAACCTTCAGACTGGATTAAGGAAAGGAGACTTTCCATTCTTTCCACAACAGATTGCTTCTACATAACCTTTGCTCAATCTTATCTCAGTCCAAGGTCATTTGCAGCTGTAATACATCACTGTGATACAATCTGTCAGCTAGCTTTGTTGCTTAAAATGTTGCTTTATTTGGAATATTGTAGAACAGCAGTTGCATAATACATTTTCAGATTTCTTATTGCACTTCATCTACAGTTCCCTTGTGGGAGTTTAAGTAATTACAGTTATCAGCTCAATCTTAGCTCTCATTTAAAGGCTCATCTATTATGAATTCCTTTAACTGGTTAGAGGCTGATCTGCAAACACTTAAACATATGAGTGGCTTTACTTACATGAGCAGTTTCTGAGGTGCTGAGTTGCCTCAACAATTAGTGAAACTGATGGTAATTGAGGGTGCTCAGCAAACTGCAGTAACTTCAATAACTTGAAGGATCATATCCCATATGATCAAAACTATGAAAAGCAAAGAATTTAGACAGTGATATGATTGCATATGTAATTTGTACTGCATATTTCTGTTTATATGTAAAGTATGTTAAAAGATCACAAGGATGTTTTTTATGTTTGGACATGCAGATCACATGGTATCTGCACTAAATCTTCAGTGATGGCAACAGAAAGTGTATGTGCAGCTCAAGTGTAGTAGATGTCCCTCTGTTTGATTTATTTCTCTTCGCAAAACTACTGAATCAGCGCTAAATACCTGTGCATAATACTCAACTGCATTTGCAACCATTCTGTCTCTGTATTGTTTTTACAAAACCAATATTTTGCCCTCACTTACACCCCATATAACTTCACTGACTTCAGTGAGGTTACACAGCACAATCTCAAATAGTAATCCCCAAAGGAAAACTAATGCAACATAAAGTAAAAAGGAGTAGAAATAGAGAAATTAGCATTTTTCTTTGCTTCTACTGGGCATGGAATGTTGACACTGTGAGGTGGTCAGTCTGGGAGAATTAGGGGCTAAGTAGTATATGTCCTGGAGAAATTTTCCAGGATCATGTTTTATAAAGTTTATTCCTATTACAAGTTTGGATAAAGATAATAAAACATGAGAATGTGTAACATAAGATATCAACAGCCCAGTTAGACTTGAAGAGCCTATTTTTTCTCTGTCTTGCACCTCGTGTAGTTATTTACCCCTGTGCACATTACCAAATCAGAATGCTGGCATTCTATGCTCACTTTTCACCCATATAATGACTGTACAAGATAAAGGCAGTGGATAACCAGACCCAAAATTTGAAATTCTGTTGCATGCTTCTGAGAGACTGCTGTTAGCCTGAATGGCCTCTTGGTCGCCGGAACAACTTACATGAAAGTGTTTGCAGAATTGATCCCACTGTGGTTCAGATAATTTGCTTTTGTAATATTTGCCTAACGATAACGGATTTTGACTAGGGTGACCAGATGTCTCAATTTTATAGGGACAGACCTGATATTCAGTTGCCTTATATAAGTGTCTATTATCCTCCATTCCTGTCCCAATTTTTCCACACTTGCTAGCTGATCATCCTAATTTTCACTGTGCAAAAAACCTTTGTCTTGTATTCTGCTACCTACATCCTCCTTTTATATATTTGGCATAAGCTTGCTGCAGAAGGCTTTTTTAAGTCAATGGGTTAGTCACATGAACAAATATTTCACGCTTGCAGAATGAGAGCCTGTATTATCACGTGAGGCATCATTATTTAAAATTACCTTATTAGACAAACTTCTCCTCTTCCATAGTAGGCCTCAATTTATGACTCAAAAGACAAATATTGGAAAAAGTGTAGCAACATGAATTGTTATTATTTCATTTTCTTTAACCTGAACACACGGAAGACAAATGAGGATAACCAATTTGGGGGCAAAGAGTGAAATTTATTTTTAAACAGCTGTGATACAGCATGGCCAGAAGGCAGCATAAGAGTGTTAGCAGGGGGCCTTATTCCCTGCCAAGGGAGGAAGGTTTGCTTTAGATTAACTAGAACAGCTGTGGCCAATT
>NC_133769.1:106267072-106505171 GCF_003597395.2 Chelonoidis abingdonii
GGCCCAGGTCCCTCCCTCTCCACTCCCCTCCTCCAAGGACACTAGGGGAGTGATTAAGAACTGGTTCAGAGGCAAGCAATATTGCCCTGAACCTACCCCAGAGAAGAGAGAGCGCGAGACCCAGAGAACAGTACCGGCAATTTGCCACACAGCATATAATAGTTAAATAAAAATAAGGAAAAATGAACTTGCAAATAGCATTACTGTTAAAATTAGACTATATATATTACAAATTCAAAATATGCATTTTAAGTGAAATATTGTTCCTAATTGTATAAACCAAACCATTTTAATGATGCTTTATCAGTTCAATCAAAATGATATGGTTATATTTGTTATAGATTACCATAAAAACGTACATAATACTTTATAATACTTAAAGACAAGGACCTTGCCCAAGGGGTTTACACACCAGACTAGACATAGATGATATATATATCTGATAACAGTTCAGAAACAAAGGGATTTAGACATGATTGGTGAGAAAAATCAGCACCAGACGTTTCACACAAGACATATTCTTTGAGGAAGGATCTCAACGAGACTGCTTGGTAGAAAGAGAATAAGAGGCAAGCATAAAGTCTGGCCGTAAAGAGGCCATGAAGCAGTATTTATTTTGTGCCAAATTCTTCCCTAACTTTTACCCTGTGTAACCTCACTGAAGTCAGTGGAGTTACATGGGATGTAAGTGAGGGCAAAATATTGGTTTTGTAAAAACAATACAGAGATATAATGGCTGCAAATGCAGTTCAGTATTATGCACATGTATTTAGTGCTGATTCAGTAGTTTTGTGAAGAGAAATAAATCAAACAGAGGGACATCTACTACACTTGAGCTACACATAGAGTTTCTGTTGCTATCACTGAAGATTTAGTACAATACCATGTGATCTGCATGTCCAAACATAAAAACATCTTTGATCTTTTAACATACTTTACATATAAACAGAAATAATGCAGTGCACACTGTAGAAGGTGAATGGAGGCCCAAGAAAATAATGCAAATGTAACCAAGATCTGCTGACCATTGACTAGATGGCAGGACATGGTATGCAGGGCATGACCCCGCTGGGCTTGGAGGAACAAGTCATGGAGAGGAATGAATGACAATGTTGTACTGCTCCCCATGTCTGTAAAGATGCTTTGGGATGAGAACAGGAAAAAGCTGGAGGAAACGTGCTTTGCTTTGGCACTGAAAAATGAACTTGTGTTTTCACTTTGACACTAAAAATGATTTATTTATTTTTACATTGCCTATATTCAAATCCTCCTAAGCAGCTTTGGCCTGCCTTCCAATACACTGCTGTATAAAATCCTTTTCTGTGCATGCTTCACTTGATATGGATGATGGGTAAAAAACCTAGAACTATTCCACAGAACTTCAGTGGAATATCTGACCTAAATCATCTGTAATAAACCACTAGATGGCACCTAAGTGCAAGCATCCAACTCTGGGAGGGTCAACAGCCTAGAGCAGTGGTTTTCAACCAGGGGCATGCAGAGGTCTTCCAGGGGCTCATCTAGATCAGTGTTTCTAAACCTAGGGGGCACGGGATGGGTTTAGAGGGGTTGCAAGAGCAGGGTCGGCATTAGGCAAGCAGGTTAATTGCCTGGGGCCACATGCCAGAGGGGCCCCATGAAGCTAAGTTACATGCTTCAGTGCCAGGTGGCAGGGCTTGGGGTTGAGCCCTGGGCAGTGAGGCTCAAGCTTCAGACTCCTGAAAGCGGTACTGTAGTCTTGAAAGGTTGACAACCACTGTCCTAGAGGGGCAAGAAGCCAGAAGATTCCAGGACAATTGGGAGGAGCTATCATGGTAGGAATTTGTGCGTGTTGGGGCCTTGGTGGAAAGGAAGAAAGACTGTGTTTCCCTGGAGGCACATGAGCCCGGAGAATGGAACATGTGAGGGTGTCATAAACAGATAGCTAAGGGTTAATGTTTCTTTCACCTGTAAAGGGTTAACAAAGGGAACCAAACACCTGACCAGAGGACCAATCAGGAAACCGGATTTTTCAAAGCTGAGGGAGGGAATGTTTGGGTCTGTGTCTTTGTCTGGCTCTCAGCTATGAGAGGGGATCTTTTCTATCTTCAAGCTTCTAATCTTCAGTTTCCAAGTTGTAAGTACAAAGGTAGAAAAATAATAGGCTGTTATTGTTTTTTTGTATTTACATGTGTGTAGTTGCTGGAATGTTTAAATTGTATCTCTTTTTGAATAAGGCTGTTTATTCCTTTTTCTTTTAAGCAATTGAACCTGTGTTATTGTCACCTTAATACAGAGAATATTTTTATGTCTTTTTTCTTTCTTTCTTTATATAAAGTTTTCTTTTTAAGACTTATTTGA
Organism: Chelonoidis abingdonii; assembly: GCF_003597395.2. NCBI lineage: Eukaryota > Metazoa > Chordata > Testudines > Testudinidae > Chelonoidis > Chelonoidis abingdonii. The sequence goes on from NC_133769.1 coordinate 106,269,413, forward strand.
GTTTTTCTCTCTGGGTAGGCTAAAGAACGAAGGGGAGGGAAATTCTCTTTGTGTTAGATCTACGGAGGGTAAATCTCTGCAGCACCAGGGAATTGGTGGGAGGGGGAAGAGAGATAGAATCTTTTCTGTTTCCTTGTATTTGGTTGTCTCTTTGTGGAAGAGAAGAGACATGCTTCTTGGTATTGTGATGTAAAGAGGTTGCATCAGTAACTCTCAGGTTAGCCCAGAGACGAAATTCTGGGTGGGAGAGAGGTGGGGGGAAGTGGGTTATTTCCCTTTTTTGTAGACTCAGGGCTTCTGAGTCTTGGGGGTTCCCCAGGGAAGGTTTTGGGGAGACCAGAGTGAGCAAAACACTGGAATTTTTGGATGGTGGCAGCGATATCAGATCTAAGCTGGTAATTAAGCTTAGAGGAGTTTATGCTATCTTCTCAGTTTATGAACGCTAAGGTTCAAATCTGAGTAGGAAGCTATGATAGAGGGACATTCCTGGATTTACCTCAGTGCTGAGCACTTTTGACTTAGAATTGTGTGTCCTAATGGAAGGTGAAAGCTGAGTAACTGAGGAGCAACATACTCCATCAGGCTGGAGGTCCAGATTGAGCAGTCACCGGGTAGTGTATTACACTAGGCTAGTGCATCTCAGTTTTATATGCACCACTGATGGGATCAGAAGCCTCATCTGGGGAGTAAAGGTTCCCAGAGGTGAGGGAAGAGATTGTTCTATTGTTTGTTTTACTGTTTCACTGTTGCTGTTGAATTCCCTTATATCCCTATCCCCTTTAAGCCCATTGTCTATACCCATTTCCTTGTGAAATATTCATTTATATCAGGGGTCAGCAATCTTTCAGAAGTGCTGTGCTGAGTCTTCATTTATTCACTCTGATTTTAGGTTTCGTATGCCAGTAATACATTTTAACGTTTTTAGAAGGTCTCTTTCTATAAGTCTATAATATATAACTAAACTATTGTATGTAAAGTAAATAAGGTTTTTAAAATGCTTAAGAAGTTTTATTTAAAATTAAATTAAAATGCAGAGCCTCCCAGAGCGGTGGCCAGGACCCCGGCAGTATGAGTGTCACTGAAAATCAGCTTGTGTGCCGCCTTCAGCATGCGTGCCATAGGTTGCCTACCTCTGGTTTATATAAATGGTCTCTGAACTCCTTTGTGTGCAATTGGGTTTTTGTGCCAGGGGCTTCTGGATCCACATAAGCAAAGGGGGTCTGTGCCTAACCCAGAGAGAAATGGGTGCAGGAAAGTAACCTTAGGACATCTACTAGCACCTATGTCCAGTGCAGAGAAGCAGGGAGAGTTTGGTACAAATTGGTGGCAACCGTGGGATTGTGGGGGTTATCCCTCAACTTAGCTAAGTGGAAGTCTGTGGTCCAGACCATAAGATGAAAGATAAACTGCTTTCTTAACTGTAAACATGTTTTTCATGTATGTGTTTGTCATTAGACATTGGAAAGGAAGAAAATGAATGAAGAGGAACGGGTGCCCCTTGGAAGGGTCCGATATGTCACCTCCAAGTAGGATTCCAGAGCCAGGGCTGGCTCCAGAGTTTTTGCCACCCCAAGCAGCGGGTGGAAAAAAAAAAAGCCGCAATCGCGATTGGCGGAAATTCGCCGCTTTCTTCTTTGGTGGCATTTCGGTGGCAGATCCTTCCCTTCAAGAGGGATTGAGAGACCCGCTGCCGAATTGCTGCCGAAGAGCCCAACCTGCTTTGGTCACCCCAAGCACCTGCTTGCTGAGATGGTGCCTGGAACCAGCCCTGTCCAGAGCCCATATTTAATCTGGCACTTTATAGTGTGGTGCAATAGGAGTGATTGGCATGATTAGTTTGAAATTGCAGCTGAGCTGACTGGGTATTTGAGTCTATTAAACTGAAGTTTTTGAGCCTATTGCTCATAGGGGAAGCCTATCAAAGACTTTGTAGTGAGGTTTGGCAAGACTATAAGCACCTAACAGATGCCCTCAAGTATTCTTTGAAGCTTGCAGTGGGATCCCTGCAGCTAATCAGAGCCCAGCAGGCTCAGCTAAAAGGAGTTCAGGGCCTTAGCAGGTCAGTTCCTGGCTAGAACCAGAGGGCCAAGGAAGGGACTCCTCTCTGACCAAAGAAGCTTGAGGGATAACCGGAGTTTGGTTCTGGCTGCATTTGCTTAAGCTGGGATGAGAGAGAGCCTGAGAACTTTAACCCAAAGGTAAGGGGTGATGATAAAGGGGCCAGTTGGGAAGAGGCCCAGGGAAACAGCAGCTGAGGATTGCAGTAAATGGTACATGGCTGCTGTTGGATCTTGGAGTAGTGGGCGGGCCCAAGTTCTCCCACCAACCACAGGTGAAGTGGTGTAAACCCCAAGAAGGAGACCAAGCCTGTTTAGAAGCGTGAGCAAAGGACTGAATTTAAGAGGCCCAGAACTAGGGCTGAAGACCGTAGTGAGGGCAGAAAGATAATTTTGTTGGACTTTTGTTACCCCAGAAGGGGTTCATTTTGATGCTGTGACCCGGCTGGAGGGCCAAGGCACTGAAGACCCACCAAATGAAGTCCACAATTTATGTGGGCACCAGGATCAGGAAAAGGACTGCAGTACCACACGCAGCAGCAAGAGGTGCTCAAGAGATGACTGTCCCCATTACAGAACCCTGGTTCATTGTTAGAACAGTTTCTCTCAGCTTTGTGTATGTAGTCTAGTTGTAGTAGGCAGTAGTCAGAAGCTGTTATAGTTAGCCAGTTTTAGTAATTTTACTCATTTAAAAACAAAAAAGGTAATTTTGATTTTATTGTTGTTCCTTGTTTTGAGGTTTTGTTGCTGTCACAGAGGCATGCCCCGGTTACCAGGCTTCAAGCCATGTGCTTCCTGCTCAAAATCTATGCCTGTGAGCAACCCACACAGCAGTTGTCTTTAGTGCCTGGGCAAAGCGCACATGAAGGACTGGTGCCAAATATGCTGGGAATTCAAGAGAAGGATGCAAAAAGATAGGGAGGCTAAGATGAAGTTCCCGCTAACTGAGCACTGCTGAGACTACCCTCAGAGCTGTCCTGGTCTGATTCAGTGCCGAGTGCTGCTGCTTCAGTCAGAGCCACACCGCCGAGATTGTTGGAGTCCTGGCCTGTGCCTAAGAAGAAGCAAAAGTCTTCCAGAGAGGCTCCAACTAGGGGAAGCCCCTCCATGGCCAGTGGAAGGGAAGTCTTTTCCATCAGATGCTGAAGTGGGATTATATATCTCTCAGCCTTGGGGCAGGCCCTGCAGGTCCCCACATAGATCCTTCTTCTCTGGATACCCTCGTGACTCCACAACAGGAACTATTATAGTAATGTGGCCAGGAGGTCACTGGGGTGCCATCCTTTATCAGAGGCCTTTTGGAACCCTAGGGTTTTCCCCCAGTTTCTAGATCGGGATGGGCAAACTACGGCCTGGGGGCCGCACCCAGCCCTTCAGATGTTTTAATCTGGCCCTCAAATTCCTGCCGGGGCTTCAGCCAGGGTGTGGGGTTGGGTCTTGCCCTGCTCCTGCCATGGCTCTGCGTGGCTCCCAGAAGCGGCAGCATGTTCCTCCTTTGGCTCCTATGCGCAGAGGCAGCCAAGGGGCTCCGCATGCTGCCCCCACCCCAAGAGCCACGCCCGCAGCTTCTATTGGTTGGGAACCACGGGCAGGGCACAGGGCACAGAGCCACCTAGCCTCCATGTAGGAGCCAGAGGGGGGACATGCTGCTGCTTCCAGGAGCTCCTTGAGTGCTGCCTGGAGCCTGCACCCCTGACCCCCTTCTGTGCCCCAACCCCCTGCCCCAGCCCCGATCCCTCTCCCACCCTCCAAACCCCTTCTTCCAGCCCAGAGCACCCTCCTGCACCTTCAACCCCTCATCCTCAGCCCCACCCCAGAGGCTGCACCCCCAGCTGGAGCCATCACCCTCCCCCCACAAACCTCAATCCCCAATTTCATGAGCATTCATGGCCCATCATACAATTTCCATACCTAGATGTGGCCCTCGGGCAAAAAAGTTTGCCCACCCGTTCTAGATCCTCCCGTGGTCATGCCTACTTAGTGCCCTTGCCCAGGTTGAGTGAGTCCTGGCACCGAACCAACCCAGTTCTGTCCAGTACTAGGACTGGTGCCAAGCATCAACAAGAGGCACTTGAGAAGCCAGAGGATCATCCTATGCAAGAATTTCAACCACATCCAGACTTGGCTTCATCTTCATTCTTTCTGGACAAGGCGGTTTCCTTGGAGGCAACATCACCCCCTTTGGCCAACTAGAAGACTTATCAGGAATTATTAAAGAAGGTGGCTTCAGACTTAGGCATTCAGGTTGAGGAGGGCAGAAAGTCTTCTCATTGCCTGTGTGATGTGTAGCAGCCTCATGCTGCACCTCCTTAACTTCTGTCACTGCTGTTTAGTTCCTTGGGCCAAAGATCTGCTCCCTGAGAATGCTCAACAGTTCTCGTCCCTAGTGAACGAGGGTGGATTAATAGCAAGAACTTCACTACAGGCTGGGCTGGATGCAGCAGATTCAGCAGCTAGGACCATACCTGCTGTGGTATCCACGCAGAAAGCCTTATGGCTGCAGTCTTCTGGTCTCCACTATAACGTCCAGAATATTATTCAGGACTTGCCTTTTGAAGGTCCTTCTCTTTTTTCAGACCAGACAGTCAGGAAGCTCCACAGCATTAAGGATTCAAGGGTCATCTTGAAGTCGGGTTTGTACACACCTGCCTTTGTGAGAAAGCACTATTGGCTTCAGCAGACACATTGTTATCCCACTCTGACTCCTCATCAAGACCTGTCAAAAAAGAAAACTCCTCCCCCTCCTTCAACTTCACTCCAGCTCCTGCCCCTTCTAGATACCTTGGAAGTGTGACGCAATCATTTTGATGGGTCAGTCGAGGACACCATACCAGTCTTCATATTTCCAGACCCTATCTCCCCAGCATTTGCAAACTGTCTTTCCCACCTCCTTTGTGCTTGATTCTGAATTACTACAGACCAGTGGATCTTGAGCTCCGTAGAGGTGGGATGTATCCTCCCATTTGTTTCTATCTTTCTCTCCCTCCCTTTCTCCCTGTCCCTCTTCAGGGACCACTCTCACAAGCAGCTCCTTCTCCAGGAGGTACAGTCTTTCCAGGAGGTTCCACAGTGTCACAGAGAGAAGGGGTTTTACTCCTGCTATTTCCTAATCCTGACCAATTTTAGACCTGCATTAACTCAACAAATTCTTAAAAAAGATAAAGTTCTGCATAGTCACCCTGGCTTCTATTGTCCTCTCCCTGGATCCTTGAGACTGGTATACCACCCTCGACTTATAAGATGCCTACTTCCATGTGGTGATCAATCATGCTCACAGGAAATAAACTGAAATCATTACCAGTTTACCATACCACCATTTGGCCCATCAGCAGCTCCCAAGGTTTTTATGAAAGTTCTACAAGTAGTAGCTGCCTTCCTCAGAAGATTGTGAGTATAAGTTTATCCCTACCAGGATGACTGGCTTGTCAAGGGCTGATCCAGGGTGCAGGAACTGTTAAGTGTGTTTCTGATCCAGTCATCATTCAGTTCTCTGGGACTATTAGTCAACATAGAGAAGTCTCTCCTATCTCCAGTCCAGAGAACAGAGTTTATAGTGACTGTAGTAGACTCCTCTCAAGCCAGAACTTTTCTTCCAGACTTGAGTTTTCAGTCAGTATGATCAGTTGTTGTAAATCTCAAAGCTCACCTGGTTACAATGACACAAAACTGTTTCAAGTTCCTGGGGCATTTGGTTCAGTATACCAGATTGTGCCTCAGAATTCTACAAGGTTGGCTAGCCTCAGTCTACTCACCAAGCTGTCATCATCTAGACTAGACTCAGTGGGGAGGGTGCGCTTTCACTTCCTCGCCTCTCGAGATTGGTGGACAAGTCTGGCCAACATAGGTGTATTTCCTTTGCCCGCCGGCAACCAACACTCATATTAGTAATGGACGCTTCTGCCTTTGGCTGGGGGGGGGGCCCATCTGGGTCCTCTACAGACCCAGGGTCTATGGTCTGCAGAAGACTGAGCTTTATACATCAGCGTCAATGAGTTGAGAGCTGTCAGGTTGGTGTGCCAAGTTTTCTGCCGCACATCAAGAGAAACAGCTTGTTGGTCCTCACAGACAACACAGCAGCAACATTCTACCTCAAAAAGCAGGGAGAAGCCACACTCTTCTCTGCTGTGTCAAGAGGCAACTCACTTTGGGAGATCTGCATTGCCAATTCAATAGATCTAGAAGCTTCTTACCCATTGGGGTCCAAAACAATCTGGCAGAATACCTGAGCAGATAATTTACGAATCACCAGAGTGGTCTCTTCATCCCAATGTCACCAGATATGGACATCTTCCAATGGTGGGAGTCTGCCAAGGAAGACCTATTTGTGACAAGGATCATCAGAAAGCGTCAGCATTTCTTTTCCCTGCGAGGTTACAGCCCCCGTTCCCTGATAGATTCTTACTACCATCGTCAGACAGGTTCCTCTTTGCTTTCCCACAAATCCCACTCATTCAAAAAATATTATTGAAAATAAGACGGGATCAGGCCAGAGTCAAACTCATAGCCCAGTATGGACATGTTAGCACTGTTTCTCCTCTCTCCTGGGGCTTTCACTGAAACCTCCAGTTTTACTTTCACTAGACTTAGATCTTCTCTCCCAAGATCATGGTCTGCAACCTCTTCATTTAATGGATGCTCCTTGGCTGGATATTAGGGAGCAATCTTGCTTGAAAGATGTTCAAGAGATCCTGCTAAATAATAGAAAGCCATCTACTAGGGCTACTTACCTTTCAAAGTGGAGATGTTTTTCCATCTGGTCATGCCTTTCTGGAGTATAGTCATCCTGTTCTTCAATTCAACACATACTAAATTACTTATTGTACTTGAAACAGCAAGGATTGGCTGTTACTGCTATCAAGGTACATCTAGCAGCTATTTCAGCTTTCCACCCTAAGGTGGATAATTGGTTAAGACAATCAAAGTGAGTGGAACGAGCTACTCTCCTATATGATGATGGTCTTTTGGAGCAGTGTCCAGTAATGTAGGGGCTATACATTCTATGTGGTGTTATTTGGTCAGGAGACCTGCCTGCCAATTGAACTTATATCTGGGACAGATGTATCAGAAGAGTTTGGCAATCCATCTGAGTATGTCCTACAGGTAGCCAGGTGCTTGAGTTCTGTGAGCCAGACTGTTAAGAGGCATCAGGGTAGAGCCACACAAAGACAGAAGGAATACTATGACCTCAAGGTCACCAGACAGATGTCAGAGTCTGGAGAGTTGGTGTGAGTGTGAGAATAGACTAGAAGGAAGGGGCAGTGTTAAGTTTATTCATCTGTTTACAGTCATCAGGAAACTATATGGGGTGCTATATAAGCTGTCCTCAGAGCTGGGTGGACAATCTTTCATGGTTCATTACAATCATCTGAAGCCCTCTGTGAATTCATGGCACAAGGACACTGATCATACACAGGAGCACTGGGTGAGATACTCTTGGGAGTCCCCTATTACAGCTCTGGCAATTCCAACGTGTAACCCAAGGAATGTTCCTGAGTCAGAAAGCCTAGAGTGGGTACCCTGGCTCAGTGAAGATAGGGATAACGAGGGCGTACAAACGCTCAAGGTGGTTTCAGGACAGGGCTCAGCAGGAGAGCATTCCTGAGATTCACCCCTGCCACCTCCGGCTCCAGTCTCAGAACTCAAGAGCAGACTGCCCAAGTGGCTTAAAGAGTATTTGAAGTAGCTTCAGCCGGATTGGGGTAGGGGCAAGAGGAATGGACAGACGCATCCTCTTAAAAGCAGGGATAGTGTAATACATCAGCACATGGTACCTCAGTGCGAGCAGCCAACTGCTGGAGGATCAATGGCCTAGAGAGGCAAGAAGTGGGAAGATTCCAGGACAGTTAGGAGGAGTCAGAGAGGGGGGTGAGAGTGCCATCTTGGCAGGAGTGTGGGCGAGGGGGCTTTGTTGGAAAGGAAGGACTGTATTTCCCTAGATGTAGCTGTATGTGAGCCTGGGAAACAGGATATGGGATGGGCACTGCTAGACTGGGCCTGATGGTGTACACTTATACTCATGTATGTCCTGATGGAAGGGGGAATGCTGAGTAGCTGAGAAGCAATATACCCCGCCATGCTAGAGGTCCAAACTGAGCAGCCCCTGAGCTGCTACCACAACTGGCTAGGGCATCTCAGTTTTATGTGCACCACTGGTGAGATTAGGTTTTGTGCCCCTCTGAAGGTTGAAGAAGGAATTATTCAGGGTTATTTTACTGTTGAAGTCCCTTAAGGCTCCCATCCCCTTTCAGCCCATTGGTCTGTACCCATATCCTACCCTAATATTCTTATATAGAGATAAGATGAGTGAGATAGTGTCTTTTATTGGACCAATTTCTGTTGATGAGAGAGACAAGCTTTTGAGCCACACCAGTCGTGAAGTCCTGAAGAAGAGTTCTGTGTACCTCAAAAGCTTGTGTCTCTCACCAACAGAAGTTGGTTCAATAAAAGCGATTATCCCACCCACCTTTCGCTCTAATATCCTGGGATTGACACAGCTAAAACTACACTGCATGCATTCTTTTATAGAAACAGTCTCTGAACTCCACTGTGTGCAGTTGGGTTTTTGAGTCTGAGCTTCCAGATCCAGGTAACCAAAGGCAGGTGGGGTGGTCTATTCTTGACCTAGAGAAAAACAGGTGCAGGCCTGACACCTTAGGATGGTATTTCTCAAGCTTTTTGTGCTGATGACCCCTTTGAACTTAAAAGAAAAATCGCAACCACACTCCACCTCCCCTCCCACTATAATTTTTTTTTAAATAGCTACCTTAACTCCAGGCTTCCACAACCCTGTGGGGCTTGGAGCTTCAGTTTAAGATCGTCATGACCCCCAGGTTGAGAAACACTGCTTGAGGACATCTACCACTAGCGTCTGTGGCTAGCACTGGGGGTAAGGGAGTAGCCGATACACATCCCTGGCTTTTAGTTATGCAAAGCACTCTCTTTGCTCAGCTACTTTGGGGAACGCCCTGTTTGTCTCTTGAGTCTGGCCCATTGCACGGGATGGGGCTGCCCGGGGAGTGCCTTTACACAACTCTACTTAAGGGCTTGACCAGAGCTGAAGCCAAAACACATGTGGATCTTGTGCAAAACCTAAGCGAGTATCGCAACCCGAGCCCCGTTCAGTAGCAGCTTGTCCTACCTCCCCCCGCCGTTGGCCCGTCCCACCTCCCCCCAGTCGCTGGCGGTGCGACACTTGCATCTCCCGGGGCTCCGTTGCACCAGCAGCTGCCAGCTCCGCGGCTGGGTCTCTCGCCCCTGATCCCGCCCCCCTGGAAAGTCAGCGCGGAGAAGGGCGGGGCTCGAGGAAGTGACTTCAGGCGGCCGCTACGGCGGCAGGGCGAGAGGGTGGTTGTGGGGAGCCCCGGCGGCAGAGCGAGGAGTCGCACGCAGCTCGGGGGCTGCAGCACCGGGCATGGCGGCGGCGCGTTCCCTGCTGGGCGCAGGGCGGGCGGGGTGTGCGGGTCGCGCTGCCGCGGGGCTCTGCTGCTGCAGCGTCTCCAGAGCGAGTCCCCATTGCACGGTGGCTTCCCAGCAGCAGCAGCCGGCGTCCCCTGCGCCCAGCCCGGACATGAAGCGCTACCTGTGGGCGCGCTACAGGGAGGCCAAGAAAGTGACCAAGGGTGAGTGCCGCGCAGAGCCCCTGGGACTGGGGCTTCCGCCAGCATCAGTGTCACGCTGGGGCCGGAGGGTACCTCTCTCCCTCTCGGGCACGTGGGCAGCAGCTGCCGTAGGGCAGCGGTCCGCCACCCCCTCTGCTGCCCTGCCAGCGTGCCAGGCGGCTCTGCGTGTTTCCCTTGCCAAAGTACATCCCAGGTTCTGGGCTGAAGAGCGGCAGCCAGACCGGGGGCGGGCGGGGGCGACTTCATTAACCTGGGTCGTGCACCCCACCACCATTAATGCCCTTGAGGAGCAAGGAGGACCTTGAGTCCTTATACAATAGCTTTCCCCAAACCTCCACGTTCAGCAAGCTTCCTGGAGCTTGGTGCCAGCCTGGAAAGGGTGAAGAAAGGACTGACGGCCTCCTGCTAGGATTTGGACTTGTGGTTGTAGGGAGCCTGGGTCAGTGGCAGCAGAGGCTTATCTCATAAAGCTCGCTGCTTCAGTAGTTGCTTTAAGGGTGCCAGTTGTGAAGTGGCTGCTTCCCCAAGAGGAAATAGAATGAGTCAGTTAAAGGCCAAAACATTTCACTCAAAACAAAATTTGTGCTGTATCTTTCCCAGAGGTACCTGCACTAGCTGGTATTATGTTTGCTATATAAGACAGAAGGAAAATAAAGTTTCCGCAAGATAGTGGGTTCAGGTGGCAAATTGAAGTCCACGTTGAGCTTTTCTATCAAGCATACCTGTTAAAAATGCATTTTGTTTTTACCATTTGGCTTTTTGTGTGTTCTGTAGTTGCCAAATGGTGCCTTCCACCATGGTGATTGTAACTAGTTGTAGATGGCTAAAATATGAATTTGCCTGGTGATGTGACTGAAGTCTGTTATGCAGCTCCTCAAATACAGTATTTTTAGTATGACCGTGATTTGTGTGGTTGGCTTTGTCTTCATGAAAACGACAGTAGCCTCTTTTCATAATCATCTTAAATTATGGGTGACTTTTCACTTTTATCTCATCAGAGATAAGAAACTACATTAAAACTGATAAGGGGGTCTGAAGACTGAACTATCAACAAATGTTGGAATCATGATCGGCTCAGCACCTGTATTTTTTCAGACCACAAATACTGAAATAACTGTGAACCATTCTATTTACATTTTTGAACTAGAAGCTATTAACTTTAAATATTTGAAACGATTTTGAAAGAAAATGTTTTGCTATGGTGTAACTCAGAGTTGATAACACTTTTTACATCTTTGTTTTTAAATCTGTTTCACTGTAGCACTGAGACAAAAGTAAATTAAACAAATAAGAAAAGCAAGAAGTTAATTTAATACGGGTGTATGTGGTCTTTCTGTTTGAGGCCCCTTCTGCAAAGGGGTCACGTTCCAAAAGTGCTAGAGTGAAGTGACCTTTTAGTTGGTTTTCTTTTGGCTACAAGTCCAATTAATTAATTACTATTTAACCCCAAGACTGCTGCACAGGAATGTCCCCACTTCTGGTAAATAACTTTGAGGTATTGAAGCAAGGAAGCAAAAGTTGATAAGTAGGTTTGTGCAAAGTAACTTCAGGCAGTTTTCTGAAGATGAGGGAACAAGGTTTCGTTGGGTCAGTCACTTAGAGCAGGGGTTTTCACAACAAATTTTTTGATGGCCCCAGAGTGCAGCCACCAACTCTTGCTCTGACAATTTCCCCTAAAATATGTAATTAGCCATTGGAAAAACAAGTAAATACGCACATATACACATTACAAGGCACCAACCTGTCTCTCTGTCCCTGCCTCCTATGGCCCTTCAGTGAGAGCTTGCCCCAGGGAAGGTGGGTTTGGAACTCACTGGCTGCTTGTAGAGTCCCAGGCTCCCTGTGCCCTGATTGTGGAGGAGCTGCCCAGGGGAGTGCACCAGCAACTGAATGCTACAGTTACCTTCACTGACAAGAGCTGCCTTAGGTGTTGTGCACACTGGTCCCATGTGTCTCCAGAGGCGCTGCCCAGAGCATCCAAGGAGGCTGCACAGTGCAGGACGCCGATCCCTGCCGGCGGCTCCAGCGCAAACATCAAGGCAGCACATCTGGCTGTCCTTGGTAACAAGTATTCAGGAGCAACAGCTGGGCACTGCAGGGAGTGGCCACTCTTTCTGCAAAAGGAGACTGAAGGTAAGGAGGGCTGTGACTCAAGCTATTTGAGGGGTGACTGAACCTTTAAATTGTACCCCCCCACAACATGCATAACTTGGGAGGGGGGCACCCCTATATGCACCTCCAATCTCTGCCCATGCTTTGGAGGCTGTTGTGGCTGGAAATAAATCTCCTGGTGGCTACATGTGGCCATGGTGGCCACATTTGAGAAATGCTGCCTTAGAGTATGTCTACACTGCAATAAAAAACTTGTGGCACAGCATCTCAGAGCCCAGGTCAGCTGAGTCGGACTTGCAGGGCTCAGGTTGCAGAGCTATAAAATTGCAGTGTAGATGTTTGGGCCTGGGCTCTGACCCCTTGTGAAGTCTCAGAGCCTGATCCCCAGTCTGAGCCTGAACGCCTACACTGCAATTTTATACTCCACAAGCCTGAGCCACCTGACCTGGGTTAGCCACTGCTGTGCTGTGGGGTTTTTATTGCAATGGAGACATACCTTTAGCCTCTCTCTGCCACAGTTCCCCATCTGCAAAATTGGGATAATACTGTTCCTCAGAACGCCTATGTGAGGTGGGGAAATGCATTAAAGATTGTGAAGCTCTTTGAGATCTACTGATGAAAAGCCCTATATAAAAACTGTGCATTTTTATTATCCAACAGCCTGGCTAAGTTGCTAGCTGAGAATTTGAACATTAGCTTTTTTGACTACCACTGAACATTGAGCAGATGTTTTCAGAGAACTATCCCAGATGACTCAAAGATCTTTCTTGAGATAACAGCTGATTTAGACCCTAACACTTTGTATATATTATGGGATTATTTTTTCCAATGTGGGTTACTTTGCACTTATAAACATTGAATTTCATCTGTCATTTTGTTGCCCAGTCACCCCGTTTTGAGAGATCCTTTTATAACTCTTTGCAGTCAGCTTTGGACTTAACTATCTTGAGTAATTTTGTATTGTCTGCAAACTTTGCCACCTCTCTATTTACCCCTTTTTCCAGATCGCTTATGAATATGTTATACAGTACAGAACCCAGTACAGATCTTTGTGGACTCCCCATATTTACCTCTTTCTGTTGTGAAAACTGGACTGTTTCTTTCTACCCTTTGTTTTTGTATTTTTTTGACCAGTTACTGATACGTGAGAGTACCTTCCCTGTTATCCCATTACTGCTTGCTTTTGGTATGGGACCTTGTCAAAAGCTTTCTGAAAGTCCAAATACACTATATCCAATGAATTACCCTTGCCCACATGTTTATTGACCTCCTCAAGAATTCTAATAGATTGGTGAGACATGGTTTTCCTTTTCAAAAGCTGTAATGTATCGTGTTCATATATTTGTCTGATAATTCTGTTCACTACTGTAGCTTCAACCAATTTGCTTGGTACTGAAGTTAGATTAACTGGCCTGGAAAAGCCAGAATTACCTCTAGAATCTTTAAAAAAAAAATCAGCATTACATTAGCGATCCCCTAGTCATCTGGTGCAGAATCTGAGTTAAGCAATAGGTTACGCACCATAGTTAAGTTTTGAAGAAACTCAAATATGAAATTGCAGAACTCTTGGGTGAATACCATTTGGTCCTGATGACTTAAATGTATTATTTCTTCCAAAGCTGCATCTATAGATACCTCTATCTGGCCCAGTTCCTCAGATTTGTCACCTAAAAAGAATGGCTCAAGTATGGGAATCTCCCTCATATCCTCTGCAGTGAAGACCAATACAAAGAATTCATTGAGCTGCTTTGCAATGGTCTCATCTTCCTTGAGTGCTCCTGTAGTACCTTGGTCATCTAGTGGCCCCACTAATTGTTTGGCAGGTTTCCTGCTTCTGATGTACTTAAATTTTTTTGTTATTAGTTTGTATATCTTTTGCTAGTGGCTCTTCAAATTCTTTGTTGGCCTGCATAATTATATTTGTACATTTGATTTCCCAGAGTTTATGCTCCTTTGTGTTTTTCCTCAGTGGGATTTTTACTTCCAGGTTTTAAAGGATGCCTTTATGCCTCTAACCACTTCATTTATTTCAGTATTTAGCCATGGGGGCATTTTTTTGGTCCTTACTTTTAAAAAAGAAAAAGTTGGAGGTATATGTTTGAGCCTCTATTATGGTGTTTTTAAATAGTTTCCATGCAGCTTGTGGGCATTTCACTCCTGTGACTGTTCCTTTTAATCTCCATTTAACTAGCTTTCTTATTTTTACGTGGTTCTCTTTTCTTTCTTTCTTTAAGTTAAATGCTACTATGGTAGGTTTCTTTGGTATTTTTCCCACTGTAAGGATGTTAAACTTAATTACATTATGGTTGCTATTACCAAACGGTTCTGTTATATTCACCTCTTGGACCAGATCCTGTGTTACCATGAGAACTAAATCAAGACTGGGCTCTCCCCTTGTGGGTTCCAGGAGAAGCTGCTTCGAGAAGCTGTCGTTAATGGTGTCTAGAAATGTTGTTATTGCATCCCATCCTAAGGTGACATATGCCCAGTCAGTATGGAAATAGTTGAAATCCCCTGTTCCTGGGTTTTCTGTTTTTTTGTAGCCTCTCTGGTCTCCCTGAGTGACTTCACAATCACGGTCACTATCCTGGTCAGGTGATTAGTGGTATATTCCTACTGCTTTACTTTTATTATTGTAGCATGGAATTTTTATCTGTAGAGATTCTATGGTACAGTTTGTCATCTAAGACTCTTTACTATATTTGTCTCGCTGCCTTCTCTCACAAATATTTCCACTCCCCCACCAGAGCGACTTGCTGTGTCATTCCTGTATATTTTGTATCAGGTATTTCTGTGTTCTATTGATTATCATTGTTCCACCATATTAAAGTCTGCATATTAAAGTGAAATGGCTTAATAGCGTCCATCAACACTTACTTATGTTTGTAGAATCATAGAAATACAGAGCTGGAAGAGACCTCGAGAAGTCATCAAGGCCAGCCCCTTGTGCTGAAGCAGGACCAAACAAACCTAGACCATCCTTGACAGGCATTTGCCTAACCTGTTCTTAGAAACCTCCAATCATAGGGGTTCCACAACCTCCCTTGGAAGCCTATTCCGGTGCTTAACTTTTGTAGTTAGAATTTTTTATTTTTTTTTTACTTTTCCCTAATATCTAACCTAAATTTCACTTACTGCAGATTAAGTCCATTGCTTCTTGTCCTACCATCAGTGGACATGGAGAACAATCAATCACCATCCTCATTCTAACAGCCCTTAACACATTTGAAGACTATCAGGTCACTGCTCAGTTGTCTTTTCTCAAGACTAAATGTGCCCAGGGTTTTTTAACCTTTCCTCGTAGGTCAGTTAATCTAAACCTTTTGTCATTTTTTTGTTCCTCTCCCCTGCACTCTCTCTAGTTTGTCCACATCTTTCCTTAAATGTGGCAGTCACAACTGGAGACGGTAATCCAGCTGAGGCCTTGCCAATGCTGAGTAGAGCAGGACAGTTACCTCCCTTGATTAATATATGACCCTCTTGTTAATACACCCCAGAACGTTATTACCTTTTTTGCACAACTGTGTCACATTGCTGGCTCCTATTCAATTTGTGATCCATTATAACCCCCAGATCCTTCTCAGCAGTACTGACACTGCTGTCATTTTGCAGTTGTGCATTTGGTATTTTTCTTCTTTAAGTGAAATATTTTGCACTTATCTTTATTGAAATTAATCTTGTTGAATTCAGACCAATTCTCCATTTTGTCAGGGTCATTTTGAATTTTAATCCTGTTTTGTAGAGTGATGTAACTCTCCCCAGCTTGGTGTCATCTGCAAATTTTATAAGCATACTCTCTACTCCATTATCCAAATCAGTAATGAAAATATTGGCTAGTACCAGACCCAGAACTGCCCCCTGCAGGACTCCACTAGTTCTGCCCTCCCAGTTTGATTGTGAATCATGGATAACAACTTTTTGAATATGATCTTTCAATCAGTTGTGCACCCACTGGATAGTAATTTCATCTATACTGCATTTCCCTAGTTTGCTTTTGAGAATGTCGGGTGGGACTTGTCAAAAGCCTTACTAAAATCAAATTGCATCACATTTACAGCTTGCTCCCTATTTACTGGACCAGTAACCCTGTCATTACAAATATCTAATGATAAATGTCAAGTTTAAAATATAATATGCATGGGGTTTGATTTTATGCTTCGTATAAGGCTGGAATACTAACTCCAATTTTTTTTATTTTCTTCAGACTTGGTTCCTTCAATTATGAGTAATTTGCTGAATCCAGATGCTATTTTTACCAACAATGAAATGAGTCTATCAGACATTGAAATCTATGGCTTTGATTATGACTACACGTTGGTCTTTTATTCCAAACATCTGCACACTTTGATCTATAATGCTGCCCGAGATCTTCTCATTAATGAGCATCGGGTAAGATGAATGAAATTACAATGTGCATCTTTATTTGTATGAATGCTATGAGCAACTTCTAGCTGAGAGAAGCTTTGTACATCTCCTAATGACCTGGTCCCCAATTGGCTGTCTTTTGGTACATCTTGTGCAGCAGCTGCTTACAAAGTTCCTCGTTCAGCCTCAGCTGCAGTAATGTGCAGAATGGAGACAGTCCAGGAACTGAAAGGAAGATTCCGTTCTTGTATCTGTCAGTTAACAGAGACGTCTTGTCGGTATGAGGATACTTAAGCTGGCTGTATTTTAAGCAGAATTCACTTACTGCACTGTTATGAATGCAATTATTATTATTTTCCATTTGGAATATTTTACATACCCTAACCTGGACTGAATGGACATTGTAGCATTGGGCATTTCCATTCCCGTAATTCAGTCCGAAGGTTAACAGCTCTACATAAATGTCTATAAATACCTCTGGATTAATAAACAAAGTTAAAACTTCATATGTACCATTACCACACAAAACTTAGCACCTCTAAAATTCTGCAACATTTTGGTTGAAACTTCTGCAGCATAAGTTAGCAAATTGTATTCAGTGTCATTTTTGTAATAGAAACTGACACATTGCAGGAGCAGTGGGGTTGCATGCTTGTAGAAGCAGCTTGAAATTGGAAACTAGTCCCCTATGGGTACCAGTAATCACTTAGAATATGATGTAATGCTTGAAGCCACCTGTTGGGAGATATAGTTTCCCATAGGAATATATTTTTTCAACCCAAGGGAAAACAACTCTCTCTAACGCCAGTCTCTCTCTAGCTGCATTTTTATTGACCTTTATGTACTATAGCATCAGAATTACCATGCAGGTGAAGCTTTTAGGTGACAGAGGCCATGTCATCCTATCTCAGTCAATTTAAAAGATGGCTAATTTTTGTCACTAAAATGTAATCTGGCTAGTATAAATAAAAATTGAAAATCCTTATGTAGGCAGCATGGAATCTGGAAATATATTTAAAAGTAAACATCAAATGAATAGATATTTCCCCTGGAATAATCAGCTTTACTAAAGTTTTGATTTAATATGTATATTAATTAAATCAAATCCAATCTAAATTAACAATCCAGATAAGATTTCACAAGGGGTGAAGCCTTGGAATCAGGCCGCTTATCTGACTGTCTTTAGCGCTAATGCTTCAAGTCAAACTTTTATTTTTGATGTGCTGGCCTCTTGCTGCATAATGAACTGTATGTGGCCCTTTCATGCTAAGGGCAATAAGAATGCCCAAGTTTTTAATTTTAGAAAGGTTTTGAAAATTTGGGGCAAAACTTTTGAGCACAGGTGTCAAGGTATTTGTTTTTCTTTAGTCCAATTTTCAGAGGTAATGAATACTTAGAAATGTCACAGAATCTATTGGGTGCCGCATGTGCTCATCCTCTGTGCAAATTGGGCCACTTTTCCTTAGATGCCTAACTTTAGTCACTCACATTTGAAGATTTGAGTCATAGATGTTTTTTTTCCCCCCCAAGTGTTCTTCTCATTCTTGTGTGTGAGTTGTAGATATTTTCACGTGTACATCACCAGCATGTTGAAGGGCGTATTTCAGTGAATGCTAAAAGTGACACATGGGAAGTTAAACTTTTTAGAATTGGAAAAAGAAATTTCTTGGGGTGTGTAAATAGTTTAAATTAACCCTCACTTTTTATTCTTAGTATCCCGCAGAAATAAGGAAGTATGATTATGATCCCAATTTTGCAATTAGAGGACTTCATTATGATGTACATCGGGTAGGTATAAATGATGTGGTGAGTTATGTGGTGCTGAATACATAGATTATGAAAATAAATATTGCATTTTATAAATATCAAAGGTTTTACCTTGTGCTGACATGTTGGCCCTTTGTTCTTTTTTTCCTTATGTTTGTGACAGCTTGAATTGTTTTAAAGAGTGGTTTCGTCAAGGCTTTTATGACAAATCAAGTTGGAAGAGAATAAACACAAATATTCCAGTATTGTTAGAGAAAGTTATTTCTTCCTGATTGTAATCCCATGTTATCTGAATAATACAGTTTCTAGTAGTTTTTACAAGCTCTGAATTAAATCTGTTGACAAAATACTCTGCTGCTCTTTACAAAGAATTTCTAATTGAAATTCTTGTAAAATTCATCCATATCTGAGCAAGAAAGTCTTACTCCTTGTGACTGATAAAAATTGTTATAGCTTTTATAACTGTATATAAGACTGCTTTTATGAAATGTAAATTGTGTGAAATTTTTGTTTTTGTTCAAGGCATTATTGATGAAGATTGATGCTTTTCACTATATTCAACTGGGAACAGTATACAGGTAGATAGAATTATTGCTTACTTGATATAAAGCACACTCCTGTTTCTGAATCCACTGGATGCTGCTCTGCAAGCACATTGAAGAGTAAGGCCAGTAGCAATGTAGTACAGTGTATATTGTATAGTCTTCTCCTGGAAGGCATGGACACAGGTGTGCTCTTTACTGGCTGAACTAGAAGAAGGGATTCCCTATGGAGAGCTGGCTGGTTATATAGTGCTGACTCAGCACCTTGTCCCCAGCAGCTAACTTTCATTAAAAAAACAGCAAAAAATACCCTCAATGTTTCTCCAGTGTTAGCTTTCTATGTGAGTTGTTGCCACAGGGACACTGCAATCTCAAATGAGGAGGGAGAGATGCTCCTTGAGACTGTCTATTATAATATGGATATTCCAGTGAAAAAGTTAACGTTATGTACCTACAGTAGCAGAGGGGAAAATACATTGTATTTGGGATGTGTACCATCAAATGTTCTCTTTAAGAAAAATCTATAGATGGTAAGTCATATCCCAGCTTCAGAACTTCCCTCTGTGTATATTTGTGCCAGTTAACAATATACTTGGTAGGTAGATTATTGTAGCACTCTTACTAGATAATCTGTTCTAGAGTCTGCCAGGGGAAGACAGAAGTGGATCATTCCAACTACCCTGTCCTGTACGTTCCCCCTGAAACTCCATTACAGGCTTCTGTTGGCGAAGGCTGCTGGCCTAGATGGACTGTTGGTTTGACTCAGTATGCAGTTCTTACGTTCTATTATGGTAGAGTCTCTCGTATATATGAGAAAATAGAAGATGGTGTGTGATATAAAGGTTTTAATGCAGCCTTCATGTTGATACTGTGTTATAAATTATCAGAGTACCACTAAACCTTTTAACCACCTCCTCATGTGTTCTGATATGCAACACATCAAGTCCTCAGAGTCTATCTTGGGGTGCCTTCTATAACTGCAGCTTCCCATTTGGAAGCATGGAAACTCCTCTCTACAAAGTGTGACAAAGTGCCTCCTCTACCTTGCTGGGTCCTGCGCTTATTGGCAGATTTNCTTGACTGGCTGCAGGTGATCTAATCAGCCTTAATTGGTTCTAGCAGGTTCCTGATTCCTCTAGTGCAGCCCCTGCTCTGGTCACTCGGGGAACAGAAACTTGTTTCTTCAGTGGCCAGTAAATCTCCTTTCTATTCCTCTGCTGTAGAAGGAAGGAGGGAGAGGGCTGCTGCTGCTGTTACTGTTCCTGCTGAGCATTGGGACCTTGCTGCCGCTGCTGCTGCTCTTCCTGCTGCTCCCTTGGCTAGGCCAGATACCACCACTTCCATCTCCGCTTCCCCACTTCTCTGCTACCCTTTAGTTGGCTGGTTGCTGATCCCCTCACACCCCGCCCACCCTCAACTGCTGCTGTTGTTCCGCCTACAGCCCCGGGGGGCGGGAGGAAGGCTGTTGGCCTGCTTTCCAGAGAAGAAGGGGAGTGAGGGGCCCTAGCTCTTGTTGCTGAGGACACTATCTGAGCGGGGTCCCTCCTGCCTGGACACCAGACCACCACCACCTGGAGCTGCTGGGACTACTGTGGCTATTGCTGGGGAGCCGTTGGAGCCCTGAGGAGGAGAAGTAGGAGAAGAGGACCACCCACTGCTGGGAGACCACGTGAAGACCACTGTGGAGGGGGCTTTTCTGGACTGAGTATCTTTCGGACTGTGCTCTGGTGGTGGGGGTTTGGACTCTGTTTGTTGGGACACCAGGGGTGTGGCATGGAGCCTGCCCCCGGTCCATCCGTTTCCCCCTTCACCCCCACCACCATTGTTGCCCCCTCCACCACCCCTGCTGGCTGTTTTCCTTCTGCTTCGGACTCCTGCCTCTGGAAGTGAGCTGCTCGCCTGGCTCACCATGCCCACTTCCATCATTTGGGCCTGCAGCAGCTGCAGCCAAGCATTGACTTTTGCACAAGTGCCCGTGGGCGCACCACTTCCCGCCCGCCCCGCACCCCTGGACTGACCCCCTTTCCTTTGCCACATTTGTCCGCCCCACCTGTTTCCCTCTGCGGCCCTGATAGTCCTGCCCCAGCCCTGCAGCTAGCCCCGTGGTCCCTCCATCCAATTCCCAGCTTGCCCTTCCCCCCGCCACCCTGTGATCCCCCAGCCCTGATTGGTCCCTTCCCTCGTGCGCCCATGCCCCCTCCCATGCACTTGTGCCCTTCCCCCATTTGAGTTCGCCCTTGTTCACTGCACTCCCCTAAGCTGTTGGCTCCCCATATCCCCTAGTGCAACTGGAGGAGCCGGAATCCCCTCTGAATCGGTGACCTGACACCCTCCCACCCCTAGGTCCTTGGTTGCTCCCCATGCCCCTTTAGCCTTCCCTTTTTGGCACCCTCCTCCCCTGCCTGCAGCCTAGCGGGGAGGGGTGGTCGCCTCCTCTCCTTCCCCTCCTCTCACTGTTTGTCCCCCTCCTCTCTCTCATTATGGCAGGGGACGCGGGGGGGGAGACCCCTCGCTATGCTCCCACCGCCCCTCCTTCACCTACCCCCGTGTCCATTCCCCAGGCCTCTACCTCGACCGCCACTGCTGGTCCACCTGCCACCGCCTGCGCTGAGGCACTGGTGGCGGCGAGTACCGAGGAGAACTCCGCTGCTACTCCCTCGCCCCTTCCGATTCGGGGGGAGCCCCCCAGCCGGTGGGAAAGGTCAAGGTGGGAAGAAGGGTAAGGGCCCGCTAAAAGCCAGCCCTCCATGGCGAGAGACTGCCCCCGCTGCTGCAGCCCGCTACTGGCCCGGCTGCACCCTTCCCGCTACTCCCTCCACCAGCTCTGCGGTGTCCTCCCCCCGGCCCCAGGGGCGTACCCAGGTGGCGGCGGCCCCCTGCCTGCCTCGCTGCTCCTCCGACTGCCACTGCGTTCTGCTACCATCTACGCGGCCGGGGCCCCTTCCCACCTTGACCAGGAAGCACGGCGTCCGTTGCCTCCTGGTGCCCGCCTCGCCCCACGTGGAGACCTACGTGCGGCGTTGGCGAGGGTGGTGGGGCCCACGGCCATCGTGGCGGCCTCCAAAATGTACGGAGGGTAGTCTTCTTCCTGGATCGGAGGCCGCTGCCACCAGGAGGCAGTAGAGAGGGCCTGGCAGTGGTGGGGGGCGTGTTCATCCCCCTGGAGCCGCTTGGAAGACCTGGGGGGTCCGCTTGGTCCTGACCTCCGTCCCTCCCTTCCTGCCCATTGCCGCCCTGTTGCCCGCCCTTTCTGCCCTTGGGGCGCCCCATCTCCATCATCAGCCCTCTCCCCTTGGGCTGCAAGGACCCCGCCCTCCGTCACGTTCTCTCGTTCCGCCAAGTTTTTCCCTGCCCGACCCATCGTGCAGCTTCAACTGTTCCTCCGGCACCCCCTGTTGAACAGGGGAGAGGGACGCTCAGAGGGGTCCTTTCTGCCCCTCACCAGGGGGCCTACGTACCGGGTGCATTACTCGATACAAGGGGAGGTCTGCCCCCTGCTTACTGCCCGCTCTCGCGATGGGGCCACGTCCGGAGGGACTTGCCCGGGGCCCCGCACGGGGGACAGCGTCCAGTGACCCCTGAGCCCCCCCATGCGCTGAGGGATGCCGAGCTGCCTGGAGTTCATCGCAGGACCCCATGGCTGCCCGTAACCCGAAGCTTGCACTCTGGCAGTGGGGGATTTTCCATCAGATCCTCTGTGGGCCGCCGGAGGGCCTCATGGGGGAGGGCAAGAGGACGTGGGAAGACAGGCCACGACGTGGCCTAGCCAGCTGGGAACCTGTCCTCGTTCCCGTGACTCTTTACTGCCTTACTGGGGTAGGTCACGATTGCTGCGTTGGCCCGACGAGGCCGTGGGCATTGTCTGCCGGCGAGGATCCCGCCCGTCCTCATGGCACCGATCTTCTTTGCCACATTAAACACCCGGGGCTGTAAGATCCTAAGTGCAGGGGAAGCAGGTACTCTCCTTCCTCCGGGAAGGTGGGGTACTCTACTGGTTTTCCTGCAGGATACCCAATACGGATCTGGCCGCTGAAAGCTAGCTGGCGGCTGGAAGGGGGGACGATGAAGAGCTACTTTTGCCACTTCTCGTTGTGGCAACATGGCTGGGGAGTGGCGCACCGGTTCTCCCCGACTACGCCGAGGTGCTGGGAGTCACGAGGCTGTGCCGGGCCCTGCTGCACCTCCGGGTCTGGAAGGGGCTTGTGGTTAATCTTGGTCAACTCTTTATGCCGCACTGACATTCGGGCTCGGAGAGGTTGTGTTTTTATCAGCAGTGGTCCGCCTTTCCTCGGCTCCCTAGGATTCTCAGTGAGGCCTGGTCCTGGGAGGGGACTTTTACACGCACCTTCTCGAGGAATGAGACTGCTCGGGGACCGAGCAGTAAGCCGGCCACCGTGGACGTCCTCCGGGAGATCATCTCGAACACCACTCCCTGTCCCCGACGTCTGGCACGACCGCCACCGGAACGAACATCTCGACAATTCACCTTTCGTCTGGGGTGGAGGCCCATCGGTTGCGCCACTCCCAGCTGGACCGCATTTACTTGTCGCGTTTCCATCTTTTCACGGACCCACTCCTCCAGCGTTTGGCCGGCCCCTTTCAGAGGGTCACCACCGCTTGCCACTGTGACTGCCTCTCTCTGCCGCAGAGAGGCGGGGCGGCCTATGGCACTTTAATATAGTTTGCTGGAGGATGCGGGCCTTCGTGGCATCCTTCTGGAGTTCTGCTGCTCCTGGCGAGGGCAGAGGCGCGCCTTTCCCTCGGCGCAGCGGTGGTGGGATCTGGGGAAGGTGCTGCGCGCCCGCTCTTCTGCCGTGACTACACCCGGGGCGCCAGCGATGGAAGGATGCGGCGATAGGGCAGTTGGAACGGGAGATCTTGGAGCTGGTGGAGAGGCGTCTGGCCGCCAGCCCCAGGATCCATCCCTCTGCGGAGCATGCCGGGAACCAGTGGGAGGAGCTCTGGGCCCTCGAAAGACCATCGGGCCCGGGGTGCCTTTGTTTTCGATCCCGCATCCCCTCGTTCGGGAGATGGATCGCGGCTCCCGCTTCTTCTACTTGCCCTGGAGAAAAGAGACGGGGGCCAAGAAAGCACGTCACCTGCCTCCTGGCAGAGGACGGCACCTCCCCTCACGGATTCCGGCGGAGGATGTGCGAGAGGGCCCCAGGGCCTTCTACGCGACTCTTTTCTCCCCGGATCCCTGACCGATCCTAATGCTTGCAGAGTGCTCTGGGACGGACTCCCGACGGTCAGCATGGGTGACCTGGGACCAGCTAGAGCTGCCTCTCACTCTGGCCAAGTTCTCGGAAGCCCTCCGTCGCATGCCCACAATAAATCTCCGGGCATGGATGGGCTGACCGTGGAGTTCTACCGCGTGTTCTGGGACGTCCTCGGCCAGACCTGGTCACTGTCTGGGCCGAGTCTTTGCAGAGCGGTCGGTCCTCCCTCTCTCCATGCAGGCGAGCCGTGCTGCCTTATTGCCGAAGAAGGGGGGACCTCCGCGACTTATGGAATTGGCGTCCCGTCTCGCTCCTGCAGCACGGACTACAAATCGTTGCGAAGGCCATCTCGATGCGGCTAGGGTCCGTGCTGGCGGATGCTGTGTCCATCCAGACCAGACCTACACCCTCCCGGGGCCGGCACGATCTTTGATAACTTGTATCTGGTCTGGGACCTTCTGGAATTAGGGTGTAGGGATGGTCTGTCGTTCGCCCCTCTTGTCCCTGGATCAGGAGAAGGCGTTCGACAGGGTGGATCACAGGGTATTCTCTGAGCACTCTGCGAGCGTTCGGCTTCGGACCCGCGTTTTTGTGGGTTTTCTCCAGGTGCTGTACGCTTCTGTGGAGTGTCTGGTCAGGCTCAACTGGACCCTGACCGAGCCGGTCAGCTTCGGGCGAGGAGTGCGGCAGTGGTGTCCTCTCTCAGGTCAGCTGTATGCTCTGATGATCGAGCCCTTCCTCTGTCTCCTCCGTCGGAGGCTGACAGGGTTGGTGCTTCGGGAGCCGGAGCTGCGGCTAGTCCTGTCAGCGTATGCTGACGATGTGCTCCTTGTGGTCCAGGACCCGGGCGATTTGGTGCGAGTGGAGGCTTGCCAGGCCATCTAGTCGGCGGCCTCCTCTGCCTGGGTCAATTGGGTCAAGAGCTCTGGCCTGGTGGTTGGGGACGGGTGGCAGGCGAGCTCCCTCCCACCCGCGCTTCAGGCCATCCACTGGAGCGGGGGTCCGCTGCTCTATCTCAGTGTTTACCTTTCTGCCATGCATCCGTCTCTGCCGGAGAACTGGCACAGTTTAGAGGGCAGGATGACGAAGCGGCTTCGGAAATGGACGGGACTACTCTGGTGCCTCTCCCTTCGAGGGGGGGCGCTGGTGCTCAATCAGCTAGTCCTGTCCATGCTCTGGTACCAGCTCAACACCCTGGTCCCAGCCCCAGGTTTCCTGGGCAACCTCCGGATGTCAATTGTGGAGTTCTTTTGGCCAGGGATGCACTGGGTCTCTGCAGGGGTCCTCCACCTGCCCCTGGAGGAGGGAGGGCAGGACCTGAAGTGCCTACACGCTCAGGTCCATGTCTTCCGCCTCCAGGCCCTGCAGAGGCTCCTGTATGGTGCAGGTAGTTCAGTGTGGAGCGTCTTGGCGCACGCCTTCCGCCGCTGCTTCCGAGGGCTCCGATATGGCCTGCAGCTCTTTTACCTCCATCCTAGAGGTCTTCCGCGAGACCTCTCTGGGTTGCCGGTCTTCTACAAAGACCACGTTGGACTTGGAAGCTCTTTGCAACGACCAGGTCCGTGGCAGCCACCGTGGGGGCCGATCTCCTTGCGGAGCCCCTGCTACCCAACCCCCAGCTTCGTGTGCAGGTGGCAGAGTCCCCCGCGGTGTGCCAGAGGCTGGTCTTGGCGGGAGTCACCAGGGTCGGAGACCTCCTGGACTACGACCAGGGAGACTGGCTGGATCCCCTGATGCTCACTCGGCGCATGGGGCTCTCCAGACCTTGTACTCCCTGGCGCATACTTCAGGAAGTGAAGGCCGCTTTACTGCCTGCTGCTTGGGCATACCTCAGCCGGGTCCTGTGAGAGAGCACGCCCTGCCCACCCTCCATCCCAGGCCCCGTGGACCTTTTTATCGGGCCCCTGCTCCGTGGACCCATTCGGCCCCCTCACCTTTTCACTGCGAGCCGGCTGCACGATCTGCAGCCGGTTCTGTTCCAGGCCGCGCCAAGGAAACATCTGTACACGCTCATGCTCCACACTCTCCACTACCTCACCCTCACCTCCTGCCCTGATACCAAATGGCGGGACTGCCTGCCACCTCTTGAGGGTGAGAGGCCCCGGTAAACCAGCTTATACTCTGCCCTGGTCCCAAGGCCTGCCGGGGATGTCAGTTGGCAGCTCCTTCATGGGGTTGTGAGCACGGGCGTCTACTTGGCGCGGTTTACTCCTGTCCCCAACACCTGCCCTTTTGGCGGCATGAAAGAGACTCTGGTGCACATTTATTTAGAGTGTGCCAGATTGCAGCCCCTGTTCCGGCTCCTCTTGAATCTTATGTTGCATTTTTGGTTGCATTTTTCCCCTCACCTGTTTATCTACACACTCCCTGTCCGTGGCCCCACCAAGTCGTGGGATCTCCTTGTCAACCTCCTCTTGGCCCTGGCCAAACTAGCTATCTACAGAACTAGGGAGAGGAGGTTGGCCGACGGGATTTCCTGCGACTGTGGGGCCTATTTCTGCTCCTCTGTCTGTTCACGCATCTGGGCAGAGTTCCTCTGGGTGGCGTCCGCTGGCTCCCTTGATGGCTTCGAGGAGCAGTGGGCGTTGTCCGGGGTTCTCTGCTCGGTGTCTCCATCAGGTTCCCTTCATTTAGCCCTGTGACCTCACTCCCAATCTTGTTTTTTTCATTAGTTGTCCCACGGAATTAGTTGGTGTCACAGATC
The DNA here is from genome assembly GCF_003597395.2 of Chelonoidis abingdonii. Taxonomy (NCBI): domain Eukaryota; kingdom Metazoa; phylum Chordata; order Testudines; family Testudinidae; genus Chelonoidis; species Chelonoidis abingdonii. The sequence continues at coordinate 106,295,798 of NC_133769.1, forward strand.
TGTGGATCCTCCCCTTAGGCTGGGGGGAGGTCCTTTAGAAGTGGGCGGGCTTTACCTGCCCATCTCCTGGATACCAATAGGACCAGACTCCTGTGCCCCACTGGCCTGGGTCTTTCACAAAAGGTATATAAATAAAAATCAGAACCTTCAGTTCCAAAAATAAAGACCTTTTATGCAATGAACTTAAGCCTGGGTTTTCAGGCTCCCAAGTCTATTCCAGCAATACAGTGGGATAACAGCAGATCTTAGTCATAACACTTCTGTGTACAGAAAAAAATGCACATGCCCAGGATCCTGCTTATTCTTAGTCCTGGGCTGCTGTACTTCTAGGGAGAGAAGGAGGAGATGTGTTTGACAGGTTGATTTTATTTTCTTATATTTTTAAAAAGGCAGCTGTATGAAGCTTTCCATAGGTTTGGAATATTGGAGTAAATGCTGGCTGGCTGGATTAGGGGATAGGTGAAATGGTTAAAGGTGCATTATGATTTTATTTATCACATAGCTGTGCAGTATATCACCTTCTCACATGCAGTTGGCGTAGTTATATTAATTGGTAGGTGTACTCAGAGTTAGGCATGCCCTTGTCTGCATGAGGATTTCCTGCAGTCCTTACGCTGGTGCCAATCCACCAGTGCTTACCATAACTGTACTATAGTACACCAGCAGGAGTGTAGGCCAGCCATGGTGTTCTATCATGCCATGTAGCCTTACTCTGAACAGAGTAAAAGAAACTCCATATGTACACAGCTGACCTGCCAACTACAGCGATAAAATAGATCCCTTGGCAAAGCTGATGTTAAACTTTTCTTCCACACTCATAGTTCAGCACACTCCTCCATGCAGTCTCAAAAATGGTATGAATAGTACCTCCGAACATGCACTTAATAAATATCTACTGTCTACAGTAGGCTTGTTATTAAATAAGTATATCATGATTCACAAAAGGTCTGTTTTGTGATATTCCAATGATATTTGGCAGACTCATCTGGAAGTTAGAACATGAATCATGAATTCTGTTCTTGGCTCTGTTACTGATGTATTACACCTTACATTATTTGCCTAACTTCTTTGTTTCTGTTTGATCAGCCGTACTGTAAAATGGAGGATGATGATGATGATAAAGAATAATTCACATTTCTTTATAGTATTTTCTATCTGGAATACTCTTAGAATCTCAAGTTGCTTTTTAAAAACTAATGTTTATGCCTCACAACACCTCCTAAATTAGGTAAGATCGGGAATCTGAGGTGCAGAATTCACCTGATTTACATCAGGTACTACAAGAAATCTGTGGCAGATCCGGAAATCCAAATGTCCTGATTTTCATTCCTATTTTTTAACCACAAGACTATCTTTTCTCACTACTACTTCCTATGGGGTGGGGGTGTTGTCACTTTACTAATATGTCTGAAGTACTCTGAGATACTCAGTAAAAGGTGTTCAATACTGGAAGTGGTGGTGGTGGGGAAATAGCTATATAATGGCTGGTACAGATATGTTGGGGACAAATATAGGTCTCCTTTTCCCCTCTGTATTATGGTTTTGTATCTGACATGTTTGTCACAGTGTCTTAATTATAATTTCAACTCAACAAGACTTAACTGTATTAGGGTTAAAAAAGAAATCTGGTTATTACTTCAGTTAAGCAGGTTGCATTTTTTGGCCTTTGTCCTTCAAGGTCACACTGCAGAATAATCTGGTTAAATACTATTGCATCATCTGTGCCTCATGAAACAAAAGCAGAGAGGGAATTGCATTTTGTTGAGAAACTAGAAGCCGTAACTGCACTTTTCCAGCCCTGGAGGCAAATTTTTAATGGAGACTAATTAATTCACTTTTTTGAAGAAGTAAAAAGAACTTTAAAAGCTGGAATGAGTTTCTTGTGTGTCGGTTTGTTGAAATGCTTCTTGTTTTGGAAGTTAGCAAGATGGCCTTTCTTAAATTGCAGACCAAGGTGTTTCTTATGGGAAACCATCGGATTGTATGATAGTATTGATATTTAAGAAGCTCAGGAACTGAGTTTGTATATGTAGGCAGGCTATCATATAATAATTACCTGAAATTTCTGGTTGGACTTTTAAACCGAAACTAATATTGTTATTGCCAGAGGTCTCAGTGTCGTCCCAGATGAAGAAGTCATTGCAATGTATGATGGTTCCCATGTCCCCTTGGAACAGATGAGTGACTTTTATGGAAAGGTAAAAACACAAACTACTTCTGTTTAAAACTTACTAACTGAAACCCCGTATGTGCCACTGACTTGTTTTATATTTTCAGAACCTTCCTGCTAATATTTGTTACATTTGTGTTTTAGGGGCCCTGTTGTACTAGAAGCTGTACAAACACATAGTAAGAGACAATCCCTGCCTTGAAGAGTTCACAGTTGAAATAGACAAGACAAAGAGGGGGAGAACAGTTTATCGCCCTCATTTTACAGATGGGGGACTAGAGGCCTAGAAAGATTAAGTCACTTGTCAGGTGTCTCACAGGAAGTCTGTGGGAGTGCTGTAAAAAACCCGGATCTTCTGAGGCCTCACCCAGTACTTTAACTGCAAGACCAGCCTTCTTCCTGGTTGGCACGAAGGATTAGTTCATTATGCAGCAGTCAGATGCACCGACTTGTTTGCTAGATGAGATGGGGCCACTTAAAGGACGTTGCCAAGAGAAAGCTTTTGGTTAGAATTTTACTTTGTGAGGACGCTGGTGCTCTCTATGGGTGGTCTATCACCTTCTGTTTGGCACCAAGCCACTGTACCTTCCTTCAGCCAAGAAGGGATGTGTTTGGCTCCTTTGGGGTCCCATGCGTGTTGCCCCAAAAGCAACCAGAAAGCTCTCTAGAGCAGTGTGATGTACTTCTCCCCCAACTCCTTGGTGTTGAGTATTGTTCTCAGCCCAAAGAATTTAAAAACTAGACTCTCTCAAATGTGGTCCCTGGCGTGGTAGTGTAGAGGCAGGTCCTGAATGTTTTGTTTTACATCCTTCATAGCATTGTTGTCTCAAAGGAGCTGTTCATCCTTCTGGGCTTAGCCTGCATGCGACCCCAAGCAAAACATACCCATTGGCTCCGTGCTTGGCCCTTTTGGGACTGGTTGAGTTTGTTGTTTACTTCTCTATTACGTTTTCTCAAGTGTTGGGAAATTTAAAATTGTGTTTAGCTTTTATGTCCTATAAGAATTTATGTTTCTAGTTTTGTGGCTACAAAACCTTATTGCTTTTTGCCATTTCTCTTCAATAAGTACTTGAACGCAAAATATTTGTGAGTCTCTGTGCTGGTCTGCACTGAAAACTTACGTTGGCATAGCTACCTCTCTCAGGGGTGTGAATAATCCATACCCCTCAAAAGACATAGCTAAGCCAGCTCAACCACTGGTGTAGACATTGCTAGGCTGCTGGAAGAATTCTTCCATTCATCTTGCTACTGCCTCTTGGGGAGGTGGATTAACTACAGTGATGGGAAAATGCGCTAAGGCACTCTAGGTGCAGTACTGCAGCTGTGCTGCTGTAGTGTTTTTAGTGTAGACATAGCCTAAGCCTGTATTACAGGTTCCTTAGTCATCTTTAGCTTATGCAATACATAGATGAAGCACACCTGCAAAATTCTAGACAAAGGGTTCTGGGAGATTTCACATGATATCACTATTTAAATAAAGAAATAGCTTGTAAAAATGTGATGGTAGTCCTAGATAGAATTACTGGACCTTAAATTAAAAGCAGAATGCTTCTAACTTTATCATATTGGTGTGTGGGTTTTCCCTTTTATTAGTGCAAACAGAATTCTGCAGCAGTAAAATGCCAATAGTAAAAAACAAAAGTTTTTTGGCAATGAATCTGAAATTATAGATTTATAGGCTTTAGTTTTGGTAAATATTTCTCACACGCATGTCCTTATTTGCAGAGTTCACATGGACACACAATGAAGCAGTTCATGGATATATTTTCATTACCAGAGATGACTCTCCTCTCTTGTGTGAATGAATATTTTCTGAAGAACAACATAGATTATGAACCTGTTCATTTGTACAAAGATGTCAAGGTATTAACTTTATCAGCGATTCATGGGCACTTACATAATTATGCTGTTCTTTTATGACAACTCAAAGAAGTTTCAACCCTCTTTGGTTCTGCTTTACAGAACTAGTTTAAAAAAACAATAAAATCTCAGCTTGTTATAGAGCTCCAGTTTCTTACAGAACAGTGCATTGCAATAAGAACTGCAAAAACCTATGAAAAAGATAGTAGACCTTGAAAATCCTTAACTTAATCTTTTCAAAACCTTTTATTAAAATTTTAGTATATTTTTTGGGGGCATGGGGGTGGGTTTGTGTATGTCTGTAGGTCTGGGTTGAGAGGAGAATGAGAAAGGGTGTAGAAATAAGACTCACTTCCATGTGAAAAATATTTGGCAGGATCACCATGTGAAGCTATCCAATTAGATATTCCCTACTAGCAAGGAACAGAAGGGTCATTAGGAACTCCATATAAAGTGTCTGTGTATGTTGCCTCCATTTTTTTGGGTGGGTGTCCTCAGGCAGCAAAAAATTGAGCAACTCGGCTCTCCTGACTCCTAGTGAGGTATCTGAAAACTTAATTTTGAAAGAGGAAAAGAGAAATGTCCTGATGTGATGTAGGACCAGAAAAAAGTCCTGGGCCTCTCTTGTCTGGAACAGCTTGATGGTGATTTGGCCATCTCTAGCCTACTTAAATTTTAAAATATAAAAAAGTCCATTTTTTTGTTTAAACACTACTTTTCTTGTACCTCTAGCTCTGATATTGTGCCATGTTTGTGTGTGATGTATCTAAACGTCTAATGGAGAAAGGTGACAGACTGTACAAGAAACACTTTTAACGAACTCAGTAGCTCACATGTAATTCTTTTGAAATTGTCAGGCTCCCATCCTTTTTGAGAAATTCTGAAGGTTTCCCAAAGCTCCATTTTCTCCCCCCCTCCCCACCCTCAGCTTCTGCCTTAGTATGTAGATAGATAGCCTGTAGTGTTATCGAATTCCTGGTGTGTAGCTACACTAGTAACAAAATGGCAGTAATACTGTCCCACCAGGAAGGCCCTGGCATAGCTCAAGCCGAGGAAAGCAGCCAAATGCATTCAGAGTTCTTTTTTGTTTCTTTGCTTAAACTTTTAGGTCTTTCATCTGCTCATAAATCTCTCTCATTAACTGACAAGCTAGTTGGGTGTGATTCTAATCTGAGGAACTATAAAACCTCAGTTTCTTCAAGAGGAAAGGAATGCGCATCACTCTGCAGGTCAACAAAAACTAGCACTCCGTTAAGGGTCTTAGGCCCACATTACCTTGAAGGGTGCTATATTGCAATTCTCACTTATGTAAAGCTTCTGTTGCACTTCATTTCAAACTTCTGGGAAGTATGAAAATGATCCTATCTTGGAGTATAATTTTATTCTTAGCATAATAGTGACGTATAAATAGTGACAATCACATGGTAACATTGTTTTTTTGGGAAATAAAGATCATAGATCAGATAAATTAATTGCTATAGAAGCAGCAGACAGACATTGTACTGTGACCAGGGTTTTCATATTTGAAAGACCCTTTTATGAGTGCTGTATCGATCTTTGACAGGATTCAATCCGAGATGTCCACATCAAAGGAATAATGTACAGAGCAATTGAAGCAGATATTGGTAAGTAGTAGTGAGATTACATGTAGGGTTTACTCTTGTCTCCATCATTTTTATTGTTTCTTTCTCACTTTCTTATAATACTTACTTACAAATGCTAGGTGGGGAGAGGATATTTTCAGCTTCACATGTCTCCCTTGGATTGTCTTCATTAAATATGACCTGCAGTTATCAAAAATGCTACTTTCACTAGAAAATGATCCAGAAAAGTATTCTCTTTACATTGATGTTCAACGTGATATTAAAATTAATATTTTTCCTAGAGAAGTACATCTGCTATGCTGAGCAGACCCGTGCAGTGTTACGAAAGCTGGCTGATCATGGCAAGAAGATATTTCTCATCACAAACAGTCCCAGTAGCTTTGTGTAAGTTTACTGCTGTTCATTGCTTAACTATGCTTCCAAAACTTTAAAATCAAGGTAGTTTATTGTTTTGTCAATGTAAGCTCACCGCTGCCCTATTTCATTGGTAATGCTGTTGCCCTTTCTGTAGTGACAAAGGTATGAAGTTCATCGTTGGAAAGGACTGGAGGGATCTCTTTGATGTAGTCATTGTACAGGCTGACAAGCCAAACTTCTTTAATGATAAGAGAAGGTGGGTGTCTTGCTAATATAGCATGGCTCAAGGGATTCACGCTGTGTAAAGTTATGTGACACGTTTTGAAACATTTTAAATTATCTGTATGTAATATAAAAAGAGCTCACAGGGGCGTGCAAACTTTTTGGCCTGAGGGCCGCATCGGGTTTCGGAAATGGTATGGAGGGCTGGTAAGGGGAGGGGGTTGTGGCCTGCCCCCCCGCCCCCCATTTACCTCCCGGGGACTACTGTCCCATCCAACCTGCCCTGTTCCCTGACGGCCCCCTGGGACGCCTGCCCCCGCTCTCTGTCCTGCTCCCTGTCCCCTGACTCCCCCATCCAACCCTTCATCTCATTCCTGATTGGGGCCCCCCCTCCAGGATCCCTGCCCCATCCAACCACCCCTTCTCTCTGTCCTCTGACTTTCTCAGGAACCCCTGCCCCTGACTGCCCCCCACCACTCCATCCAACCCCTGCCCTCCCAAGACCCCTGCCCCCATTCAGTCCCCCTGTTCCCTGCCTTTTGACTGCCCCGACCCCTATCCATACCCCCAATCCCTGACCACCACCCTGAACTCCCCTGCCCTCTATCCAACCCCCCTGCTCCCTACCCCCTTACTGCACTGCCTGGAGCGCTGATGGCACTACAGCTGTGCTGCCCGGCTGGAGCTGGGCCACGCCGCTGCCACCACGCAGCTCAGAGCACCGGGTCAGGCCGGGCTCTGCAGCTGCACTTCCCCAGGAGCTCACAGCCCTGCTGCCCAGAGCATTGCGCCAGCTGCAGGAGAGGGGTAGGGGCCGGGGGCTAGCCTCCCAGGGTAGGAGCTGAGGGGCTGGGCAGTAGCATCCCGCGGGCCATAGTTTGCCCACCTCTGGCCTAGGGAGTAGTGAGTTCAGTATCTACTGGGCTGCTGGACTGAGTAAGGGCTGCAGAACTGTTCCATTTTCACCCAATCTTGCAATGTGTTTGAATGCTCTCACTTTCCAAGTCGAAATGGCTCAACACTTTACAGGATCAGGCCTTGAGTTTGGAGACATTGTTACTGATCTCTCTTGTATTAAGTGAGAGGCATTAAATAGCAGACTGATTTGGCTGGAGTCCCTGGACAGCCTCTTACTGAAGTAAACAATTTAGAACAGGGGCGGGCAAACTTTTTGTCCTGAAGGCCACATCGGGTTTCTGAAATTGTATGGAGGGCCGGTTAGGGGAGGCTTGCACTATCCACCCCTACCTGACTGCCCCCTGCTGCTCCATCCAACTCCCCCTCTCCTTCCTGACTGCCTCCCCGGCACCTCGCCTCCATTCAACCCCCCTGTTCTCTGCCCTCTGACCGCCCTGACCCCTATCCGCACCCCCCTTTTATGCCCCCTCAAAAAATCTCCCCTGCCCTCTATCCAACCCCGCCCTGTTCCCTGCCCCCTTACCGTGCTGCCTGGAGCACCGGTGGCTGGCAGTGCTACAGCCTCGCCGCCAGGACAGGCAGCCACACTGCCCGGCTGGAGCCAGCCGCGCCACAGCGCAGCACAGAGCACCGGGTCAGGCCACGGCTCTGCAGTTGCGCTGCCCGGCAAGAGCTCATAGCCCTGCCGCCCAGAGCATTGCGTTAGTGACGTAGTGAGCTGAGGCAGCAGGGGAAAGGGGACAGCAGGGGAGGGGCCGGAGGCTAGCCTCCCAGGCCAGGAGCTCAGGGGCCGGGCAGGAGGGTTCTGTGGGCTGGATGTAGCCTATGGGCTGTAGTTTGCCCACCTCTGATTTAGAATGTGCATTTATATGCAGATGTACCTGCTTGTTTTTTAAAAAGACTAATTCCTTTATACTTTTGTATAGTTTGGAGGGATTTTCTACCCTTGCTGTGATGGTTTTTTAAGTATTCTGTTCCTCTTAATAAAAAGTAAAATAAAATAGTGCGCTGGTAAAGGAACTAGTTCTAGGTATTCCCTTTGCTTTGTATGTATAAAACAAGGTATCTTGCCCATCCTTCATTCTTAATTTTTATTCTGTTCCCACGTCTACCTGGTTTACCAGTAGCATAGTGCCGTCTCTCTGAGCAGGCAGGCTGCTTTTGTGCCTTAACTCTGGATGCTCATAAATTTTAGGTGAAAGCAAACGAGTTAATGTTTTACTGAGCAACTTTTCTTAAACTTTGATATACCAAAGTCAATATAATATAAAATACTGTGACTGCACCAGGTTAAAGCTGAAGTTTGGAGACCTGTTTTTGGTTTTGAGAGTTTGGTGCATAATGAGCACGTTCTCCTATTTTTATTTTTATTTTTAAATTGGGTGTTGTTCGTATTCTCTTTCCCCCGCCCCAGCTTTAAAAAGTGGCAGCCGTGCTATGATAGTGTGACAATTCTATACAATTCTGCTGTTTTTAGACCTTTTCGGAAGGTGAATGAAAGGGGAGTGTTACTTTGGGACAAAATTCATAAATTGCAGAAAGGCCAGATTTACAAACAGGTACATTTCCAATATATCCTTCCATTACATATCTAGTTCCTATAATCTTATGTTTCTGTAGCCTTCATAATAGTTTTTTAAAATTAATGTACTGCAGGTAATTGTATTGGTAACTGAATAATTTTTAAAAACATCCATTATTGGAGTTGTAGACTTCCAACATACAATATCATGTTCGTTTTAAGTGTGATTAAATCTTATCTTGCAACAAAAATGGTATAATTTAAGAGCTATAGAATTTAATGAAATTGGGAGTATATGACTCTTTAATATTTTCATACTGTAATAAATATCTTTTTAGATTTGTTTTTAAACTTGTCAGATTTTCCTCAGTGTTCAAAACCATGAAAGATGGATGTTACTTTAGTACACACACATCCTGCTGTTTTGTTTCTTCAGGGGAACTTATATGAATTTCTGAAGCTTACTGGCTGGAGGGGTTCCAAAGTTCTGTATTTTGGTGATCACATTTATAGTGATCTGGCAGTAAGTAACTTGTTTCTTTTCTTTATAGTGTTCCATGGAAGCTAAAGCCTTTTTTCCAGATTTGGAAAAAAGTGATTCAATATTATAAACCCTCAATTGATATTTCTAAATATTACATTTTAAAACAGCTAGGCTTGTAGAAGTTAACAAAATCTAACCACATTATTGTAATAACAATGTAGAAATTTAAATATCATTTCCTGAAAAGGATCCTCCTCCTCCTCCTCCTCCTCCCAGCTGCCTTGTATCTTTTAACTGGTCTACAATTTAAGAACAGCCATATAAGTCTGCTCGCTTGAGACCGGCACTGTTTGTACCATGTGTAACAGAGAATTTAATGCAGATATCCTGAAGTGCAGGATATTGCTGGTTTGGATGACATTTACCACCAACTGTAATAAGGGATGAATGAACTTCTATTTTGAACTTCTCTATTAACAACATCTAGTTTTATGTTACACTATCGATTACAGCCAGAAAGTGTCTACTTTTTCCTCCTGTCATGCTACACAAGTGAAATAATGTACTAACTGATAGCTCTATATTAGACACCACTGCTTCAGCATTTTAATTATCTTCTGATTGTTGCCTCATGTGGCTTCCCTTACACCAGTGGTTCTCAATCTCATCTATTTTGTGATGCTATGTTACAAAAAAAGCTTCAGGACTCCCCCTCCTGTCTTGCCATAAGGGCCCTGGTTCAGCAAAATACTTAAGTGCACACAAATATTTTGCAGATTGAGGGCCCAAGAAAGAAAAGGACAGTCACGTTCCACTCAGGCACAGTGGAGAAGGGAGCTCAAGGAACTAGTTGCAGTTCCCTGCTCCAGCTCCTATCAGCCCTGGCAGGAGTTTGAGTAGCTGGGGGCTTGTAACTGCCCTTATGCCACTGGAGGCTCGGTTTAGTGGAGCACTGCCCTCCATGCTCTGATGCCCCTCCCTCTTCCCTTTTGCCTCCTTCAGTCTTATGCCTGCAGAGTTTTGTTGTGCCAGGGGAATTTCCTATTGGCCAGAATCCATTCACTTTTTGTATCACCTGGATCTGCTCCCTAACTTTAGAAAAGTGGGATTTGAAGCTTTACTCTAAAATTAAACCTTTTTGCAAGTTGGCACAGTTGAACCACTGTGTTGAATGTTTTTGCTTACACGTAAGAAGTAATTTACAGTAATTAACATCCCTTTGGGCTAAAGAACAGCAAAGAAGTAAATCTCAATTCTCTTAAGACTTATACTTACTTTTTGAAATTCTTGTTGGTAAGTAGGATTTGACCCTGAAGCATGGCTGGCGCACAGGTGCAATTATTCCAGAGTTACGATCGGAGATTAAAATCATGAACACAGAGCAGTACATTCAAACCATGACTTGGCTACAAACCCTGACTGGATTATTGGAACATATGCAGGTTTGTTGAGTGTGTGTGTGTGTGTGTGTGTGTGTGGCTTTTGTGTGTGTATGTATGGTTTTTTTTTAAATAGCTTTTATTTATTAGAGGGAATTCAGCCAACTCTTTAAGGGTTTGAATTAATGGCCTTACAAGTGTTTTCAGGCTGACTTTAATTTTGTTACGTTTAAGCTTTCAAATCTGATTGTAGGTACAATTATTCTTGCAATTGCAGTATATTTGGTGAGCCAATATATTTACTTACAAACTCTCTCACCTGCACTGAAACAAAAAGGAAATATTTTTGTTTAATCAGCAAAAACACTTTTTTGATATTGATAACAGAAAGTACACTAAACCTGTGCTAGGGCCATCATCTTGTGCTGGTGAGTAGGGAATAATGCAGATTTCTTCCTGTCCCTTCTGTTTATAATGATCACACTTGATTCGTGACCCTTCAGATTTTTTTCAGTGCACATAGGCGCTGCACCAGCATTGCCATTTTAAGCAGCAGCATTTCCTTGTTCCAGCAACAAACGAGTCTTTTCCCCTTTATTGAACTCTTATTCTGCAAGCATATGTTTAGTTACTTGTTGACCACATTTATATTTCAGATTTATCAAGATCCAGATTCACAAATGATTTTACAGGAATGGAAAAAGGAAAGAAAAGAAATGAGGTAAGAAATGAACATTCAAATACTCATTGCAATCAAAATGTTGTTTTGTTTGGATTTCCCCCGTTTTTTCCAGAAATCTAGATCCTCTCTACTGCCTGTTGATATGGATAGGGACAAGCATTTATATCTGTCTTCTATGTGCCTCTTATACAGCTCCTGTCCCCCTCTGCACCTGTGAATTCCTTGCCCATGTGTCCCTGCAGAACTCTGTTCTCTTCCTGATCCACAACACATATATTTTTGTCCCATGTGAATGGCCTGAATTACCCTGTTGTTCCTCCCATCCTGCACAGCCCTGGTCCACCATCCCCAAATTCTGTATGTCCTCGTTCCCTTGTCCTCCCTACATTCAGCTGCTACCCATTGATAACAGTTCCATAAGGAAATCTTCGCATAACTCAAAGCCATACTTCTCAATAAGGGGAATAACCTTATGTCTTTAATTTAAACTTTAAGAGACCTACGTCTGAGAGGTCAGATTCTGTGCATGAGAAGTTGAAGTTTGTGGAGACTCTTGCTGGTTAGTTAGGGAACTTCCAAAAAAAAAATGGGAAAGGGAAGGGGAAAGCCTTTGGAATCAGTTAATGCCGCTCCTTAACTCCCTCTTCCAGCCCCGTTTCCAAAAAGACTGCTGTTGAATCTCTTCCAATTGGAAGAATGGTGTCTGGGCAAGACTAGCTAAGATGCAGGAGCTCAAGAGTGGGGAATTTAAGGCTACGTCTGTACCGCGTACCTTACAGTGGCACAGCTGTGATGCTGTAAGGTCTCCCGGGTAGCCGCTTGTTGCTGGCAAGAGAGAGCTCTCCTGTTGGCAAAATAAAGTCACCCTCAACGAGCAGCAGTGGGTCTGTCAGCAGGTGAGCATCTTCCACCAACAGAGTGCTGTCCACACCAGTGCTTTTGTCAGTAAAATTTTTGTCAGGGAAGGGTGTGTTGTGTCGTCGTGTCCCCGCCCCCCCGAGCGACACAAGTTTTACTGACGAAAGTGCAGTGTAGCCTTTGTGTGAGAAATGAAAATCTTTAAGACAAGAACAAAGTTCTCTTCTGTGTTTCCTCCCCAGCCCTTCAAAATAAAAATTGGAAACGCCAAGAATCCAATCTTATGCCATTGGTTTCAGTGAGTGCAAGATCAAGGTCTTTCTTAATAATCACACTAAAGATATCTACTAAATTACCTGTTGTCACATGAAATGCCTTTCAAAGCAAGTTTAAGTGGCTTTGAGTGACAGCACTAAGAGAATAGTATAAATAACTCCTCGTACGTTATAAGTTCTGTTCATTTCAGATATTGGGTTAGAGAAATTAAAAAAAAAAACAACACAAAAAGACACTTTTTAATCATTCCCACCCCCCAATCCTCTGTCTCTCTCTCTTTAAATGTTCTCTCTCTGGTGGCAGGGAAATGACCAGAAACTTCTTCAACTCGCAATTTGGGAGCTTATTCAGGACTGACCAGAATCCAACCTATTTCTTAAGGCGTTTATCTCGATTTGCTGATATTTACATGGCATCGCTGAGCTGTCTTTTGAACTATGATCCCAATTACACATTTTATCCAAGGAGGACCCCTTTGCAGCATGAACTTCCTACCTGGTCAGACCAACTGTGCAGTGGTACGTTCAGAATACCCTTCCTGCAAGAGATGGCTCAGATCAAATGAGCTTTGGGTTTGTACCTGGGTTATTTTATAGCACCCCAAATGGATGAATATACCCATCAGTAACTTCCAGAATGTAGATTTATTTTTTTAATCATCTAGTACATTTATGTAGCTTGATCCTGTTACTGGACTTATCTGTCTTGGTATAGCAAGAATTCATATATAACTTGTCTCTCGTCTCCTGTATTACTCCTGGGGGAATTCTGTGCCAAAAAATTAAAAGTTCTGCTCACAGTATAATCGCACCAGTTTCCATCATTTTGGTAATTTATTTCAAAATACCTGTCAGAAAGTATGTCTATAACAATACAGACATCAAAAAAGATTCAGGAAATGTTTTTTGACGAATAGATCCCTTACTAGGCATATTAATACAGAACTCTGAGTAATAACAGTTCTGTACTGTAGTTTAAATGAATTTCTTGCACCTCTCCGAAGCAGTGCAAAGGCTTAGGGGAGTCAGGGGTACAGAGGAGCTGAGGGAGAGAGAAGTAATTGCGGGGAAGGAGCCTGGGAATGACCCTGGAGGTTGTTGGGTGTGGGTGGGAGAAGTAAGGAACATTTTTTGGGGAGTGGGGAGAAAGGGAAGGATTAAGGAGTGGGGAGCCTCCCCCATGCAGACTCTGGCTGACCCCTAGCCTCTCCCATTCAGTCAGACACATCTGCCCCTGTTCCCATGTGGCACTGTACCCCCTCCCCCCACGCCCATGTGGTCATGCACCCCCACTCCCATTCAGTCCCTAGTTCAGTGCTGTCACCTCACTAGCTCCTGTGCCCCTGCTCCAGTCTGTCCCTAGCACCAGCCCTTCTGAACCCCCGTTTACTCCTCAGCAGCCCTGTGTGTCCCGCTCTGTCCATCTCTACCATGTCGTGTGCCTCCTCACCTGGCCCCACAGGCAGGGCACTATGAGAAGGCAGCCTGTCCCCACCCTGTTCTGCAGCTGGCTGCTCTGGCCCCTGAGCTGGCTCCTGTCTGTTCTGGTGCCACAGCAGCCCCTGGCGGGCAAAAAGTGTAATTGCAGTGCCCCTCTGGCAAAATCTATTTTCTGTGGGGGTGGGGGAAAGAAATCTGCGGTGGACATGAATTCTGCAGGTGGCAGTGGTGCAGAATTCCCCCAGGAGTATATATGTACAAATCCTCTTAAAAATAATGAGACTTATGCTTGCACATGCGGGGCGGGAATATACCCCCAAAACAGAATTGGCTGGAAGGGAACATTTGGTTTTTTTTCATATTGAAACTCGTATCTGCAACCTTGTAGTTCACAAAGATACAAAAAATATATAGCCTGTCTCTTCTGGAGGTGGTCTGATGGACCTCTACCCAGTGACTCCGATGTATCTTGACATGACTGAAAATCTTAAGTTCTATTGGGAGTTCAGAGAGAAACACAATTATCAAACAGTTTACAGTAAGGTGGAGAGGGAGTAATGTAAGTAGAGTCACTTTCTGTGCTGGATACTTGAGTTACAATAGATCTTTAAACCTGTAGTTTTACAGAGACTCATTAATGGGCTGCTTTTTCTATCTCTACGTGCATTTTACATTGGTGTCATATAATAACCTGTGTTCTATTGTGATAAATATGTTGTCCCTGGGCGTAGGCCTAAATTTTCAAATATGACTAGTGACTTCATGTGCCCAACTTTGGACCTCTTAAATGGCTTAATTTTCAGAAAGTGCTGAACAGTTGCCCTTTTGATGGTATCTCAAAGTAGGCACCTTTTGAATATTTAGGTCCTAGTTATCAGGGAAATACTATGAATGAATGTTCAAATAAAATGCAGCTTCCCCCCTAACATTGAACAGTGTCTTGTTATGACATATTCTGTGTTTTGGAATGTTAAGCCTTCATCACACATTGATGTAGCCTTCTGTAATTTTACTTTTATGTTACAAAAAAAATGTGCAGTCTTGGTAAATGAGTTAGAAAAAAACAAAGAGGAGGAAAAAGAAAACTGAAAAGTAAAATCATATCTGATCTTTTTGGTTTTAAACCCCCAAAACGGGGGAAGGAAGACAAATTAGATCACACAAAGTAATTGGGATTGTACAGACTAGCAAGCAGCTTTATTTACTTAAATTCCTGAAATTCTAGGTGTGGTGGGATCCCTGGGGTGCAGCCTGGGACTGTGGGATCACTGTGCCCCCTTCACTCTCTCCAGCTCGGGCTCTCTCTCGCAGTGCTTTGGTAGTGACAAGCAGCAAGCCCCACCAGGTGCTGTTATCACTCAGCACAACTGCATGAGAAGCCCGATGCCCAGCTAGATTGCATGAATGCTCCCAGAGCCACTCATGAATTACCCAGAGAAAGGCACCAGAGTCAAATCCCCATAGCTCCCAACCTTGTACCTCAGGAATATACCATCTTGCACTGCTTAAGAAGAGCAGTGCAGATTTATTGATTGGTTCACCACTTCATCAATGGAAAGTGGATATACACCAGCCTTTACAAACCTGAGCAGATTTACCAAGCACTTCAGGCAAACTCACTGGTAAAGATAAACAGTTAAACTGATTTGTTGACTGCAAAAGATAGATTATAAGTGATAGGCAAAAAGTCAGTTACCAGAAGAAAAGAAAATATAAGCACACAGTCTAAACTCTTGACCCTACTAGACTGGGCAACATCCACATTAAGCAGTTTTTCTCACCCCACTGGATATTGTAGTCCTTAATACACAGGTTTGTGCCTTGAACCTGGGCAGGTCTCCTCTTCTGGTGTCTTCAGTCTTCTTCTGAGTGTCTTTGTTGCTTGCAGCATAGGTGGGGGCAGGAGAAAGGCCCAGCATGTGGCCACTATGTTCTGTTTTATATGCTCAGTCCCATGTGCTTGGGGAGCACAAGTCCGGGCATGTCTGGTGGGCATTGCTGAGTCCCCAGGCAAGGCTGAGCAATTCCCCTGATGTGACTTTATGCAGGTGAGTCATTGCATTGTAGCTTCCTTGCTGGACAATGGCTGTTAATGGTTTGACACCGCCTGGGTGTTGGTTACTTTCCTTAGCATTGTCTCTGGAGAGCAAGTACCTGGGCGCTTCCCAAACCCACAGCATATTTTAGTGACAGTCATACGACACAGTTCTCATAACTTCATGTGCATTATTAATATACATATTTTGATAGAAAAGTGACTTTCAGTGGATCATAACCTTTCCCCTGATACCTCACACAGCCTGCTTTATGTACAATATCACAGTTATATATAAGTGAGGAATATGGAGGTTACAGGGTGCTCCTCCAAGATATAGAATGTCACACTAGGTAATAGATGAGCAGATAATTTCGCACTGTTTAGTTCCCAGTGCTCAAGAGTGAACTGAAGTTTATCTGAATTTTGCACAAAGGAAGCACCTGCTGAAGCATGTTTCCTCAAATAAGCAGTGGCACTTCAATAAACCACTACAGAAGTTTCTAAGCAGGGCTTTTCCCTCTTCTGTGACCAAAGACAAAAAACCCAATGCTTCCCTATCCAACCATTTCAGAACTCGTACAGCTTAACACATTTTAATATTTCCTATGTTTTAGTTCTAATTTTAAAAAGTATATGAAAATATAATTAAGAATAATTCTTGCTATATATTTTGCCAATTTCCTTTTAGGGCATAATTTGCTTCCAGCAATGACCATCGTGTAAATAAACTTTTGGTGACCAAAAGTTATGGAATTTTTTGTTTTTTGTTTTTTGTTTTTAAAAACCCATCTCTGTTCATGTGTTTGTGTCATGTTTATGATGGCTTTCATATGCAATATTTTTCACATTTTAAAAAGCATGTTTGCAAAATGAACATTTACACTGGATTTGTGAAAGCAGTTTTTAAGTTTCCTTTAAACATGGATGCCTGAAATTGCCATGGAGGTTTAATATGATAGTGTTGTTTGAAGTTTTCTCTAGCTTGGTTTCTAAGACTATGTGCAATATTTCTAGGGTGTTTGGTACTTCTTTATACATATGAACAGACTATACTTGACTTGAAATGTATGCGTTCCACTGACTGTCCTTCTGTTGTTTGCTGGAGAGAAGTATAAACTTCCACTAGTACCTACTCTAGTGTTATCAGGTGAGTTATAGGCTAGATTGGACAGTGCAAGGTCTAGTTAATATTTTACATAATTTGATATCTAGTCTATTTTGTATGCTGAAATTTGGGGAGAGGGTAATGTCAATTTGTGTGTTATCATGCAAAGATAGAACAAAACTTGGTGTTACTGTACATAGTACATTTCATATCCCAAAGGATAGCAAAAGTGCTTTATAGAGTATAGAGAGCAGAGCATAACTAGTTTAAGAGAAAATAGACAGTATATTTTTTCCATCTGATTTAGTACCAGCAGATAATAGTTAATGTCACATTTTAAAAATTGAGTGGTTACATTTGTTAGAACACTTTGATGCTTATGGCTCTTGACATGAGCCTTTGTTGCCTAATTTTCTAAATCTAGGTAAAGAGTGAGTCCTTCTGAGCACTGCTAAAGTGTGTTTAAACAAGGAACAGTGAAATTGTTGTGTGGGAATATTTTATCCAACCATTTACTGTACATTTTGTTTCAAGATGAAAAACTTCAACCTAACTTAAAATACAGTAGAATGTTATGTTATGCTTGGTGTTGATTGCTTTGAGAGCTGAGGGAAAGCAGCTAGTATGATTTTTATTTATTTATTTATATTGCATGACATTTTTAGTTACAGGGGATTAGGGTTCAAGCATACCGTGTACAATATGAATTTAAAACTGGTGGTTTTTGAAAATATAAATACATGAATATGCTTCAGTGTTTGAGTGCTCTTTCTACTTCAGCATAACTTTAAAAATGTATTTTGGTATTTTTGTAACTGCTTCAGAATTCTTGAGCTGTGTACCTCCTACTTCCTGTATTAATTACCTTTGTTAACACTGCCAGATTGCTTCTCTCATGCAGATTTTACAGCATGTTTCAAATGCAGTGTGTCTATATTCATTTTGGAGTATATTTAAACTCAACCAGAGTGAGATGAATTGTCTATATTTAATCTAAATCAGAAGTGCAAAAATTAAGTTTGATTAATAAATGATCAGAAAATGTTACTTTATGTGAAGAATATTTAATGATTGCTACAAAAATAAATGCATGTGTTTTATCTGGTCCCTAAAGAGCCTTAATCTTTTTGATGACAGGGAGGGGATGGCAGGAAGCTTATTAGCTGGGCCTACTAAGTGGGAAAACTATCCTAGATGATTTTTTTTTAAATTCAATTTAAGTAAAAATGTGCATGTGGAGAACAGGAAGGGAGGGGATAGACATGAAAATTGCTGTAGTCTTTGCCTCACTTGTTCACTCATGTACCCTTTAAACTTGGAATTCCTCACACTAGCCTGACTACATCAACAAGTGCTGGGTCTCTCTGGGTATATCTACACTGCAATTAAACACCTGTGGCTTGTCCATGTCAGCCTGAACATCTACACCACAATTTTACAACTCTGCAGTCCAAGCCCAAACCATCTAACACAGGCCACCCACAGGTGTTAAATTATATTGTAGACATACATTGTGCTACTGTAACCTATGTGGTTTGCTTGTATTGCCTAATCTGAAAGATCCTGGGATATTTATATGAAAGCAATCTGGTGCTACACAAAAAATGACTTGTTACAAAAGAGAATGCAGTAAATATATAGTTGAAATGAAATGTTACCACCACTGCTATCACAAACATAAAATTCTCTCCTTGAGGTTTACTGTGTTATGTAGCCTTTTCAGTCAGCTGGAGACTTGCTTCATCATTTAAGACTCAATTTCCTCCCCTCCCCACCCCCAACTTTATTTTATTTATTTATTTTACTATAGTACAGGTAGAAACAGCAGCTGCTATTACTGTTCATTTAAAATTTGCATCTCAGGTGTAACTGAGTTGACACAAATACACTACAGTGACAAGGCAGAAGATTTTTTTTTTTTTTTTTTTTTACTTTACACAGACCACTGAAAAGTGAATGGGGAAGGCAAAGCAGGCAGTAAACAAGCAGAATGTCTATTCTGCACAAAAATGACTTGAAATAAAAGAATGAAACAAGGTTAAGTCATACATAACTTGCATTCCTCATTAATTCCTCTACAAGGAATATTTCTTCCTCATAACAATGATGCAAAGAATCTATAAATGACTCAGAGTGGGCAAACCAGACATACTGTGCTTGCATTTGCAGTTAATTCACTTTTTAGAAGGAAAAGCATTAAAATCAAACAGTTTTAAAAATGAAGGTCATAATGCTATTAAGCAATATTTGCGGGTTTTGCTGCTTGTCAGCCACTTCTGGATTCGACCCCAAGACAAAATGAGATATAAAGACACAAGGGTAGCAAACACAGAGTACATCCTCCAAGTACAGTCATCAGAGGCCATCAGGACTATGTGTTTAGGAGGCTGTTTGATCTTGTTCCAGAAAGACGGGCGTTGTAAATCAAAGTGGCTACATGGTGTTCTGAAAAACTGTAAGTCATCGTGGGCTGTTGTTTAGCAACTGCTATGTCCTTAAATAGAAATAACCTTTAAATGTCTCCTAGGCAGAGGAATACATTTCTACGTTAATTTTGTATTTGTTTAAAATGGAACTTGATATTCCTTACATGCAACCAACTTTTCAGCAAATTCTGTCTTAAACACCTAGGACTACATTTTAAACACTTTAAAAAAAATTATAAAAGGTAATTTTTTTCCCCTCAAGTGCTTAGGCAGGGCTTATTCACGGTAAATGTTAATTTTAGACTGTAGAGAAATGTTTTTTCATTGTTAATTTCAGCTTCAGTCTTCAAAACTGATCATGAGGCCCACTCATTACAAGCTGCTGTTCATCAGAATCCTATAAAATATAAATGAAGTATTAGACTCTATTGCCTAATCTAGAAGTTCCCTGACAGTGAATTTCTATAATTATTGTGCCTATTGCATGTGCACCAGGAAATCCCAAACTCAGCCCAAACATTAAACTGCATTCCAGATTCTCAGTGAGAGATTTCCCCAAAAATGTCATTCAGCCTACATCCAGAACAGCATTGCATCATGTTGTTTGACTTCAGCCACCATGAAAGGAAGCAAAGTAAACGTGAGTCATCAGCCCTCTAAGAGCCTCAGTTTAGCAAAGCCCTTAAAGCTCAGGCTTTGCTTCTACTGCATCAATAGGATTTTGAAGCACATGCTTAAGTGCTTTGCTGAACTGGGGCCACAAGGACTAACACCACTTGCCTTCAGTTTTTTTTAACCTTTTCCCTGCAATCATTATTATTATTATGGAGGGAGGGATTACATAGTGCCCCAAGTATTTGTGGCCCCTTGCTATTGCAAACTTTTTTCTAAGTGTAACAGCAGGCTTGTAAAATGCCACTGAATGACCATCAAACTCTGATACAAGAGCAACATGCACATTTTTTTATAGGAATATTCACTCTGGAACATCTATTCTTACATGGGGTCATTGTACAGAACAGGATGGAAACCACTGCTATAAGGTGTCTGCAGCTGAGCTAAGGAAACCTTATTTTTAAAAATAAGGCTTCTTCTACACATTTCCTACCTTTGCTACCAATCAGGCAGTAACTGACTGCCCTGGGGAATGTTTGAATAAAAAAGTTACTCGCAGTCACCAGCGTTTTAACTGCAGTGTCTTTTACAGCTAGCTCTGGTTGTTAAAATGCTGCTGAGTGATCTAGAGTCCTGCTATTGCTACTGGCGGAGCTGGCCCAGTGGTAGCAATGGTGGGATTTTTATCCCCCACCCCCCAATATAGACCCCCTCCTTCCCGACTTTCAGCTAGACACTGTCCCATTACAGAATTCCAGCTCCACGGTCTTAAACTGTTACCATAGTCTCCAAAATCAAAATGAAAACTTACAGCGAAAGGATCGTAGGCAGGCTCAGGTGGTGGAGGAGGAGCAGAACTTTCATAGGAGGGATTTGTGATGTTTGAAAGCCGTGGCTTGTCGAGTGCTGTTACATCTATGTCGTCTTTTGACTGTATAAAACCATACACTCATTTAAAATCCATCATTCTGCATTAGCATATCATGTGAGGCATTCAGAGTTCCATTGACTCTGCCGCACATAACCAAATAATTTGCAGTGGTGTAGCGATTGGAGGCAGTGTGGTCTAATGGTTAAAGCATTGGACTTGGACTCGGGCGACGTGAGTTCTGGTCCCAGCTCTACCACGTGACCTTAAGCAAATCACTTTCTTTTCTCTCCCAGCCCCTTTGTCTTCTCTACTTAGATTGCAAATGCTTTAACATGGGGAGCATTATTTGTACCATGCCTAGCAGACCGGGTTCCCCATCTCACTTTGGGCCTCTGGGTGCATAATACAAATAAATCACATTTCCCTTGGTCAATATTCTTCTTACAACCCTAAATGACTATTCATATTATATGCAAGAGCTAGAATAGGTAGCATAGGCGCTGACTCTGTGTGTGCTCCGGGGCTAGAGCACCCACAGGGAAAAATTAGCAGGTGCTCCGTACCCACCGGCAGCTAAGCTCCCCCCACCCCTGCCTCGCTTCCTCCTCTCCTGTGCACACCGCGTCCTTCCCAGCACTTCCTGCCTGCTGCCTAGCAGCTGTTTGGCGGTGCTTAGGACTTTCTGGAAGGAAGAGGGAAGATCAGGGACACGGTGTGCTCAGGGGAGGAGGCGGAGGAAAGGTGGGGCAGGGGCAGGGACTTGGGGGAAGGGGATAGAAAGAGGCAGGATAGGGGCAGGGCCAGAGGCAGGGGATTGAGCACCCACCGGGCAGAGGGGAAGTCGACGCGTATGATAGGTAGGGACAGAAACTGGCTGTTTCTGGGGAAAATTGCTTTTGGATTGATCCTTTTACATGATCTCACACACTTTTTTTCCCATCCATCCTTGTATCTTGTGCTGAATAATTTTGTTACTGGATTGCTTCTTGTGAAGGCTCTGTGCAAAGCTAACTGGTGTTGGTTCACTCCACGTTAACTATCGCATCTAAGCTTACTTTTTAGAACCTTAGCAAATGCTTTAATTTGTCTAAATCTCTGGCTTTCCTTGCTATCAAATCTTGGTTCAAACACACCTGCTGGATAAGCCCAGGACTAGCATGATGGTTGGCAGTAAAATGGGGGTATTAGGTCGTGTTCCACTTATGTGGCACAGTTAGGCTTCCAAATTAATGGTCTCCTGAAGCTGAGTGTCTAGGTGAGCTGGAGAAATAGGACCTTGTGGCAGGGCCGCTGTAGAATACAAGCTTAGAGCAAGGCTGTGGCTGTGGATAGTGGGTGTGAACACTGCCTTAGGGAGAGTTCTTGGGAGGACTGTGCCTCAGACAAGCACAGTTTCACCCTGGTGTGCAGGACAACATGCTCACTGTATCCCCACAGAGCACGTGGACCACTCAGGACTGCTGTTGAGTAGGATGGGCCATGGCCTTGTCACTTTGTTGTTTAGGCTCTTGCACCCCCTTGACTGCAGAGACTATGTCTCTTGTCCTTGTTTTGAGGTAAATGGGCTGGGGTGAGAGGGAAGCTGGGAGGTTTCTTGTGCAGGCTGTTGGTTTGCCTGGGCAAGGCTCCATTGTGACCATTTTAAGAGACTTTGCATCTCTCCAAGTGTAGAAACAGCCCCTGGATTCTCAGGAACAGAGTTTTTGACCCCGCACGTAGAGGCAGCCGTGTCCGTTGGGGGGTGGTTTGACGCAAACAAGCATATTTACTAACTAGCATAGTAACAAGGAAGGATGTTTTTGAGGACAGACCCAAACAGGATGGATATTGTAGCTTGTATCTGCCCCTAAATGGGGATGGGCATGAGAAGGTGCTGACCCCTTCTCATTCAATTTCACAGTCAACCTCCTCCTACCTTGAAATACCAGAAGCCAATATTTCTCCTCTTGAATCTGAAGTACGAGTACCCGACAAAAGCCACGATTCCAATAACCAGGATGAGGGCGAAGAATATTCCTGTTCCATATCCAGCATGGAGAGAAGCCTGATCACAGAGAGAGGAGGGAGCACTGGAGCCGGTGCTGAGCAGCATTCCAAAGCGGTAGACCATAATTTAAAATGCTGTACACTGTAAGGATGCCAGTGGCAGGGTAGGAGGCAGGGATGCTGGCCTCTAGTTTAATTCTTCTTGATCTGCTTTTGTGCTTGAGAATTCACAGGTTTAAGACCCTCATAAACATGGGTTAAAACAAACCCTCCTTTTCTAACAGACTCCAAGCTGCTCACTGATCAGCAGCAATCTCTTTCCCCAGGGAGGGTTCCTTCTTATGAAAACACACGATCAGGCAATTGTACTGTAAAGGTGGGAAATGTAGCCTTTTGCAATAGAATTTGTGTGCAGGTAAGTGTATGGGAATGGAATGATACAATCCTGGTTTACACACACATTCTGTCTGTTAGCTGGGGGTGTGAACTATTAACAAAACTTACACTAGTACAACCCCTAATGCGGATGCAGTTATAGTAGAAAGATGCCTTAGATTGGAATAGTTTATTCCCCTTTCTGTACAAGGCAGGCTCCACTGCTGTAAATGCATATAGCAATATAACTGCACCGACACCAGATGGGTTGTTCCACTCTAACGGGACTGAAGGTCAAACTGGTACAATTACACCTAAGCTGTAGTTAAAGCAGTACAACTTATGTGTAGACAAGCTCTTAGGGTGATCTTGCTCAGAATATGGCAAAGTGCCAAACTTGCACACACTGAAAGGAGAATCTAAGTGGGTTCACGACCCTTGCTATCTTGGTATGATTTGTGGTGATAATCTGCTAATCAAAATGGAGTGGGAATTGGAATTTCTATCCTGCAGAAAACTGCACAGAATTGCTTTTGTTCTGAGTCGCAATGAAAAATCAGAAATGCAAAATTTTCCGTAGGACAGAAACTTTCAAAGAACTCCATTTTGGAAGAACCAAAATGGAATTTTTCAAAAATTTCGGGCGTGGTAAACCAGTGTCCCAGCTAGCTTCAGGGGAGCCACGGGTCTGGGGGAACTTAAGCTTCCATAGGAAGGTTTGATGGAATTGACAAATTCCCCACAGAATTACTTGATTCAGTCAAATCAGCATTTTCTAGCCGATAATTGTTCCATCAGAAAAAAAAATATTGACCAACTCTACCAGTAACGTTGTCCTTGAGTTTTAAATTCAACTTATACTAAAATAAATTCTTAACCTGGAAATAAAACCAGAATGCAACTGACAGGCTACTTTTAAGGAATTATAGGAAGATTGTATGGACAAGTTATTCAGCAATGATCTCAAAACATGTAACAACAACAACAACAAATACTTACAGGTGGAGGAGGAGCTTTTAAGGGCTCTGAAATGACATGGATTACTCCATTGGAAGCAATGATATCCCATTCAAGAATAGATTTTCCATCCACGTATCTGGTCTCATTCTAACCAAGAAAAAGAACAGTGGGAACTGAGTTTTGACCTTCCTGACTTCAGGAGCAAAGTAAAATTTAGATTTATTTCCCTATGTCTTTTACTGATTAAAAAAGGGAGATTCTTCTTGTGTAATTATACATTTGCCTAAAGAAAATACCCTACCTGGTTATTGAACATCAGCCCACAATTGCTCAAACCCTCTGGAGGGCTCCTCTGGGGCAGAGCTAACCAACAGGAGCAGGAATCCAGGAATGGACAATGCCAGGAAATTCATTTTGTCCCATTATCTATGTCATGTTTTTAGTGATTTATGAAACTGACAATCTTGCCTCAATAGCAAAATACAATACCGGGAGCAACAGAATAACTGTCTCCTCGTGGCCTTGCCACTATGTCAACCCTGACCAGGAGCACTGTCATCTCCATGCCCATCAATTTTTGGCTTTCTGCTGACACTATCATTAAATACTATTTGTGTGCGTGGCACTGCAAGTTGGACACTTGTCAACCAGTCTGAGCCCACCAACTCATTTCATATAGGCCATGGAACAGATCTTGGATGGCAGCATTTGGTCACTGCTTCCCTGGGCTCTAGTTGAATGGACAATCTGGAGATGAAAAGGGAGCAGTAATGGGCTATGGATCAACCAGTCCTGCAGTCACTCCAGACTGTTTTAAATGCAGTTGACAAACTCATCTTGAACTCTTGCTATCCTGAGCCTCTGTCTGGTCCCTTTTATCCTACACCTATGGCACACAGGAAGTGGAGCTCACCATCTGGTGATTTTTCCATTGCTGAAGAATCTTTTGCTGATGTAGACATAGCATATCCAGCTTCCTACACTATAGAACTGTGCCAGAGGAGTTTCTGATGCAGTGAGATGTGACAATCTCTGGCTGGTGAGGCCGGGCTGCTCTCAGTGATGCCAGTGGCAAACTGGTCTCTGCTTGGCTCCAGGATCAGGAAGCTGCAAACAGCTTCTCTTACCCCAGACCTGTGCTCAGTGTATGTAGGGCATCGCTGAGGGCTGAGTCTAGAGTCATCTCTACCTGTTTTTCTAGTCCCTCTAAAACCACGTGAACTGTTGAACCCTGTCTAAAGCATTCTATTTTAAATAAGATTTAGCGCAGATGATCTTGCTCGTAAGTTACAACTTGTTGCTGTGACAACAGTGAGAAAAGCAGCCTTTTCTACATACAGAGCAGAATCAAGTGGACTGTCGATTGCACGACACAAGAGATGCTAGAAGTCGCCCAGCATGACTGAGTTATAGTCTCTCCTGGCAGCATGAATGTTATTATGAAAAGGATTTAGGGCTCAGCCACTTCATGTGGAACGTCAGTTTCTATGGGTGTGGACGCAGGTGTTTGCTTGACCTCTAGATAACTCCCTGTGCAGATGTCCTCCAGTGTGAATGTGTGGATCTGTGCCAGGGCCTCGGGGATTAGATTAAAGCATTTTCAGTTTTGCAAACACAAATGTAATGTTGCCACCAGAAGGAAGAAGTGAAACAGGCACTATAGTAGGAAAACTATTACTGTTACTGCCTAGGTTATAATCTCAATCTTCTCTACTTTTACTAGCCCATCAGTGCTTATTTAAAATGCCTTGAAAGTGTGTTGTGGGGCTGTTTCATCATGCTAGAGAGAAGCAAGTGCTTAGCTGAATGGAGAGTGCACACTCATAAGACAGCTGTTTCATTTCCCTTCCACTCTTACACGCCTTTGAACACTGCTGTAACTAGGACAATCAAAGATGGTTTAACTCAGCCGAAGATTGGTATGCAGCCTGCTGTTGGCTTATAACTGTACAAACAGACCTGTGCTTAAAGGGCTAGACACCTTTGTAGGGATACAGTTGGGTGTGCTGGAGTATACTTTTTGACAGGGGCATACTCTAGTTTTTGGACCATGCTCATTCACATGCATGCTGAGAGTCCTCAAGGGGACTAGAAAATAAATTTGGTTGTTTTCTGGGTGGATTTTAAACAGAGGGGTGGAGGAATGTGTATTGCAAGTCACCTGGAGACCAAAATCAACTGGACACTTGGACTGGAACAACACACCTCCCCATCCCCCACAGATGAAGGTTCAAGGAGGGCAACCCCCCCTCACAATAGATCTTTGGTTATTTTCTAACTCAAGTGTCAGACAAGGGGGAAATGGCAGTGAAAAGATTATTTTAGTACTGTGCTGAGACAATGGTTTGGCTGTTATAGTATATTCTAACGGGGTAGTAGAGTAGAATGGAGGGTGGAATTTTATTTTTAAATTCCTTATCTGATATGCTGTAATTGTCACCCCTGAATGTTTTTCTGGAGACAGGGGCAAGGGAAGGGTTCCAGAGCAATCTTCTTTCCATCTCTTATTTATTCCTCATGTGTCACCTTCCTCAGAAACTCATGCTTTTGTTCTAGTCAAGGAACACTAGCCACACGTTCTTTGGAAGCTTGTCTGCAAGAGTCTTGCTTGATGACAAGCTCTTTAGGGCAAGGACTCTCTCTTGCTATGCATGTGTAATGCCAACAGATCTCAGTCATCAGCAGATGGGATCGAACTTGGAACCTCTGGAACTTAGTGCATGAGCCTCTACTGCATAAGCTAAAAGCCAACTGCCTATTAGCTAAGGCTGTAATGCAAATTCGTTAATCTCTTTCTGTACGTGGTCTTGGTGTCACTAGATGAGACAGAACACCACACCCAGGAGGTGTGTGGGTTACACATGCATCCAGAGTTTAGCCCAAGGGAGTTGCTACATAGAGGCTGTTGTCATATGAAGTGTTCAAGCTGGGGCAGAAGGTGAAAATTTTCACCATAAATGAAAATGTACCGTTTTTCCAAAATTTAAGAATTTTCTGTTTTGACTTTTTCTGGTTTTGTTGGGGGAGAGGAGGGGTATCAGCTTTTTTACAAAATGGCAGAAACTATTTTAAAAAAAGTCAATTTTCTGTGAAAATGTTCATTCTAAAAGGCCAGTTTTGGTTCATTTTTGTTTTTAATTAAAAATTTTGATCAGGAACTAAGAATATTCCTTAGTAGTAAACTAAATGCCACTCTCTCCCTTCCCACAGAGCTCCAGCTCTCCTACCACCCTGGGGTGCAAGTTAGGCCCAAGCCTGCACTGCGCCATAACATGCTTCTGGCAATATTGGCCAACCCCATCTTCCCCCACCCCACGTTTCAAGCCTTCTGTAACTCAGCAGCACCTTATAATGAAATGCTGAATAACTTGCACTAGAAATCAGTTTAGCCTCCTAGCTTGCTGCTTCTCCCTCGGGCAGTGCTACCCTGGATTGTGCAGTGCTTGCTAATAAGGAAGACAAAGGATAAGATGGTGGATAGAAGTGAGGACAGAAGAATTATTTTTAACACAGTTACCTTCTTTGTTGTTGGGATTTGGTAACCTTGGCCTCTGCTGTATGTAATTAAGAGTCTTTTCCCTATCCTTGTTTGAAGAGTAGTCCCATTGGTCAAGTCTTCATAGAACACTGTGCTGGTGTTGGACAGATGATACTCAATGTCTCGTCCAGAAAGTGTCTGAAGAAGAGGGAAAATAGACACATTTACCAATCTAACTCACCCAGCTGATTTTACCACTAGATGAAGTTCCCTGGATGGATCTTGAAATTCTCCATTTCTGCTATTTGCATTCCCTGACAGTAGTCTTTAGCAAGAGGGCCTGTGGCTCTGTTGGCCCTAGAGTATTACACGAAACAAAACATGTTAGCTTCCCCTTCTTGCTGGTTTTTCTGCACTATCACAGGCACAGAGGACCCTTGAAGAATCAAACAACGGTCCAAGCCCACTTCTTCTAAAAATGTGTTTGTGGGAAACCTTTAAGAAATGTACAAGTTTCAAACTACCTAGTGCATCACTGGGGCATAACACAGGCCTCAGGATGAACTTCTGGTCCTACTGTGGGATAACCCAGGCCTGAGTATGAACTCCTGCCCCACTGAAGTCAATGACCAGGATTCCATCCATAAAATTTAAAGCAACAGTTGATTCGAAAGGGATGAAGGACATGATAAGGTAGAAGAATAACCTCCTCTAAATGGATGCGTAATGAATACCAGATACCAATATTACACACAACTTTCTTTTAACAACTGTCCTTACAGATGCAGTTGCAGATAAGTGAGAGCTGACCTTGCCTCAAAAGGACTTTCATATACAGCAACAAAACTCACTGTATGGAAAATTCTTAAAAGGGGCTCAACAATATGTAACCTTGAATTCATGATTATCTGGGAGAAAAATAGGAAAGAGACAAGTTTGCCTATCTGATTAGTGACCTAGTAAAACCATCCAGCCTGCCATCTCTTCCTGAGATTTATTCATTCAAATTAAATTTAAACAGTTACTATTGGACTCCAGGATGCCTGCTGAGAATAAGGTAATACTGATACCATGAAAGAAAATGATAAATAGATGCTCACCTCATTTTCTCTTAGCCCATTATTGTTTGGGGCGAAGAGAGTGGCCCGGGTTGACAAGTTTGTGAAGTATTTCAGGAACTCTCTGCCTTTCGTGGAGCTGTTAGAGTAAACTAGGACTTCCTAGGAAGAAACAAAATTCATTCTTAATTGAGGGCAATCTGGATTATGATCCAGTTATTGTGACAAAAGCTGAATGAATACTATGTAAAAAACCAAAACTTCATTGTTAACACTGAAACAATTTTGAAGTGACAACCATTTTATCCTGTTAAGGGAATATGTACATTGGAGCCAGGAGTGTAATTCCCAGGTCAGGGAGACATACCCACATGAGCTGTGACTGAGCTAGCATGCTAAAAATAGCAGTGTAGCTGGGACTGGTTAGCCACCCAAATACAATCCCGCCTGAAACCCTAGGTATATATGCAGGATGGCTAGCCCCTCCTGGTGCCCGTGCAGCTAAGGCTACGTTGCTACTGTTAGCACACTAGCTGGATCAGAGCTGGCATGGTATCTCTATCTCAGCTAGAAATTAGCTCCAGTGCAGACATACCCTTGGAGAGAAGTTTTTATTAAGAACACAATTTTAGCCCTTGATGCTGCAACTTTTAAGCACATGCGTAGACCCATTGTCATCAGTGAGGCTATTCATATGAGCAGAGTTACATACCAACCTCAGCATTTGCAGGATCAGGGCCTTAAATGTCAATCTTTTGTCTTTTGCCTCTAGCAGTGTGGTAACATTCAAATAAAATATTCTACCAGTTGTGGCATTTAAAATTAAACCAAACCCACTATTAACATATTAGTTCAATTCTGCATTTTTCAACAGCACAAATTTTCAATTTATTTTTACGAAGCCTCCACCTGGTTTAAACCAGTGATTTTTTTTTAAAAAAAAAATCATGATTTAAATGGTGCCATCCTGCTTTAATGCTGCATTTTTGTAATACTTGTATTTACTTTCTCATATAGTAAGAGAAGAGTGAGATTTACCCAGCCATGTATGCTATTCAATGTGAGTGGAATGAGCTAATAAAGCGAACATTTACACGTAAACAAATGTGTGAGGTTTTTGCTATGCTGTGAAACTTAGTTTAGTTTGTCTGTGTCTCAAAACAATGCACTTATTCTTTAGTCCATACCGACAAGAAGTTTGTAAGCATGGGGAAAGACATCAGGACTTGTAGCAGGTTCCCGCTACATGTGAAGCCATTACCTACATAGCCAGTTTTGCACGTGCAGTTCACATCTGTAAAATATAAATACATGTCTTTTAGATAACAAGCCAAGAATGAATGGTGTCTTCTAGGAGATTGTTTGTTTGCTACTGCTCTGTGGAGGAAAAATAATTTGGCAGTCCAAAGAGATTTTCCCTAGCTTAGAAAAAGAACCTATTGCCAATACAATGGGCTGGGCTCTTTAAACGTAGTGACATTACTGGAACTAATTATAGTGCTGTCTTTTGACCAAACTATCATAGATGTAGGCGTAGGCACCCTGTTACCTTTGATTCTGTAGCAGAAGACATCCCAGGTTTCACTCAGGTTGGTTCTAGGCCCATAGTCAACTATTCCAACAAATCCTGATCCACAGTTTGGGGAAGAGAAGGCAGTTGGATAACCAACTCGTTCACTATCTAACCAGCCAGCAGCACAGAAATGGTATTGTGCCTGTAACCAACACATTAATAATATTGTAAAGCACAGAGGAAACAACTGTAAATAATCTAACACATAGTGAGTGAAACTCATCCTCCCACAGAGGGCCAACGTAATGCCTATATGCCCCAGGAGTCCTACTAAAGTCCTGTTCTGAGGACTTGAGCCGTGCATTGACTTTGTGTGGTCTTTCTGCACAGGGTGAATGTCAACTCAGCCCAATCCTGCATGGACCACTGGACCTGGGTGTGGAGTCCCAGGCACAGGGGGTTTGTCTATGCAGAACTCAACGCAGGAGCAGGGCCAAAGAGGGCTTAGCAGCAGTTGGGTGGTTTTTGTGTGCAAAAGCCAAACAGATATGAATGAAAATGACCTCTTTTATCAACACAGAAGAAGAGTTGACAAGTTCAATTCAATGTGAATAATGAATATTCAGTAAACTCAAAGCCAATGTTATTGCTGGTTTTGCTGTCACAGAGAAATATTGGCAATAAAGAGGAGCCTGAACTGCATTGTTCAGATCCAGAGCTGAATGTGCCCAACGTCCAGAGGACTCTGGATCCTTGGGTTTGGTTCAGGCCTCTCTACTTGCCCAAGAAGAAAGTTTACACACTACACACACTCTAGTCTTTCATCTTACCAGTATCTCTTGTCTCTTTAACTAATGGGCCTTGTTACTACATTTTGAACTCTGAGTAGGAATGAGACAAGTGGAAATTACTTGACAATCAGTCTGACCCACCATTTAAAACTAGTTTTACAAATCCAGGGTGAAATCTTGGCCCCTAATAAAGACAATGGCAAAACTCTCATTGACTTCAACTATACATAATCTAGAAGATGCTTAGTATAAACAATAATAAAAGGGTTATTCGAGACTGATACCAGTCAGGAAAAAAAACCAATGCCTTGTTTGAAGAAAAAAAATGTAAGTCTAGTTCTCTCATAAGTAAGTTTCTTTAAAAAATGTGTGCAATTAAAATCCATAACAAAAAAAATTCTAAAATTTGGCTGCTAAAGAATCTTACTCTGTTACCGCTAAAAACAGTGACAATTTTGCTAATTTTAATTGAAGTAGAATCAGGTACAAAGTTAGTACAGCACACGCTTTTTTTTGCTTGCTGGTATTGCCACGTCTCAAGCAGGTGCTTAATGTTGACAGATTAGAGTTCTAACATCGGTTGGTTGCTTGACATGGAAATGAAGAGTGGACAGAAGAAAACAAGATAAGTAAAGTTTTTCAAGCAATCTACAGTTCCAAACCTTTTGATTCATCTACAGGAATTGCAGTGATATTAATACAGGGATAGGAACATCACAGTCCTACTATGTGTTTATGAACTTGGCAAAAAGGAAACAACCCTATTTTGATTTCCATTGTTAGTTTTCAGCTTCCAGACATAAGACAAAATCCTGTCTTCATAAGTGCATATGCAATTCCTGTTCGAAGTCAACGAGCATTCTGTGTCTGTACTCAAGAGAAGAACTTGGTTCACTGATCGGCTTGGAAGGATTAGATTTTTCTTAGTAAATGTCAGTTAATGTCAATTTCACTGTACACACTAAAACAGATGAAAAAAATATTTCCACCGATAATTGAAATTTACAGACAGGCAAAGTAAGAAAAATGCTGCTTGAGAATTTAGTCAAAATCCAGCGATTTAGACTTTTGAATTAGGCTTGTTACAAATGGACTAGTGAATGAGTAGTAAAAACAGGTATATGATGTTGATTTCAGGTTATTTACTTGTATATTTTTACCTGTGATGTTGGCAATTTGTGCTTTAATGGTTATAAAGCTTTAACTTTTTGGATCTCAACATCTACTGTCATTAAATAATTGTCTGATCCCCCTCCCCCCAAATTTCCCAGAAGTGTGAACATTTAAATAGCTAAAAAATGCTTAAAATCCATAATTTTGCACAGCAGTGATCATTTAAATCAATAAAAATCTAAAAAAGATTAAAAAGAAACATTGATATTTTCTGTTGAAATTTAAAAAAAAAAATCAAGTTCTACCAAGCCTACTCCCAGAGTGAAGAAGTTGCACTCCTTAAGATATAAATGTACATCCCTGTAGCATTTAACTTCCAAATAGCTAAGTCTCACAGTTCCATTTCACCCTTGGCAGCCACTAAATATAAGTACACACAGTGAGTCCATTGCCACTGAAGTTCAGCACTATGTCACCTTCTGAGCATATGACAGCTGATTATATGTAGCAATTGTTGCCCCTTCATTGGCGCAGGCCGCCTTTGCTTTTTCATAAGTCAGTTTGTACTGCCCTTGGGGAGAGCGCAAATGGAAAACTCCAACTGTCGCATCTGTAAGTAAACAAATAATTTAACTTTAGGGCTGTATGTTTTTTAACACTCTGTTCTGTAATAGTTGGAGCAATCCTTGAAGAATTTTCATGAAATGTAGCTGGTATGTAACAAGCCACTTGTGGGGTAATATTTCCATTTGGAATCACTTTAATGTGTTGCTTTCAAAGATCCCAACTCACAATATTAAAGCACACTCTTAAACTTTAAGCATGTGCACAAGTCCCATTACTTCAACAAGATTTAAGCATGTGCTTAAGTGATTTGCTGCATACGGATGGATTGTTCAATTGAGGCCTAAATGACTACATCTATGCAGAACCCCTTTGACTTCAGTGAGACTTGACATGGACACAGGAGTCCACCTGGATGGATTCCATTGAAGGATCCTAGTCTAAGCTCTTCATACCACGCTACTTCTGAATCGATGTGGCATACTGACCCTGGAAGTGAAGATCGGCACAGTTTGCATTGGCATGGCACTGCCCGTTGTCTTGCAAACAACGGTCAACTGGAAGCTGCATCACAGTGCAGTCAAGTCCATCACCAACATAGTTATCTTTACATTCACATTTGCGTTTATCCTGGTAGAAGGAAAAATAAAAATGCTCAAATAGAATGTTTTACAAACATAAAAATGACAACCTAAAATAGCATTTTCTGAATGGATGGAAGTATCCCATTTGCTGAGTCCAGCAACAGCACACTGTGCATTTGATAAAATGCCACTAGCAAAAGCTGACTCAATAAACCATCTACACACACACATTAGAATTCATCCTTATTGAGCAAAACACTTAAGTACTTACTTAGGTGTTTTGCTGAATTAAGGCCAAAGCATTTATACCTAACCCATTCAGAGTATGCTTTGAAGAATTATAATAATAAATATACATGGTAGCCACTTAAAATAAAATGAAATAAATACATGTGGAACCATGAAAAGAATTTAACAATACACTGATTGAAACAGGCTGAGAAGTGAGATTTAGCTGTAGGAATATTTATGTCTCCTCTAAGCATCTTATACATTCCAAACTGCCAAGGCCCAGCGTGGGGAGGGGTGAGACACTCAGCATAAGGGTTATCAAAACATGCATGCTGAATACTTGAGCATGCTGTGGGATCCATTCCTTTAGTATAAATAACCTCAGTTTCATGATACTGCATTTCTCATGTAAACAGTTGCCACCAGTAAGCTGAGTGGACACCAAAGTTATGTGGAAAGCAGGCTGGGACCCAAAAGTCAGGGACGGTTGGGGGGGTGGTCTGGTCCAGCTCCAGCTCCCACTGAAGTCACTGGAAAGACTCCTGTTGACTTCATTAGGAGGTGGAGTGGGTGTCTAGTCAGGATTTCCAAGACAAAAACCAAAAAGGCTAGCCCCACCCCCGTCCCCACCAACAACTTACAGGTCCTGTCATTGTACAAATGGCATGTTCATGGCAACCACCATTGAGCCCATCAGCGCAAAGATTTATAGGAAGGCAGGTGCGGCCATCTCCTGTGTATCCTTTCTGACAGCTACAAAGGACTTTCACGCCCGTTTGGGTACATTTTGAATTCTGGTGACACCCACCATTGTTTTGTTTACAAAGATTCACAGCTAAAAAGCAAAAAGAAAATATGTAAGTTAGTGTATTTTTAAAGAGTGTGTTTCCTTCACAAGGAAATGCTGCCTCCAGTTCTTTAAAAGCAACTGGAACATTTTTGGCTGACTAGACTGTAAGCTTCTTTGGCTAATCTCTATATGTAGAGAGTCCTGCACAAAAGGGGTCCCAGTCCTCTTCAGAGGCTTGGGCACATCTCTAATCTAACATATTAGAACTGGCCTAGACCATCCTCTCCTGCTTCAGCAAGGGAATTTTTGCAAGGAAACCTCCATACAGATTATAGATGCCCTGCAGCCCTCTGGGACAATGCAGAGGAAAGTCCCTCCTGATCTCAACCCCATCAAAAAATGGTCCCCAAGAGTGGCAGATTCTCCAGAAGCCAGGGCCATGCATGCTCGGTACTTCACAATGGTGTTGGCTCCTAGTGGCTCTGCTTGGCTCCTTGGTACCACGATAGAGCCACTCTAATAGAGTGGCTCCTAATGACCTTGGGGGTGGATTATAGAAAAGTTAATACAAGTTGGGGATGTGGCTAACTTCTGCTGGGATGGAATGGGGAGAGTGCATTTGCCATGGTCCTTCAGTCTACCTACTCCTTCAACAAGCCTGACTCCATACAATAGAGAGTGGGAAATGTGCCAAGACCCCTTTCCAGATGAAGGAACTCTCCATGTATAGGTCTGTGGAGGAGATGATCTGTCCCAGTAATAATGGTTGACTAGCTCTTACGTAATATTGTCAGAGTGTTTCCTTGCCTCAGGTAATCAAACACAGATTGCGGCAAATGAATTATTGAGCTGGAAAACCACAAAGTCCCCCATACCCGAATAGAGCTAGCTCGCTATCTTGTTGCCCTCACATATGCATCTGAAGCCTCAATGAAATCACCCTGTGTTGCGCCTTTCAGGGCCAAACTCTATTACAATGGTTGCAACCATGCATTGACCGCACACTCAGTATAAGAAAAATCGGTAACTACGCTTTATTTATTTCAGCCTCCCACCTCTGAAAGTCTTTAGATCCGAAATTTTGGTTCAGGCACCTCTTTGATAGTTAACATTTCACTCTGATGAGTCCTGTGTATTAAAGTGAATGGCTAGGTGAAAACAACAACGTTTGCCTTTAACGTTTGGGGAGAGACAAGGTGGCTGAGTTAATATCTTTTACTGGACCAACGTGTGTTGGTAAAAGAGACAAGCTTTTGAGCTACACAG
The DNA here is from genome assembly GCF_003597395.2 of Chelonoidis abingdonii. NCBI lineage: Eukaryota > Metazoa > Chordata > Testudines > Testudinidae > Chelonoidis > Chelonoidis abingdonii. The sequence continues at coordinate 106,331,333 of NC_133769.1, forward strand.
AGCTCTGCTTCAGGTCTAGGACAGTACATAAATTCACCTGTACATGTGATTCCATCTCCTTCATAAAATGGCTTACACTGACACATGTTGTTTTCTTTGCAGACGGCGTTACTAGAACAATTAGGTGAACACACAGGCAGCAGAGCTGTGAAGAATGTAAAATATTTGATGAAAATGACTTTCTATATTTTAAAAATGTGCTCTCATCTAGAGAAGAAAGGAAAACTTGTATACAGTACACGTTTACTTAAAAACCTGTGAGACAATTCATATTACTACAGAATATAGTGCCTAGCTTTTGTATAGCACTTTTCATCATAAATCTCAAAGAACTTTACGCTGGTGGTAAGTATCATTATTCCCATTTTACAGATGGTCAAACAAGGGTGAGGTGATTTGTCCCAGAGCACATAGCAGGTCAGTGCAGGAACAGAATGCAAATCCTCATTCAAAGCTCTATCTACTGGGCCATACTTAGATGCTAATCAGTTGCAAGTGAAGTGATCTTCATTACTCTGAAGCACACTTACAGTAATAGCCTCATATTATAAAAGGGGATGTTATTTGAATTGATATTAAGTACAATTGTCAAAACATATGTTCATTTAAAATTATTGTATTTTGCAGGCATGTAGTGCTTACCTTTTCAAAGCACTTTCTAAACAATAACTAATCAATCCTCCTAACATGCCTAGGAGGTAGACTTGGATGAAGTATTTGACCTACACTTTTTTTCCGGTGAAAAATGCAGATTCTGTGACACAAAAACATTCTGTGAATGTCTGTCAATGACATCAAATAGTTTGTTCAAAAAAAAAGTCAAGAAAAAAAATCAAAACATTTCATTTTGACATTTTCAAAATACTTTTTTTAATTGAAATGACTTTGTTTCAAAATTTCCTTTCATTTTATTAAATGAAATGAAATTGTTTAAAAAAATCTTTTCAATTCGCCTAAAATTTCAGTTTTGCTTCAATCCAAAATGATTTTTTTCCAATTGTTCAGAATTGTTAGTAAATAATATCCCTATTTTACATACAAGGTCAAAGTCGCAGAGTGGGTTAGCAATTTGTTGAAGTCCATTATGACAGCTGGGGTTAGAACTCTCTGGTCTCAATTCTCTGTCCTGTGGTTGGTACACTAGACCAGTGTTTCTCAACCTTTTTGATACCAGGGACCGGCTTGCTGCCTTCCTAAACCGTGTCCACAGACTGATTGCTGCGAAACACTGCACTAGACGATGCTGCCTGCCCCCATAGACAACAAAATAATCTGCTAAAAGCAGTCATGGAATTCCCAGCATCTGAGCGATCCCAGAGTAGACAAATACAGCTGCATCTGACGCAGACACCATTGCTGCTGTACAGCAGGGAGGTGAACTAGACTAGTGATACTCAGTCACTGGTAAGTCAGACATTTTTTTGACTGGTAGTAACATTAATGAAAAGTCTCTGTGCTGAGTCCCTGTGCACTGCTGTTGCCTGCCTCTCATTCAATTGGCTTCGTTTCCAAACACAATACATTTGTGTACTCTGCAGTGTAAACCCAGGATTAGTAGAACTCGAGTTAACAGACGCTTGGCTCGTTAACCTAACGCTTGAGTGTCTATGCTTATTTGTAACCCTTGTTACAGCATGTAGGTTAGGAATTGTTGAATCATGTGTCCCAACCTGGGGCTCCAGCGTCTACACTGCATTATGTAGGCCTGAGTCCAACCACCTATATCCCAGGCACCCCCCCAAAAAAATGTGTCTACGCTACCCCTCTTTTCCTGTTGCAGTGTGTGAAAACTTGACTGTCTTCTTGACTGGCCAGAGGACACAAAAAGTTGGTGCATGGGATTGTGGGATATTTTTGGCAGACTCCCACAACACTACTCCAGTGGAGCTGCATTTAAATTGCAGAACAATAGGGTTTGACTCAGGGTCAGACTCTTCACCTCCATGTGGTCCTGGGACTCTGGGTCTAAGCTCTGGGTCAGTGCAATTTGTGTGTACATGGAACTGATCCTGAGTCAAGTACACCTTTGATACATTTTGCAGTCAGTCCTCAAGCAGGTTTATGAGGCTCCAACTTTAGAGGAACTGCAGCAATTTTTTGGGTGCTGTGCAGATCATGGCATAGTGCAGCACAATATAATGTTCTTTATAACTTTCAATCCTCCTTGTATCAAAAGCAAAATACTCTCCTTCAACATTTATCCTGCACAAAGCAGGATTTCTGGTGTTATTAACCCTGTCTTGCTATGTTCACCCCATGAAAACAACTGAAGTGATTAAACTTGCTGGGAGCACTGCTGAGAAGTTACACACCTAGTTTGGTTTCACAGAATCGACCAGTCCATCCTGTTTCACAGAAACACTGTCCTGATCCAGAGATTCCTTCATCACATTGCCCATGGGCCTTGCAGCTACAGGCTGTGAAAGGAATGTAGATTGATCACAGACAGAACAGTAATTAGGAAAGGAAAATTATTCCCTAGAGCAATGTCACAAAACCACACAGGCCCCTGGCAAGAAGGGGTTAATGGTCTGTCTTAGAGAGATAGGTGGAAACCAGGCTTACCATGCAACAACTGTCAGTTATATCAAACTTGGGCGGGGGTGGTTCTCTAGCCAGAGGGAATAAAGAGAGTTGACAAGCTTGACAGTTGAGTTGCTCTGTCAGAGAGATCTCAGGCAGAGAGGATTTAAGTGGCAGAGCAGCCTGAAGGAGGAACCCTCTGAGCAGTCACACCTGGGAAGCAGGCTCAGGCTGGTCTTCATGTTTGTCTGATTGTTCGTTTGATTGTTAACAAGGTCAAAGCTGGGATTTGCCTCTACACAGGGTAGGTGGACTTTGTCTCCAAGCAGATGTAAAAGTTACCTGCTCACACATATTCTTACCCTCAAAAATATCTCAGCTATTTTTCATGACTGTATAAAAGTGTCTGAATGGGGATTTTTTTTTTTTTTTTAATACTAGGAGGATATTCCTCTACCCTCATAACTCCATGCCCTGAAACGTTAAGCACAAAGTATTTCTTCATTGAGTAGTAGATCTTTCTTTATGGAAATACCAAGCAACAGAGATTGTCTCTCATGAAGAATCTTTATTATTGATAGTTCTTTATGTGTTTTGCTATTTAATGGAGTTTTGGCTCTGCTGACCCACCCCTCTGCCAGGAATGTTTTTTGTGTATGTGGGAAAATAATGGCATGGGATTTGGCTTCTGAGCAGTTCTGATTCTATGGGTGAAATTCTGGACCCACAGAGGTCAGCAGCAAAACGTCCAGTGGAGCCAGGATTTCACACTTTGACTTTTGATTTGTGAAGGGTTTAACTTAGTCAATTAATGTTTAATTTGTATCAACAAATCATGTATATTTAAAAAAAGAATTTAGGGCCACAAGATCTTTTTGGCTTTTCTTTTAGTAAACATAACAGTTTGAGGTTCAGACTGATAGTTTATATAGTGCCATAAACATACACATTCCTATACAATAGATGTCAAATGGATAAACTTTAGGTAAGCATCGGAACTTCTGTATGCATACCCTAACCTTATAGGTTAGTGCTAATTACTACAAAACTGTGTTGGATTGAAAACAGTAATTTAGGGTGAAAGAATTAATATCCTGTCTCTTTTGCTATCTTTAGTCTCTCAATTAAAGCCTTTATGCTGAGAATAATTTTTTTTAATCTAGGATGAAATTTACCCCATGAGAATGCACAAGGCCAACACACCTGGGAAGTCCCAATTAAGCCCACACTTGCAGGATTATGTAGGAACTTCCAGGGAGCACAGGCCTTCTGTTGGCCCTCTCCACAAATTAATTTACCCTCTTGTGTTACTCTTTTTTTCATATGGTAAGTATAAAGTGTTGCCTTTAGTAGCCATGAGACATCCTTCTGATTTCTTGTATTTTATGAGCGTTTCCATTCTATTGTCTTATCTGTCGCCAGGGTTGGGAGACGGCTATATTTTAGTTAAAAAGGACTGTAGATCAAGCAAGAAGTGAAGCCTCAACCTGCTTCATGCTACTGCAAAATGGAACTGTATAATTGATAGGCGGAGTGGGTGAAATTCACCCTAGTGCAGAAGGCCAACACAGGCCTACGTACTTCTGAAGTCCCGTGTAAGTCCCACCTTGTGTTGGCTCTCTGCATGGGGGTGATCTTCAACCAGTGTCCGGGCTATGGCACCCATAGGTGGCGTGTCAATTGTGAAATGGAAGAGCAAAGAATATACATTAAATGATTTTTCTGCTTCAAAAATAAATATAGAAAAATGGTGTATTTTAATCAGATATTAATGCAGAAACAGGCTGAAACATACGTTTACAGTCAGAGCCATATCTTCCCGGAAAACACAGCTCACATGAAGTCCCATTGAAGCCACTGTTGCATTTACACTCTCCGGTTCCTGAGTATCCGTCGTTACATGAACCATGATTATTACATGGGGTCTCTGGCCCTCCTGGGCAGGCTAGAAAGGACAAAATGCAGTGAGTCAGTTCTCTTCAGCTCTGTCTTGTATTTACAAGTTTGTTTGTTTTCTAAGAAAACTGGTTTTAGAAAATCTTTGAGCACAAAAATGTTAGTTCATAAATGTGTTCCTAAATCCCTTAGGTGCTACTGAAAATCCCCCACATACACACTTAGTGGACCACAGTGGATTCACACAACCTCATTTACTGTAAGGGTGTAACATGGAGCCCACTCATTTAGACTTTTGGCCTGCAGGACTGCAATCAGATCCATGTGGATGAACCCCATAGCCCATGCAGAGTTCTGGTGAAGTCAAAACCAACAATTGCTTGGATTAAAACACGTGACATTTGGCAAGCATATTGGTACACCTGAGTGAAGACTGGGAAGTGAGTTAGATGATACAGTATCAGCCTTGGTAGTGATTCCCTTCAGCTGTTGTTTTCAAAGTCAATAAACAAGTTAAACTAACAGGGCCCCCCAGCCCCATTAGTGCTTAATGCTCTTTGAACTCATACCAGATACACATATGCTCATACACTAGCTGTGAATTCTAGCACATGTGTTTAATGCATTTTGATGTCAGTCCCCAGAAGTTGGCATATGATGTCAGTCCCCAGAAGTTGGCATTTTGATGTCAGTCCCCAGAAGTTGGCATAAAATGTGTCTCCATGCAATGTCACAACACAACAATATTTACTCTTTATGGCATTAATTTTACTCTTCTTTATCAATATGGAGTTTACAAATTGCTAACATGAAAAAAGAACCTCTTTGAGCATATTTAAGTTATTATTTGGAGTAGAAGATAATAATAATGTTACTTATGCATGCATGAACTCTCTCTGGGGTATTACCGTGTTTTACAAAGAGGAAACACAGACAGAGAGAGGTTATCCCTGGTCATAGAGGAAATCTCTATCAGAGCTGAGATTACATCTCAGCAGCCCCTGTTTCTTAGTCCGCACACTAGTATACTCAGTACACTAGACCATGAAACCTGTCATGACTCTTGCATAGTCATGATTGCAGGACTTTATTCAATATTCCTTTTAAAAATTAAATATAATCATAGAATCGTAGGAGTGGAAGCGACCTTGAGAGGTCATCGAGTCCAGTTTCCTGCACTCATGGCAGGACTAAGTACTATGTAGCTCATCCCTGACTGGTGTTTGTCTAACCTGCTCTTAAAAATGTCCAATAATGAATTGCCTTGTCACCTTGTGGTGTCAGACGGCTATTCCCAGAGAGATCTCAAAGATTAATCAGGGCAATCCTACCTTGGCAGTCTCGCCCATAGTAGCCTTGACAGCATTTTGCAATCCAGACGACCATCGTACAATCCTGGCGACAGCCATCTAAGCTCCTTCCATAGAATTGGTATGTACACTTCTGAATCCCTCCCTAAACATTGCACAGGGGGATAAAAACACAGGTGATGGAACTCACTGTTTAACTCACTGTTTTTTTTTTAACGTAGAGCTGATCAAATTGACAGCCCTGGAGATCGAAATGATCTACCTACAGAAAAAGTAAAGCATGGGCAGTAGTGGGGCAAGTTTCCCCCAGTGTGCTTCAACCCTGATGTGATGAGGCTAACTCTAAGGAAAGAGGTTAGTTCAGTCTTCCCGCCCATTTAATCTATGGCCTGTCTTCTGAGACAGCCAACAGGTAGCAATAAAGGGAGAGGACACATCAGAAGAGAGATGGCACCACCTCATTCATTTCACGAGCCATCAGATGGTGGTAACTTTTGGTCATTACTGGCTTAGACTGGATTTGAACCAGTCACCTAGAAGAGAAGGGCCCTATCGGCCAGAATCTCAGCTGATGTACGCTGGCCCAGCTCCAATGAAACCAGCTGCCTTAGGGCAATTTACACAAACAGAGGATCTGGCCTGTAACATTTAGACTAGGCTAAATATTCAAGCCAGTTTGCTGGAGCTCTAACTGAAGATTAGGTAGATAAAAGCAGAGAAATGTGAGATGAAAGGGTATGCCAGTCTCAACTCTTTCTTTTTAATCACTAAAATGTCTGGAGATGAATTTAGTGCTGGTAAATGTTTAGGGTTCCTACAGTAGCAGATGCCAGACAGAATGCTGACAATGCACTTTGACCCTGCCACTCTCCTCTAGCTCGTAGGTCCACTCTGCTCACTATAACACAACCTGCCACATGTATAGAAGTGTCAAGTGGTTTTTTTGGTGTGCAGTATGTGCTAGGATGAGACCACCAAACTCTAGCACTTCTGACCTAGTAGGATTTGATCATAATTCTTAATGGGGAAAGACTGATATGACAGCACCTAATTCAGAACCCATTGAAGCCAATGGAAGCACTCACTTTGCCTTCAGTAGTTTTGCATCTGATCTATAACCCACTACCGACTTCAATAGGATTGGGATTTTATTGTTCCATTTAAACAAATGATTTCATTGTTCACAGCTCTACTGTTCTTTTAAAGTGTGTGTTATTTTTAGTTTATTATTGTGCAGTGCACAGAAGCCTGACAATTAGATCACCTTAAAAAGATACTATTACCTTCGGTTTAGTCGCTGTAGGGCATTTAGGATTACTGTAACAGCCAACACAATCCCCCTGTTGTAGAAAGGGAAAAACATATTTAAAAATAAGAACAACAAAAAGCTGCTTGAAAGCGCTAGAACAGTGTCTACTTTTATATAGGCAGTTAAAATTAATGACCAGAGAAAAATACCTTTAAAAATATCCAATTTCATTACTCCTAATATAGATTATAGGAGCTTTCCAAAAGAGATAACAGAGGGGAAACAGTAAAGGAAAATGACAACAAAATAGGTACATTAATTTAATGAAATGAAAGAGAGATGAAATTTCACAGTAGAATAGTTCTGGAAGTGCAAATTTGCTATTAAGCTAAATAGGAAAGAGAGGGAGATGTGTTTATCTATTTGTACATAGGCCTACATTGGCAAAAGTGACAATGGATTTGGGGTGTCTCCGGTTTGGATGTCCAAACTGAGATGCTTTAAGAGACCTGATTTCAGAAAGTGCTGGGGACCCACTCTACGCAATCCCCTTTAACGTGACTCAAGTTGAGGACTCAAAACCATTAGTGGCTTTTTGGCCATATTGTATTTCTCTTTCTCTTTCGAAACTGATATGGCCCTCATCAAATAGTAAATGAGCACCTTGTGCATATGAGAGTATCTAGATATAGATATTTACACAAAGAGCACAAGCATCCACAGACATACCAGTTAGGATAAAAATAAGGACTAACAATCCTCCTGCTTATAGGGCTCACCATCTAGGGTCAGGAAAAAAATCCCCTGTGTTATGATTATACACATGTAGATATATTATAATAGGCTTTTACATGTTCCTGTGAAGGCATACAGCATTAGCCAGTGTAAGATTAGATGGATGATTGCTTTAACCCTACATGTAACTCAGAAAGTAATAACATCATCCTCTTATAGGTGGTAACTTTATTTGACCCTCTCAACATGCATTATTCAAAAGGGTCCAAAGAGAATTAATTTCTTCACTCTGTTCATAGTTATATTTGTCCATAAAGGGTTTGTCTAGACTAGGAGAAGTGGCTGAAATTAGGTCAGAGTTAGCTAATATGTTTCAGCTAATTCCAACCTAAACTTGCCCTTTTTCTTATTGTAATTGCAGGTGGAACTTACTGTATCTTTTAAGCACCATACTTCACTTTTACTTTATTTTAGTTAGTCAAGGTCCACCCGAGGTTTCCCATCAGACAAACCCAAAGTAGCACTTTAAACAGAGTTTCAGCCCTGGAGCCAAATCCTGACTGCATTGGAATCAGTGGAAGGTTAGCCATTGACTTCAGTGGGGCCAGGGTTTGGCCTACAGTTCACATCTCCCCAAGGGTCACAAAACTGAACTGAAGGACTGACTGACCGTAAAATCTGCAGTGATAAAATTGTCACATCGCCCGCCAAGGGTGGGGTCCATTAACATGCAGTCAATCCCGTAAGCAATGCCACCATCAAACTCTATGTGCCGCTGCACTATCCTACACCTCCTGTCATTCAGAAAGAGGTCACCCTGAGAGAGAGGCAAGAAGATAATTGCATAAAATAAGGAGCCTGCTTCACTGGATGCTTGGTTCAGTCCATGTGAAGTTCCTGTTCAGGAATTAGTAAGAATATAACTCTTCCTTTGAAGTCAGTTCTCTCTCTTACAAAGTGAAAATTGGTTATAATTTCCAGATAGTATAACAGCATTTCCCACTGGGCTTATGAATGCAAACCCCTGTCTCTAAGGGTGGGGTCCCAGTTTGCCATACCCCCTAGTTAGGTGCCAGAGGGAATGGTGGGCAGATGCCATCACCCATGAATCCCCTTCTCTCCACGAGTATGTAGAGTGCTCCCTCATAACAGTCATAGTGTCTCTTATTCAGTGTATATATACATATAAGGCCAAATGTTCAGAAACAGCTACCTGCAAAGTCAGTGCACCTGAGAACAAACAGGTGATCACACACACAAACCATGCAATTTGCACAACAGATTTTGTGCAGGTTTGTATCTAGGCAATTACAACTTGCAGGTCCTTAGTTCTAAAATGTAGCCCATACTGCACATCGTACACTTATGGCTCTTCTCCCAGAGTCAACTTCACTTTGTGGGAGCTCATTTTATATTTTGATGCGTTACATGCTAAGGCCCACATCCTCAAGGGTATTTAGGGACCTAACTCCCACTGAACTCAGCTATATTTGAGGATCTGGGCCTAAGGCATGGTGGTATTTCTCTTTTGAGGCATGTGCCAGCCAGTGATTTAGAGATACTATTGCCTTATGATAAGGAAAATTATTCTTCAGTAAGCCACCTTACCTGTAAGGTAAAACCACAAACCTGCAGATCTGTTTCCTACGCCACTGCTCCTGCACTGGGAAATGCTAATGGAGACCACTGTGCATATGTGTAGCACCATTAATTCCAGTGTCACTAATTCCTTAAGGGGGCTCTGCATAGGCATGGAGGGGTTTGCCCTAGTGGTTCCCAATGTAGTATCAAGGCCTAAGTTATTAAATAGTACATTCCTTTAGGATTCCCAATGTGCTGGTATGTTAAACACTTACAATAGAGTTGTTATCCCCACATTTTACACTGAGATCAGAACCTTGAAGGGTCTTCAGAGAATTGGAGCTGGGGAGCTCACAGGCTAAAACCTGTGAAAGAAATACACAGAGTGGAAAGATTTGGTGTTGAAGAACAGAGTTTTAGCAATGCCTCTTCTAAACAAATCAGGAAATGTTTGAAAGCACCTTAGCATCTCTGATGACATGAAATCTCAGATATTGCACCAGTTTGTCCTTGTTAGATTTTTTAAACAGGAAATCCTGCTGTTCCTTAGGCAGAGCTCTGAGAGCTTCATCAGTAGGCCAGAACAAGGTGACTGGTTTATGAAGAGGATCATTGATTACACTCATCAAACCGGCATTCTGCAACACAGAAAAAATGAGTGATTTTTTTGTTCTTCCTGTAAAATTACACTGTAAAGAAGAAATTGTGAGAAACCATGTACTGTAGGTAGGAGTGAATTGGCCCAGCAACAGGGATGCTGAATGCATCATAGCCTTCCTAGTAAATGGTCTGTATTTTTGCCTTCCTGGGCACATAGCCAAGATTTAAAAAACTGGGTGTTTAAATTTAGGTTTTGAAGTCTATTCTGAAGCTGATTTTCAAAAGTTCTGAGCACCCAGCAACTCTTTTATTAAGGAACAGGCCACTTATTTAGATACCTATCTCTGAGCTTAGGAGCCATTTTTACAAATCTGGGCCAAAAAGTTTTAGCACACCAGGTGGATTAAAGAGTAGGGAGGGGATGGATCTTATGGACCCATGAGTGCTCAGACTTGTCTGCCATTCTCCCTTGTGGATGGTTAGAGAACTGATTGCAGGGGCTCCTCCATAGCTTGTGGGGAGAGAGCCTGTGCCCCATTCCATACTGTACACAGCCCCATCACTTAGACTGTGTGCCAATTTCACAAACCTGTGCCAAATGGTCATTGCCTCCTGGATTCTCTTACCTCTAGCAAGTTGCTGAACATGATGTATCCTTGTTTGGCTGCAACCATTTTAAGGCTTTCCTAGAAAGATATGAGGATGAAATGGGCTTACTTGTCTTGTCTGGGAAATAAATTGGATATAGATTTAGTAATAAGGTATTTGGCATGTTTGATCTTGTAGTTCACTTCTCACTGTGAAATCAAAGCCACCTTAAAGGTCTTATTTTAGATGCTCCCTTTACAAAGCAGAACATTTTTAATATACATTTAATGTATGAATGATCCTAATGAATTTTAAATATACATCAATGTAAAACTATGCTAATTATTCAGTGTAGGGGCTTTATAATGCCAATGCTTTTGTTGTAACTAGTGTGACAAATGGTAATTGGCAAGAAACATTCCAGATTAGACTGGCAGAATGCTACAGGAATGAGGTACGTACCCACTCAATGCCTGATTCCTTCTTAGGGAAATCCTGCATGTGTTGTGGAAGCAGGATTTTGTCTATGATGTGTATCACACCATTTGTGCTGACAGTATCGCTGAATATAATCTTAGCCTTGGTATTCAGATACACTGAATTCTGAAAAGGTAAACAAAAAAGTGTTTTCTATGGAGACGTGCAGCAGGGAAATGTTGAAATGAAAACTCTTTACTGTGAGAGGCCAACTCACTGCTTGCAATACACTTGCAACAAATAGGGCACCAGTTTAAGTAATTTAGGGCTTGATCCTGCAACTCTCAGCCACACAAGTAGTCCTACGAAAATCAATGGTGCTACCCATGTGAGTAAAGATTACTCACATGGGCAAGGACTTCAAGACTGTGCCCTTAGTGGAGCAAATGGAGAGGGTGGCATTTGTGAAAACAATAAGCAATAAGCAATTTTTATTTTAAATACTATTTATTATTTTTAGGAGGAAAAGGAACATTCTAATTTTAAAAACAACAAATGAAAATGGTCAGTTTATTATTCTAACAATTTTACCTTGACTATCTTGTTACCTGTGAGAAAGTGACGTGGATGGGGTCCCCCTGGAGTGAGGTGACATTTGTAATTGTTGTCAGGTCATTATAGAGAAGTCCGGCACAGCCCACCATATGGTACCTAAGGATCTGGGGCATCACTCCATTGACAATCCAGTCTTTAATCTAGGGCAGGAATTGGAGTAGTTCAAAGGCAAAGACAGAAGAACATACAAATCTAAAAGCTCTCAGCTGACTCACCCAAAGTCCATTGCCTTTTTCTTACTTACTTTTGGTTCATTATTAAATGCTTCTTTATTGGGTACAAACACAGTGAAAGGACCAGAACCCGCAATATCTTTGAGAGCAAGGGCCTGGAAAGTTTAAAAAGAACAAAGCAAAAATCATTCATTAATGCACATAGTTTCATACACTGGGCAGAATTAGACTGGATCCCATACAGGGAACCAGGCCCCGTACCGTAGGCAGGGCCTCTAGATTGACCTTTGTGGCTGCCCACAGCCCTGTTCTTTGCTGCCATCTGCCTCATATCAAATTCCCTTCTCCTATCCCACCATAAGTAATGTAAGACTGAGGGAAACACTCTGTTGCCATGGGGAAGATCCCCTCCCAACTCCTTTAGTCTTACAGGATTTAAAGAGTTCTCTCCGCAAGATTTGCCTCACCATACTCTCCCCCAGCTTCCTCTGCTGCTATTAAGGGCACAGAGCATTCCTTCTCTCTCTCATGTGCTGCCTTCCTTTATAACAATGGACAAGTAGTGCTTGAAAGTAAGAGAAAGCTGTGCTCAGCAGCGATTAATATGGAAGAAAAAAGGCTACAAGCTTTGCAGGAAGAGTGGTTAAATCCTTTCATATTGATGGAATGCAAAGTGTTTCGATATTCACACACACACACATAAACACACACTTATGTATAATCTTATGGTTAGAAACCTACGACCCATTTCTGTAGATGTTGCACAAACATATAGCAAGAGAGAATCCCAGTACAGAAACACTTACAATCTAAAGGATGGAGGGGAAACAAAGACACAGAACAGAGCTGGGATTAGAACTCAGGTCTTCTGGTCTAGTGCCTTGTCCATTGTTCCACACTGCTTCACTACACATGTCTAAACACTGTCCTCTGAAATGTAGTCAGAACTACAGGAGGCACAAAGCAGCTGTTAAGAAGCACCCAGCAACATCCTGCAACATTTTAGAGAGGCAGTGAAAAATACCATGGAAAATGCAATGAGAACTAGATCAAAAGAATGTAATTGCCCACATCAGAATTTGGAAAAAAATGCCATGGGATCTCTGTCCATGGATGGGATGGGCTTCAGTTTTGGGTCTGATCTGAAGGACACCAGTGCAGAGTCCCTCTAGTCTCAAAGCCATACTGGAGAGCTGGAGCAGTACACACTCAGAGGGAAAAATGCCACTTACTGAATAACTAGCACCACTACATGCGACACTCTAGGTTTTCTGTGAAGGTCTCCACTATAAGTAATAATTGACCAACTCCAGTCCGGATTACTTTGTGAGATCAGGGCCAGAGATGCTTTGACACAAAAAACATTCAAGAATTTTCTTACCTTGAGATGGAAATAAAAATCAGTAGTATTGGAATCCTTAAGGAGCTCCTGCAACCAAGAATAACAGCACTTTTAGACTGAATTGTGTGAATGTAGAATTGTGTCTGAAGAATATTAATGAGTGTGGCCCTCAGGGAAGGAACATGCCTGGTGTTAGAAAGGGAACTTTTTGGTCTAGATGATACAGTAATTGTCTGCATTGGTACAGCTTGTCAGCTGATCTCTCACTGTAGCTCATCTGACTTGTATGTATTATCTTGCCAGTCTATCAGAAAGCAGTTGTGAGAATTGAAGAATAGCAGCATTCATGATCCTTGCAGTGCCAGGTAGATGTCAGGTCACTCTGTTTCCTCATATTATAGTTCTAGTCTTATAATAGAGACCCAGAGAGACAAAACCAGGCTTCAGCTGTCAATATTGAAGATTCCAGCTTGTCACAGAGCAGGCATTTTGCTGCTGCTGCACAAAGTACATGCTATATTGAAAGTTATATACAGAAACCAAACTTTACAAAAGTGACTAGTGATTCTGAGGACCTCACCAGAGACACTTCAGAAGGTCCTGATTTTCAGAAGGCAGGTCAGAACACTTTCTGAAAAACTGGTCCCTTTAAGAGTCTCAGATTGGGCCCTCAAATGCACTAGTCTTTTTTGAAAATCTTGTCCCGAGGTAACACTTATGGGATAGGGGGATAAATTTCTATATTGCATTGAAGCAATCACATGAAGAATTCTGCATGTGGTTCTGGACTTTATGCAACAGAACTTTGTTAAACTGGGGAAAACCCAAAAGGCAAGCAAAACTGCAAAAAGGTTTAGGAAGTATGACATATGGAGGAGAGGTTAAGAGAAATGAACATATACAACCTAGAGAACTGATAACTAAGAGGAGACATAACCATTCCTCCATGTCTTTGGAAAAGTAATAAAAAGTAAGGGAGGGAATTATTCAGATGACATCTTCAGGACAAACCTCGTTTAAAGGGTAATAATCAGGTCCTGGGCTAGGGCTGAAGAGTTAATAGGTTATAAACTTTGAGGTCTTTCTGGCTATCAGAGGAAACCTTTTCCTCCTTTTCAGTTCTGGCCCTTCTATTGTCTGTGCAAGAAGGGAAGGAGCAAGCTGTGCACTCTCCAGGGTGCAGCTTCTGCCATTCTGCCTGGCCTTCATATGAACTGTATGAAAGAGCAGACGGCTCCTTCCACCTCTTGGCCCTTCCACTGTTCATCCATGAAGGACCAAGCAGAATCTGGCCCTTTCAGAATCACCAAGCACCTGAAGCTCCTGGTCATTCAGTTGGAGAAGTGGGTGCTCAGCACCTCTGAAAACGAAGCCATCCTGTGTATCTCAGATTGGACACCCAAAGCCCGAGTATCCAAAATTAGTGGTCACTTTGGAAAATTTAGTCCTATATGATTTATACGGAAATTCATTGGCAAAAGAGAGGATAGAACTCACAAGTTCTTCAGCCCTAGTCCCATGCCTATGCCACTGTTTCTTAACAAGCCACCTGATGTGCAGCAGCTGTTGCTCTGTAAAAGGTGCCATGTCTCCCTTAGAGAAATAGATAAATTTACTTCAGCATTTGCAGTATTCTCTATAACTACTTCAGGACATACCTAGGAAACACTTGGCTAGCTGTACCTATTTATCTATGCAAAACTGGCTTGGTTTTAAGAGTGGCCACTGTTTTACAGAACTCTGAAAAATATTCAATACAGTGAACACACACAAATATTTTACCTGGTAGATGTTGCCTCGGCATTTAAATCCATCCCCAACGTAATCAGGTTTGCAGGTGCAGGTCCTCTCTGTCAGCTCAGTATCATTACAGATTGCAGATTCACTGCAGCCACCGTTATTCTTGTAAGATTAGCAACATCAAACAAAATCAAATTAGTTGGTGTATTTGTGTTTACAAAATATTTTCTGTTCATTTGCTCAAACCTCCAACAGAGGAAAATATTCTCTTTCTTATGAATAGTAAAGAAGCATTCAAGATTAATGAAAAGATAGTTATTGACACTTAAAGCAAAGCACATTGCCAGTTTCTTTAACACCCACTTGCTAGCTCCTCAGTTCAGTGTGATGTAACTGGCTATTGTATACTGCTACCCAAAAGATTTCCATGCAGGCCTCATCATGGACTCCTGGGCTATGATTCTGAGCTGCACTTCTTAGGAGGAGGGGAAGGAGCCAAAAGTGGCTCTGGGATTCTAGGTTGCAGAGGCTGCTCTAGTTTACTTCTTATGTGTCTGGTAGCCCAGAATAGCTGGAGCACAGAACTGCCACACTTGTCCTTCCCCCAACTCATTCCTGTCTCCCCTCTTCCCCACCTCCATCTAGGATGGAAGAGGCATAGGTCTCTTAATCTGGCTTTCCATGTCCTGGGAGCTCCCTTTATTAGGGGAATTCCCCAGAGGTGCCCTGTTATACCCACTGAGCCAGCCCAGAACTGGTGCCAATGTGATAATCAGACTGCAAACTGGTTTACTTGTGGACAAGGGGAAACGTCTCTTCATGACAAACCAGGGAATGCTGCCAAATGAGAAATGTAGCTCATTTTCATTTCACACGCTCATTTCTAAAACTCAGATGCCAGTCACACGGGAGTGTACTTCCACTTTGTTTGACCTCTCATTTTGAGTGGTATTGGGGGGGTCCTTCTTGAACTACCACCAGGGGTCTGGTTGGGATGGGCTCTAGTAGAGTTCTCATCCTGTGCAGCGAGGTTTGGATTTGTGTGCTGTTTATTTAGATAGATCTAGCTGGACTTTTGAACAGGGAATTGAGTTTATTCAGAGCTCTCTGTGTAGCTTTGCCATGGAGCACTTGGCTATATTACAGTCAGATTAGCATGTGCACAACATTGACAAAAGCCAAACTTCTGTAAAAACATTCTTTTAATAGCATTATAGCCAGTGAAGTGGAAGAGAAGCTGTCAGAATGAAGCTCACACAAAAACATATGCAGCAGCTCATAAATCTGAACAAAATCCCCTCCTCCTGACTTTTAATTTACATTTCTTAACTATTCCATCTGGGCAACCTTTGAAAAAGAATCCAGTGACAGACTGTTGCCAGGTCAAGGGATGATGACTACTTGTCACGATTCTCTGGAGACAAAAGATCAATGTGTACAGGTCAGTGAAATGCGTCAGCCATCCTCAGCCTGGGATCACAGGGAGGCAGCTTTTGAACGTTGAGGGTTTTTCATCTGAGACCAATGAGCAAGTGCTTGTACACATCAAAGGGCTCAATCCTACACTCCATATTTGGGCTCAAAGTGAAGGGGAGTTTTACCTGTGTCGGAAGTATGGGATTGGGCCCGTTGAGTAAAATTCAACCTTGTGCAGAGGGCCAGCACCAAGACTAGGAGTCATATGGGAGCCAACTGGTGCCCAGAGTGTGTGCCAACTCTCTGCACATAACGAGTAGTTCCAAAGACAGAGGGTTTGGTTCTCCAATCCATCTGAGCACAGGGAGAGCCCTAAATTACCTGAGGAAACTTACACCAGTGGAGGATCAAGCATAGCAGAGCTCTGCTCTACCATGCTGTCCTCATCTCCCTGCCCTTCCAGCCCGCTCCCAGAACACTCTCAACGTGCCCTCTTCTCCTTACACTGAGGGATGCACTAGAGTTAACACCAGTGAAGAGTTCCACTGCACAGGGCCGGCTCCAGGCACCAGCTTACCAAGCAGGTGCTTGTGGCGGCCACTCCAGAGCGGGGCGGCACGTTCAGGTATTCGGCGGCAATTCGGCGGAGGGTCCCTCACTCCTGCTTGGAGCAAACGACCTCCCGCTGAATTGCCGCAGACCGTGATCGTGGCTTTTTATTTTTTTTTGGCTGCTTGGGGTGGCAAAACCCCTGGAGCCGGCCCTGCCACTGCATAGGGGGAATTCTTCACCTGCCATCTTGCTACTTTAAGGCCACCTTGTGCCATTTTCAGGCCACTTAGCAGACTGGACAATCTGGCCCATAGTACATTATCCTGGCAGCAGATGAGCTGACAGGAATGGAGCTGTGAGATTTGATTTGTCATCTTGAAATGATCAGTGAGACAGGCATCAGAGAAGAATTTTCGCATGTTATCATTGGAACCTGGTTATTTTATTTGGTCTTTCTTAGAAACTGCATTCACTTCTTCTAAAACCTTAGAAGTTTTTAGGTACTTCAGAAACAATGAGTAATTTATAGAATGGATTTGTAAATTTTAACTAATTCCAGCAACACTGAAAAATCTGTACAGAAATAATGAAAAATTACTCCTTGCATTTAACCACAAAAAAAGACGGTTACTCACCTTTGTAACTGTTGTTCTTCGAGATGTGTTGCTCATATTCATTCCAAGTAGGTGTGCGCGCGCCGCGTGCACGTTCGTCGGAAGAATTTTCCCCTAGCAACACCCGTCGGTCGCAGGCGCCCCTGGCATGGAAGCCCTTTGCAGCAACAATATTATATGCCCTTGCGGACGAGCCGGCGCTCTCAGTTTCTGCTGCCGCTACGCCGCTACTTGCTGGGGAAGGAGCGGAGACGCGAGGTGCGACATACGCACACATCGGAGACAAACGACATCCTCCGACAGAACAGACTTATAGGAAGATGAAGTAGACTGTCTGATTCTGGCGTCGATGTGCTTCGATGCTTGTCATAATTCATTCAAGTAGGTGAATCCCAAGCCTTACTAGCGGTGGGTCGGAGTTGGAGACTGTCGAATGTAAAACAGCCAAGCCAAGAGCTGCATCGTCCCTGGACTGCTGCACCAAGGCGTAATGGCAGAGAACATGTGCACGGACGACCACGTGCTGCACGACATATGTCTTGTATTAGGCACACGGCTAGGAAGGCAATCGAGGAAGCTTTGTGCTCTCGTGGAATGTGCAGTCACTCTCCTGGAGAGCGTGTGAGTACAGCGTAGCACGTTTTTAATGCAGGCGTCCTCAGGATGGATAGTTTGAGACGGACAGGTGAACCTTTCCATCCTGTCCGGCAACGGCACTAATAAGGTTGGGAGAATTTTCGAAAGTCTGGTGTGTTATGTTAGAACGCCAGGCGCTGCTGCGAACTAAGTGATGTCGGCTTGCTGCCCTGCGGGTGCTGAGGTTTAGATAAACACTGGGACGAATATGTCCTGGTTAAAAGCGCTGGAAGAGGGAAGACCCTTGGCAGGAAGGACGGATGCGGGTCGCAGCTTGCACCTTGTCCTTGTTGAATATTGTGTAGGTGGTGCGCGACAAGAGCGCGAAGCTCAGTAGGACTCTCCTGTGCGATGTAATGCGCACCAGGAATCCACCTCCCGATATACAGGAGAGATGCAGGTCGCCAGGGTCGAACGGGAGGGGCCATTAGTTTTGAGAGAACCAGTGAGGTCCCAGGAGGGGCGGGACGGCGGACCTGGGGATATAGGCATTCCAAGCCCTTGAGGACCTTAGAGGACAGGGGTGAGAGAAGACGGAGGAAAGGGCCCATCTCGGATGGACGCGAAGATAATGGCAGCGGTGTACTCTGCAAGAACGAGAGTGGATGGCCTGCTGTTAAGGTGCATAGATTTCCAATCACTTGGATGGGGCAAAGCACTGTGTTGTGATGAATGCTTGCGAATTGACACCAGCAAGAGAACCTCTTCCATTTCACCAGTAGTAGCCCTGGGTTGCAGGCTTCCTGCTTTCATGGGGGGGGAAGAGGGGGTGCACTGCATGCACTGGGGAGAACAGGCAGCTCCGCAGAGCTGCCGCTAGGAACACGCGTCAGGGTGGAGGGCTGGAGGTCGGAATGGGAAGCCTGCCGGGTCTTGAGATATTAAGTCCGATGTAGCGGCAGGGAGAAACCGATGGCTATGGACAGGATCCACAGCGTGGTGTACAGTTGGCGGGAGGCCATGCATGGGCGATGATAATTACCCGAGCGCTGGTCCCTGCGCAGCTTTACAAGGACTTATTGTGCCCAGCAGGAGGACGGCGGAAGGCATATAGGAGGTGGGTCTGTGAGCAAGGAAGGGGAGATGCGTCTGGAATCGATCGCGGCAGACCGCGGAAGGAGCAAAAACCTGGGGCTTTCGTTGGGCCGGGAGTGAAGGTCGATCCGGGGAACCCCCCTCCGGGAAAAGAGATGGGCTATGGCCGGACGAAGGGACACATCGTGGGCTAGGAAAGGACTGTCTGAGATGGCCGCCAATTACGTTCTGGACTCCTGGGGGGAAGAGGAGGCCAACAATCCACTGGCGTGGGTATACAAAATTCCCGAGTGGCGATGCCTCCTGACAAGAGGGAGGAGAACGGGGTCCCTCCTGCTTGTTTATATAAGTGGCATCGCGGTGCGTGTTGTCCGGGAAGCCACTAACGACGCAACATCTCGCAGCGTGAGGGAGAAAGGTCTGACAGGCGATGGCGGACCGCTCGACAGCTCTCGGACGTTTATGTGCAAGTGGAGCTCTTGAGCAGACAGAGACCCTGTGTTCGCGGAGACCCCATGTGAGCTCCTAGCCCAAGGAGATGGTCTGTTGTCCAGGGCAAATGATGGTTGCCTGAGATGGAACGGCCCATGCCCGCACATACCAGGGCACGGGCTTCGGCCACCAGCGGAGAGAGCTAACACGCTCTCGTGGCGAGGTGATCACGATGTCCATGCGTTCCTCCAAAGTCGATAACATGGAGGTCAAACCAAAAATTTGCAGGGCGGGAAGGCGCAGCCTTGGCGTTCTTGGTTGGACAAAGGTGAGGCCGCATGTGAGGCTGAGCAGGCGAGACAAACCCGGGCCGAGGTTGTGGGAAGACGTAGTAGGCCCTCTCAATTATAGAGACCGTAGTCGCCCTGAACGTCAGGGTGAAGCGAGGCTGTCGGGCGAGAGTGGGAGTCTAAGAGAGCTCCTATGAAGTCTATCCTTTCTGCGTTGGTATGAGAGGACTTGCCGA
The DNA here is from genome assembly GCF_003597395.2 of Chelonoidis abingdonii. NCBI lineage: Eukaryota > Metazoa > Chordata > Testudines > Testudinidae > Chelonoidis > Chelonoidis abingdonii. The sequence goes on from NC_133769.1 coordinate 106,351,313, forward strand.
AAATTGATCAAGACCCTAGAGTTTTCGAACAGCTCTTTAATGAACCGCTATGTGTGGTGGCGAACTGAGCCTCTGAAGACCCGCGAACAAGCCAGTCGGTCCAGGTTAGGGGAAGCACATATGCCTCGTCGAATGAGAAAGCGGCACTACGACATACATTTTTGTAAACACCCGCGGGTAGAGGAAAGGCGAAGGGCAGGACGCGTCGAATTGAAAGTGGCGGTCCCCGTAACCACAAAGACGGAAGAAAAACGTCTGTGTGGTGGAGATCGAAACATGAAAGTAGGCGTCCTTCATGTCGAGAGCAGCGAAACGCAGTCTCCCGGGTCCAGGGAACGGAATAATAGACCTCAAGGACACCATGCGGAACTTCAACTTCTTCACGAAAGGCGTTGATCCGCGCAGGTCTAGGATGGGTCGGAGAACCCCTTTTGACTTGGGGATAAAAAATAGTGTGAGTAAAACCCCTCCCTGAATCTTGAGGCACCTTCCTACTATGCGCCTTCACGATTTCGAGAAGCGTGAAGACCCCTGGTACAGGAGATGCTCGTGAGAGGGGTCCCTGAAGAGGGAAGGGGAGGTGGGTGGGAGGGAGGAGGCGAAATAAACTGGAGGTGTAGCAACTCCACATTGACGCAGAACCCAACGATCCGAAAGTTAGACGGGTCCACGCGGGAGGAAAGGAGAAAGGCGGTTTGAAAAAGGAAAGAACCGGAAAGGGACGGTGCTCCTCTCGACTGCAACCTTCAAATTTTGTTTAGGTCCCGGCGGCTGTTTGCGTGAACCATTATTTGTCCCCCTGGGAAACCAAGATGACGTCTGCCGGTTCACACGGCCCACGTCTATTAAAGTCTGACGGGGGCTGGTGGGGGAGGGGCGCGGAGGCTGCGCGCGGAAGGACCTTCTTTGGGTCTGCGAGTGTGCATGCCTAAGGAGCGCATGATAATGCGGTTGTCCTTTAGGCTTTGGAGACGTGGGTCCGTCTTCTCTCCGAAAAGAGGCCCTGTCCCTCGAATGGGAGGTCCTGGATCGTGTGTTGCAGTTCTGGAGGGCAATCCGGACACCTGCAACCACGAAATCCTCCTCATTGTTACTCCTGCCGCGACGGTCCTAGCCGCTGAATCTGCGCCGTCGAGGGAGGCCTGCAGGGAGGTTCTGGAGATCTTTTTGCCCTCCTCCAGCAGGCTCTGGAACTCCGGACGGGAGTCTAGCGGTACCAGCTCAGTGAACTTGGCCATGGACTGCCAGGTGTTAAAATTGTATCTACTGAGGAGGGCCTGTTGGTTGGCAACCCGCAACTGCAGACCCCCTGCGGAGTACACTTTGCGTCCCAGCAGGTCCATGCGTTTAGCCTCCCGCGATTTTGGGGGGGGGCTGGCTGGCCATGGCGCTCCCTCTCGTTGACGGATTGTACGACCAGGGAGCATGGAGGAGGATGGGTGTAGAGGTACTGGTACCCTTTAGAGGGCACCATGTACTTCCTCTCCACGCCCTGGCCGTTGGAGGGATAGACGCCGGAGACTGCCATATTGTGTCCGCTCTTGCTTGGATGGAGCGTATGAAAGGCAGAGCGACCCGTGTCGGGGCATCTGAAGACAGAATGTCCACGACCGGGTCCTCCACCTCGGGGACTTCCTCCACCTGCAGGTTAATGCTCAACGCTACGGCGGAGCAGGTCCTGGTGGGCGCGTAGGTCGATGGGGGGCGGGCCCGAAGTTGAAGTGCCCGCCACCGCCTCGTCCGGCGAGGAGGAGGACGAGAGACCGGGGGACCACAGGTTCCTCCTCAGGTTCTTGCTCTAGAGGGGGGGCCGTTTGTGTGGCGGTTTCAGGGTCCTGGGTCGCCGTAGAGGTGTCGTCCTCTGGCGGTGGACGGCTGATAGAGGCTCTCGGTACCCGACGGGTGGAAGTCGCAGGCTGGGATACCACAATGGGATCACCTTGGGCTTGATGATAGCCCAAGGTGTCCAGAAGGACCACTGCGGCGGCTGTCCCAGACCCTGGTGCTCTCTGGGTTCCACATCCCCCGTAGAGAGCGCTGTCCGGGCGAGAGGAACCGAGGGTGCCGTGACGGCCAAGGTGGAGCAGATCGTCCGTGGACTGGTACCCGACCTCGCGTTGTATTGGCGAACGGTGCCGGGAGTCGTACCGGTGCCGGGACGTGGAGGGACCTGCGACCAGCACGGTGCCGGAGGTCGACCGGGAGCGGGACCTGCTACCAGCCTGGTGCCGGGAGGTAGATCGCGAGCAACGACGGTGAGATGGGCTCCGTCGGGATCGGTACCGGGAGGTAGACCCGTCGAGCGAGTACCGGTCCGGTGACCTGGACCGGTGCCGCGAGTACGACCGGCGCCGAGAGAGAGAGACCGGTGCCGGGACTGCGAGCGGCGGTGTGACGGAGACCGGCGGTGGGAGCGGTGCCGTGATCTCGATCTCGACCGGTGCCTGTCCACTTCTCCGAGGGACATCGGTCGAAACATAGCCGGCTTCCCCGTAGACGAGATTACCCGCACCGGCGGTGCCGGGGGTTGAGGCGGGGGAGGTTCAGTCAGCGCTATCAATTCCCTCGCCGTCGCAAAGGTTTCCGGCGTAGTGGGAACAGCAAGCTCGACCAGGGCATCCGCCGGGGAGCTGTCTGGCACCGGACTCACGGCTCTTGCCTGGCCGGAGTCGACGGTGCTGGGAGAACCGGTGCCGCGGCAGATGGCGGTGCCGGACGGCACGGTTTCCCATGCTCAGACTGCGGTGCTGTAGCTGCAGCCGCAGGAGCCTTGGACTTCTTCGCCTTCGGCGAGAGGGAGCGGTGCCGGGCTGACTTCTGCGCCGGAGACTGTTGGTGCCGCGGTGTTTTGGCGGTGCCAGTCGTCTCCGGTGCCGATGCGGAACTTCTGCCCGGTACGGACTTCGGTGCGCTCGGTGCCGGAGCTGCCGGGGTCAAGGCGGCCTCCATAAGGAGCTGCTTTAGATGCGATTCCCGCTCCTTTTTTGTCCTTGTTCGAAAGGACTTACAGATTTTGCACTTGTCCGTCAGGTGGGACTCCCCCAGGCACTTCAGGCAACGATCGTGGGGGTCTCCCGTTGGCATCGGCCGGCGGCAGGCCGAGCACTGTTTGAAGCCGGGAGAGCCAGGCATGAGCCCGGGTCCCGGGAGGGTTGAGGAGGATGAAACTTCAGCTCTCTAACTATATACAAAATTATACTAACTACTACTATTAAAGACTAAGAATTAACACTAACTACAACTATAAGTATAAACTAGAGAAAAACGGGTTGAAAGCTAGGGAACTGGAGGTCAGCAAGCCGCACTCCACTGTTCCAACGACCGACACGGGCGGTAAGAAGGAACTGAAGAGCGGCCGGGTTGGCAGGGGCATATATACGGTGCCGCAAAGGCGCCACGCCAGGGGGCGCCTGCCGACCCGCCGGGTGTTGCTAGGGGAAAATTCTTCCAATGAACGTGCACGCGGCGCGCGCACACCTACTTGGAATGAATATGAGCAAGCATTCGAAGAAGAAAATACAGTATCTCCCCCAGGATTTGATTTAAGGTTATTTTTTTAAAATCTTGTGCTCAGCCTCAAAACTAGACTGTTCCATATTTGGGCCCCAATTCAGCAAAACATCTAAGCATATGCTTAAAGTTTAGCACATGCTTAAGTGCTGTCAACTATACTTTAGGCATATGCTTACATGATTCCTGAATCAGGTCCAGATGGGCTACTCTACACATTTCTAAGCTAGTCTTTCATGCATACAAAACTAAAAGCATATTGGTGTTATATAAAAAAAATGTAATGATGAGAATATACTTTCCTGTAAAATGATACTCACCGATAAACACAGATTGATGTATGTGCATGTTTTACCATCTCCTGAATATCCTTTCAAACAATTACACACGGCCTACCAGGAGAAGAAAGGATCCATTTTAACACAGAAACATATGGAATTTGGTTGTAGTATCTTCTGATTTTATTTACTTTTTATTGACTATACTGATCTGCATGGTAAAATGAGGAGAGAACAGAACTCAAAATCCCATTTTATCTTAATATCCATTTTGTAAGTTTCCATTTCTCACACTACATGCATATCATCTCTTTAGGGCAGATCCTCAGCTGATGCAAAGTGTCATAGCTCCATTATCCTTTCTCCCTTCTCCTCTGCAACCGAGGGCATCAGAAACGGCCTCTCTTTATCTCACTCCTGACAGTGTAGCCCATTTAAGATATCAGCTGAAAACACAACTCACGTCCCCCTCCTTTTAGCTGTACTATTTAAACCATTAAAGATGATGATCATGGTTTCAGAATAAAGAACCAGGACACTTTTGTGGGGACATTTTTGGGGTGGTGAAATACTCCCATAAAAGCACTTTAACAAATGTGTCCTTGTGTCGCTACTGCCAGCGTCTTACTCATCAGTGTCCCGTGCATGTTTCAGTGTAGTTACATCGGGGTTATGCTTTTTGATACCCGCAATTATCACACAGCTGGAAGGTTACCATGGCTAAAGGAAATTACGTATTCTCTCTTTAAAGGTCGGACTTCATGCATGACAAGATGAGGGAGGTAATATCTTTTATTGGACCAGGGATTGTTGGTGAAAGTAGGTTGACCAGATGTCCCAATTTTATAGGGACAGTCCCGATTTTGGGGTCTTTTTCTTATATAGGCTTCTATTACCCCCAACCCCTGTCTTGCTTTTTCACACTTGCTGTCTGGTCATCCTAGGTGAAAGAGACAAGCTTTTGATCTACACAGAGCTCTGCTTCAAGTCTTCCCTCCCTCACCTTGTCTCTCTAATATTCTGGGACCGACATGGCTACAACTACACTGCACACTTTATGCATGTCATTTTAGAATCTATGGCCATTTAACTACTCTATGCTGATGCTGTCATTACTCTGCAGTTATTCTTTCGGAGGTAACTGTGCGTCAGAAAGCAAAACTACCCAGCAATCACAGTGTAATGACAGGATATTCAGTGTACCTGCATTCTAAAACACTCCGGGGGAAGGACAAGCAACTCAGGCATATAGTTAGCCCTTTGGTTACAGGAGTTTGTAGAAATTATATGAATCAAAAGTAGTACTTCGTAAGGGGCAGTTGTGAGCCTTCCTGCACAGCTGTACAGCGGAGAAAGGCAGTGTAAGAAGCCCCTTCGGGGAAGCTACCTGCATTGCCAGTGATTGCAGGGGAGAGGGCAGCCACTGCTGGGCTGTAACACCCCCTCCTGTAAAGCTGGGCAGAGCTTTGGCACCATGCTCCTCTCACCCAATGTGCCATCCCATACATGAGAGCTGAGGCTGGGCCTGTCCACGTGGCTCCTGACCAGAGCTGGATATTTGGCCCAGCTACCCCTCTGTCCTGGTGGAGGGATGGCCAGGCCAGATCTGAGTGGTGCTGCACCCATGTGCCTACTTGGTCCCCCCCCTCCACCTTTGCAGTTGTCCTGCTGCTGCTGGGCACTGGGCACCCTCATCCCCTGGGGAGAAGAGGAGTAGGGGTCACCGCAAACTCCCAGGAGGGTAGGAGGGTTGGATCCAGGCTTTTGGTGCTTCCTGGGGAAGTGGAGATGCACATGGGGATGGGGGTCTGGTCTGGAGCTCCCAGAACTGTCTGGCACCTGGTGGCGATGGTGCTCTCCAGCCTGGCTGGCTCTCTGGGGAAGAGCTTGGGGTTAGGTGCGAGGTGGGGACACCACAGGGCTAGGTGCAGGGGGAGAGCTTGGAGTTGGGGGGCAGGGCAATGTATGTGGAGTGGGGGGGGGAAGAGGGTGGGTCTGAGTGTGGGGCAGCAGGTGAGGTCTGTGTGTTGAGCTGGGTGCAGTGGGGAGAGCTCAGAGCTGGGGTAGGGGCAATGTGAGGGGAAAGCGCAAGGCTGGGAGTGGGTGGCAGGAGGACAGTGTGTGTAGAGATGGGTGCAGTGGGGAAGAGCATGGATCTATGTGCAGAGGCAGGGGAAGGAGAGCTCTGGGTTCCCTCCTTAGGGAAATTCTGGTTGCATGACTGGCAGAGGCAAAGGGGAAGTAATCTGTGCCAGCAAAAGGGCCGATGCAGATTGCTCCAAGAGGGGAGTTAATGGGGAGCAGGAACCAGATTGTTATTCCCAGTCACTGTCTTTTTCTTGCCCTGCTCCTGGGGAAGCACGGCTATGCAGGCTGGACTGTAGAACTACGGTCCAGCTCATAGCGATTACAGTAAAGTATGCAAGTAGAAGAGTAGTAATAAGTACTTCAGTCAGAGCTAATCTTCTAGTCATGTGAAAGCAGTGGTAATTACCCGTGTAAAACTTACTGCACGTTGACTGCAGAGTTAATACATCCCTTGTTGTATCTGCTTATGTATGAATACACTGGGAGCAGAGCTGGTTGAAAAGTGGAGATTTTTCTACAGAAAATGTTGATGGAAATAAAGAGAATTTCATTTTCAACCTGCCCTTCCCCCAAAAAAGTGTTCAGCTGAAAACTGAAAAAATGAAAAAAATAGGGCCAAAACCCAACCAAACAAAAAATGGTTTTGGCCAACATTTTTTGGGTTTTGGTCAACATTTTCAGGTTTTTGATTTCTAAGGAAAACTGAAAAATATTGAGGAAAGCAAACACTTCCCACACATGTGGTTTAGTTGAAAACCCAATTTTCTGCCCAAAAAGAAGAAAAGTACTGAGAAAAAAGAGTCCAGCTGGAAATTTTTCAGCCAGCCCTAGGTCGGAGTGACCACACTAGGCCTTTTAACTTACCTGGTTGGGTCCAGTCTGAGTGCACTCCGCATTTCTATCACATCCACCGTTGTTCTCTAAGCAAGGGTTGATTTCTTTATAAGACAAAAACAATTGGAGAAAACTCAGTGATTTACAAATTCTCACTTCATTGATTAGCTAAAGTAACGTGTACTAGGAATGCAGACTTGTGACAAATGCAGAGGTGCCAACTCCGTGGGTGCTCCAGGGCTGGAGCACCCACAGGAAAAAAATGGTGGGTGCTTAGCACCCACCAGCAGGCTTCCTATCAACCCCTCTCCTTCCCACCAGTGCCTCCTGCCCGCTGGTGGGCCCCGCCGATCAGTGCCTCCTGCTCCCTCCAGCACCTACTACCTGCCATGATCAGCTATTTCACGGCATGCAGGAGGCACTGGGGAGAATGGGGGGAGGAGCGAGGGCACAGTGAGCTTGGGGAAAGGGGGTGGAACTGGGAGTGGAATAAGTGGGGCAGGAAGAGGTGGGGTGGGGGGGGGAAGAAGCAGGATGGGGGTGGGTCATTGGGGGAAGGGGTGAAGTGGGAGTGGGAGCTGGGGGGAGCACCCCCTCACAGATTAGAAACTCAGCACCTATGGACAAATGTGATTCATTTAGACTGATTCTTATTGCTACCTAATACCCTCCTTGTAAGTATCTTTCATCTTTCTCAGCAAGATCTGTAAACATGCAGACAATATTGCTTTCAGAATGGTTCACAGTGAAGTTTAATACAGTAAAGACTTGTCTACACTTAAAAAGCTGGAGTGCTTCAGTGTAGACACTCCCTATGGCAATGGGAGGGTTCTCCCATCAGTATAGGAAGGACTTCAGCTCCCCGATAGGTGGTAGCTATGTTGACAAGAGGATTCTCCCATTGACAGAGTCCTGTCTACAGGAGATGTTAGGTCGGTTTAACTGCATCACTGAAGAGTGTGGATTTTTCATACCCTTGATCAATGTAGTTATAGTGACCTAATTTCTAGTGTAGACCAGGCCCAAGTCTTTTTCCCTTTCCTTGGATGGATATAGGGCCTAAGGCCTGATCCAAAGTGTCCACTGAAATTGGTGAGGATCTTTGACTTCAGTGAGCTTTGCATCAGCCCTTTCAAGCAGTGATCTGAATGTTAGGACTGTTAGGTCTAAGGGGCAATTCACTGTTATGATTTCAGAGGAGTCATTTTGTTTTGGAGATACTTGAATTTTGCATTTCCTTTTAAAGTGTCTTGTAAGGGAATAAGGGAAAAAGACTTGGGCCTGGTCTACACTAGAAATTAGGTCACTATAACTACATTGATCAGGGGTATGAAAAATCCACACTCTTGAGTGATGCAGTGTGTGTGTGTGTGTAGAGAAATATATCTTTGGGGAGCCAGCACATGCACAGTGGACACCATACAGCATTAAGATACACAGTACATACATTGTGGAGACATCATTGTACCAATTCCCTGTCTTATGACAAGTGCCCTGATCTAGTGATCACTCACCAAGGCAGACTATTCCATCTCCAGTGTATCCAGCTGTACAAACACATACTCTGTTTCCTGGAGTAGTTTTTCTACACTCTGCTTTGACAGAACAGCCACCATTGCTGGTCTCACATGCGTCAATAGCTGTATAATGGGAAACAAAAAATAAAATCAATGTGTTTAATTTTTTTATTGGCAGATTAACTGTTATGTCTTCAAAGGTAAAGGAATGTAGTGATATTTTCTAGACAAACTCTGATTTAAGAGTCCTCCAATGTAATTAGAATCTTACACATATTTCTTATAAACTGCAATAGGAAAAGGGGAAAGTGCATTTCTAATGTGGAAAAATAATAAGTCAGCTGTGATTAGTTCTCCAGAAGTTCCCATCCTCCAATGCTGCCTAGTCTAACTACGAATAATAAAGAGAGGGCCTTCCACATGTTTCGTGGGATTACAGGGATCTTTCCAACTTTTCCTTAGTTTGGAAAAGTTTACACCTCCTGTGATGGGATGTAAACCCTGCGCTGGCACTGAAAAGGAAAGTGAGCCTGAGACTACTAGTCATATCGCTTGGATGTGTTAAAGGACTTTGACCCTGAGAGTTGTTAGACTCTTCAAAGGTGTCTTGTCTGGATCTTGAGGACATTCTTGTGGCTAGAATAGGCTGAAGAATGCAAAAGGGAAACTGAGGCACAGCTGCTGGACTCCCACATCTGGCAACTCTGCTACACCTCCCCATTTAGAATCAAACATCCCTCTGTTGAAGGAGGTCAGGGTGATCCTGGCAATCCTAGAGAGTCATTGGTGAGTGTGTTGCTTCTACAATGCATAGATTTCCTTGTCATTACCAGCCTACTGAGTCAGAGGCCGGGCATAGGAATCAGCCCCCCCACCCCGCTCTTGTTTGGTAGAAATGAGCCCATTCTACTTGGCCAATGGACTTTTCTGCTAAAAACACTTTCACAGTTTTCTATTAATGTTCAAAAACACTGTCTTCACACCAATGTAAGATATAGTGTTTTCAACCACTGAAACAGAATATAGTGTTTTTGACGTGGACAGCCCTATCAGATCACCCAGCCTGACTGTGGCAGAAAGCCCCCATCAGGAGAGAGATGAAAGCCAAGATAGCATAAACATAAGGGTCTCAGTACATCTAGGTTCTGCAGAACTTTGACTATTCAGATAGAAATTCTTGCCATTTTCTCAGTTCTCTCAGATTTTGAGCTGTGCTGAGTGGTGCAAAGGTGGGCAGGGAACCTGTGCAAATTAGAGCAGTGTAACAGCTGCTTAAATTTACACCCTGCTACTCATGGCATCAATGAGCTGTTCCAGTAGCTAGAATAACCAGACCATAGTGGACTGGCAAGTTGACCCATAACTCCTTTTTCTCAGGAAAGCCCTTACACCAGGGGCCAACAGTAAGTGGAATAGAGCCTTAGGCTGGTTCTATGCCACCCTAGATGCTCCCTATATATGGGGAATTTCCCAGTAACAGATTAAACTGGCTTTCTGGCTGGTTTGTGCTGCTAGGGTGTTGCAAAGCAGGGGTTAGAATTTGGCGTCAGGACAGTGCTATCCAGGGTGGTTAGACAAATACTCTATTGTTCCAAAGGGCATTATTTTAATCAGATAAGGATTAGGGATTTAATTACGCACACTGCAGAAGGAAACAGTCTGTTTCATAAATCTGGATTTTCCACGCTTTCCAAAGAACACCTGGGATTAACTGCAACTGCCCCTTTCTTAGGCTATCCATAGAGCAGTTTTAGTTAATCGCCACAAATTTACATCAATTCAGAAAATGGACAAAACCACAGGACTAGCCAGAAGTGCTACTGTACCTCCAATCAGCCTATGTTCACTAAACTGGGTCAGAAAAAGAAAAATAATCCAGGTTTCACTACTCCAGAACTAACACCGCTCCAGTTGTGCACAGTATGTTCCCTCTTCCCTGTTCTTTCCCCTTAACACAATATACTGTATCTAAGGGATTTCTTTCTAGTCCTTTGTTTTTCTGAATCTGCACCTGTTGCAGTCCATTCATTTTGAACAAACTGGCAGCAAGTCCTCTTTTCACTTCCTGTGTGGAAACGTGCATCTCTCAACAGCTCTTCTGTTTCACAGTGAACACCAAGTACTTCAAGCACATTCTTTGAATAGGTAGAAAACAAAGCCCACTTGCCTGTACAGTGCGTTCCATTCCCTGTAAAGCCAGCTGCACACTTGCAATATGCAGTGCCATCAGGCTTGAGGAGGCAGCTAGAACGGAGAAAGGAGGAAGGTGGTATATTAGAAATCATCATGCGCTCTGTATTGTCATTGCTGCTCTACTGTAGCTTTATTATGATTATTTTTTGTAATATCATGGCGCCTTGGACCCCATTGTGCTAGGTGTTGTACATACGCAGAACAAGAAAAGGGCTTTGCCTCAGGGAGCTTGCAATCTAAATATTAGACAAGAGACAACAGATGGATACAGGGGAGGACAAAGAAACAATGAGACAATACTGGTCAGCATCATAGGCAGTAGTCTCAGCACACCAGTGGTCTAACCATTGTTTTTGGTAGGCAGCACATAAAAGGAGAGATTTAAGGAGGGTTTTGAAGGAAGACAAAGAGTGAATTTTTCAGATATTTATGGGGAGTGTCTCCTGAGTGTGAGGGGCAGCCTGGAAGAAAGCACAAAGGTTGTTCACAGGTAGTGATGGAGGCTTGCACAATTGGCCAACAATGCAATTGAGTGCAGTTGTATGACAGGGTTACTTGCGATGGTAGAAAGAGGGCTCAACAGCTCTGGGGCTCACTTCTGGTTTATATTTTGTGTTCCTAAGGGTATGTCTATACTGCAATAAAACACCTGCAGATGGCCCATGTCAACTGACTTGGGCTTGTGAGACTTGGGCTATGGGGCTGTCAAACTGTTATACAGATGTTCCAGCTCAGGCTGGAGCATGAGCCCTGGGACCCCATGATGGGAGACTGGCCCAGAGTTTGGAATATCTACACCTGAATGTCTACACCACAATTTTACAGCCCTGCAGCCCAACACCCATGACCCCAAGTCAGCTGACACAGGCCAGCTGTGAGTGTTTAATCGCAGTGCAGACAGACCCTATAGCTCATGCTTCAGAGTTTCAGATAGCCACCTGCAGGGGGTCAGAAGGGGATTCCCCCCGGCAGTGTATTCTGGGAGGGTTTTTTGACTCCTTCCTCTGAAGCATCAGGGGGCAATGGCTGGAGATGGGACCTTGGACAGGGAGGGCTTAAGGTTGCCAGGTATCAGGTTTTTGAACAGAAAGTCTGGTCAAAAGGGGACCTGTGCAGTGTTCAGTCAGTACTGCTGACTGGACACCAAAAGTCCAGTTACCGCAGTGACCAGCCTCCACTGCCAGAAGGGTGGGAAGAGCAACTTCTGCTGGAGGAACTCAGCTGAGGGACTGGAAAGAAGCTTAGTAACTGGTCCCCAGCTTTGGTGCAGAGGACATAGATACTGCTTTTTCAGCCAGGTGGCCCAGGCCCCAACTCTCTCTGGCTCCTTGCTCCAGGTATGACACCTACCCTGCCATGTCCCAATTGCCTCTGGCCCCTTGCTCTGGGGACTGATCCCCCCCTGCCCTGCTGTGCCCCAACTGGGCAAGCAGGCAGGCTCCACGTCAGCTCATCCCAGCCTGTCTCTGCAGATGGCAGGTGAGTCCTAGGGGAGAGGGGAGTGAACAATGGATGTGGGGGCTTGTAGTGTCCAGTTTTTAAAAAACTGGAAAGTTGGCAACCTTATGCGGGCCAGTTCTGAGAGGTGGATGGAGCATTGTTTTTCTCAGGTGCTTGGCTGGCTAGTTCTTGCTGACATGCTCAGTGTCTAACTGATCACCATATGTGCGGTCGGGAAGGAATTTTCCCCCCAGGTCAGATTGACAGTGTCCTTGCGTTTTCTTTTGCCTTCCTCTGCAGCATGTGGGTGCTGGTCACTTGCCAGGACTATCTGGGTACATCTCACTTAATCATTTTCCTGCCATTGTGGGGGCTCAGGCACTGGTGCACCTTGGTCTCTGCTGTTCTCTTTGGTTTGATTTCTATTGTTGGGTTTAATGTCTGGGTGGTGTTGGTGGCCTGTGATATACAGGAGGTCAGAGGGGATGATCTGGTGGTCCCTGCTAGCCTTAAACTCTATGATTCTGTCTTGAAAGCAAATGAGAGATAGGTAGAGTAGGGATAGACTGTGAAGGGCCTTGATAGTGAACACACTGTTCAGTGCAACACAGAAGGGGAAGCCTGGGGTGGAATTCAACAAGTGAGGTGACATGGTCAAAGTGACGGGCTAGCAAAATGACCTTTGCAGCAATATTCTGAATGGAGTGAGGCAACATGTTTAACTTGAGCTGATGGTTAGACAACCACAAGGAAATGGCAGAGAGACAGGCTGAAATTTTAGTTTGGACAGAGACAGAGCTGGAGTAAACAGAAAGACCTGCGAGTCATCAGCACAGAGATGGTAGTTGAATTTGGGTATATGGATGAGAGTACCCAAAGATAAGTGTAGCAGGAGAAGAAAAGGGGAGCAAGGATATGGCCCTGTGGAACCACTACAGAAAGCTGGAGGGGTAATGAGAAGGATCCTCTGAAGGAACAATTGGAGAGGTAGGAGGAGAACTAGGAGAGAACAGTCATGGAAACCAATGGAGGACAAGCTTTCAAGAAGAAGAGCATGGTTCATGGTGGTAAAAGCAGCTGAGAAGTCAAGGAGGATGAGGATGGAGTACTTGTTTTGAGCTTTGGCTAAGACACGGTCATTAGAGACTTTGGTGAGAATGGTTGAAGTGGAACGCAAAGGGTGGAAGCTGGATTGGAGAGGTCTAGGATGAATTGGAGGACAGGAACGCCCGACAGCAATTGTAAACAGCATGTTCAATGAGCTTAGAGATGACAGAGAGATGAGTGATGAGGCAGTAGATAGAGAGGCACATGGGGCTGTGGGCATGGTATTGAATTAAGCTGGAAAGTAAAGTTGTTTATCAAGGAAGATGGCAGAACTGAGGGAGGAGAGAATAAATTTGCAGAGGAAGAAGTCAGATCCATCACAGGATTTCCAGCAGAGGTGCTCTGCAATATGAGAACAGAAGCTGAGGAAGTGGATGTTGGGGATGATCCAGGATTAGGGGCTGACAGGGCGGACCTTGCAATGGGAGAGAGGCAAAGAAGTCAAGGGTGAGGAATGGAGAGAATCAACAGCCGTGTCAATGGCAGAAAGGAAAGAGAGGGCAGGGAGGAGATGGCTGATAACAGATGAGAAATCATCAGTCCTGATGGACTGGAAGTCATAGAATGGCTGAGGGATGGGAGAGGGGGGCTCATAGGAAGGAGTTAGGTGGACAGTAGATGACAGCAACATGGAGGAAGAGAGGACAGAAGAGTTCAGTGCAGTGCTATTCAAAGGAGGAGAAAGAGTGGGAAGGGGAAGGAAGAAGAGATTAGTAGAGGCAAGAATGGGAGAGGGGAAGCCTAACACCCTACCATTGTCTGATCCAGGGCAGGAAGTATGAGTGAAGGGGAAGCCTCCATAAGAAGAAGGCAGCTGCAGAGGCAGTGTCAGAGCCCTGGACCCCTTCATCTGCCAGAGCCAGGAACTCCAGGGAGCGAGATATACAGAAGTTGTGATTGGCTGTGATGTTTTTTGGAGAGATGGAGTGGGCATTCCAGAGACAGCAAGAGAAGAGGAGGAAGGGGCATGGGTGGGAGGTTAGGAATGATGACTACCGATAGATGGAGGTGGTGGCAAAGATTGGTATGGGAATGGAGAGGGTGGAGATGGAGGGAGCACCAGGGCTGGAGCAAACATCACCAGAAATGAGGGGAGGCAGGAGGAGGAGGAGGAGGAGGCCGAGGAGGGTCTGGATGTGGGATCTGGATCTGAAGAGTAGAAAGATTAAGGTAGAAAGGGGAAGAGGGGTAGGTAGAGCTGGTGGGAACTGGAGAGGAACGATGGTAAGAAGGATGGGGAAATGGAATCATTGCGGGAGGGAGGGAGAAGAAAGGAGAAGGAGGGCATATATGATGATGCACGGTATCTTTGACTGTAATGCTCACAAAAAGCAAATGGACATGCAACCTTGAAAAAGGACCTAGTTATAGTAATGCTATGAATTAAACTGCAAAATGCCAAGACTTTAAAGGAAGTTCATCCTAACCTCTAATTTTAGGCATCTAGAATTTCTGCTGTGTGCACACAGACATTATCTATATGCATATCTAACAGTTGCATGTCTGTATACTCCATTTTTGTGCATAAGTGCCCTTTTTTGGGACACTAGAAATGCAGAGGCCCCAAATTGGATAACCAACATTTCAATGCCTCTAATTAAGGTCTGCTTTTGAAAATTTAGTCCTGTACGTGTAAGATAAAACTGTAATGAACTAGCATGTATAAGCAAGGTTTGAATGAGCTCTCCCCTGACATCTAGTGATGCACTGTGGGAAAAGATGTCAGGAGCAGACGGTAGTTGCATAGACACATCTGCTCTGCCTAGGTGTTCAGCAGATGGATCTGCTTTGCCAAACAGATCAATTTTGGCTGATTTGGGATTACAATTCACTTTCATATTGAATGCAGGGTGGGAAACTGATGCAAAGGGCACTGCCCAATGTATTGTGGGATGGGTCTTTGCTTATGGTTCTGTGCTTTTGAATTATGGTTGTGGTGTTTTCCTAGATTAATGCTAGGTTCCCTCTCCCTTTTAATAAAAGTTTTCTTTTGGTATACACAGACTCAGTACTTGTGATTGGGGAAATATGGGCTTTTAGAGGTGTGCAGGGATTTTCCCAAATTACTGGGTTGGGACTCGAGCTAGTTCTGTTTTGGATTGTTAAGAGGTGCCCCTATATATTGAATGCGGCTCTTGTTGCAGCCAACTCCACCTGGCAGAAGGCTTACACAAGGGTAGATGGAATTCTGCTCTTGTAATCACAAGCTGGACCATCACTCTGGTATTGTGCTCCTCTAACATGCATGGAAATTCAGACCATAAATTCAAATTCAACACATGGAGGCACAAGCACCATCTTCCTCCTTTCTCTGGAGGTGCTCAATCCCTGCTCTGCCCCCATGCCACCCCTTCCCCCATGGCTCCACTCCACCCCACCTCTTCCTGCTGCTGCCCCGCCTCTTCCCACCTGTGCTCCTTCCTGCCCTGTTCTGCCACCTCCCACTTCCATTCCTCCTCCTCCCTCCAGCGCCTCCTGCACATCGCTGTACAGCTGATCGCTGGTGGGGGGTAGGCACTGGGAGGGAGGCAGAGGAGTTGATTGGCAGGGCCTCTGGTGGACAGGAGGCACCGGGGGGGGGGGAGGAGCTGATCACTGGGACTGCCTGTGGGTGCTGATCATCCACTAATTTTTTTACGTGGGTGCTCCTGGAGCACCCATGGAGTCGGCACCTATGCATGGAGGAAGGGTAGACTACTATAGTCAAACTCTGCTGTCCAGATCTTAATATAACTTTTCCCTAAAGTCTTATTAAACAGTAGAGCTATAAAAAGCAGATGGGATAAATATTTAAATGGAGCTGCCAGCAAAGAAGCTTGTAGGTGTTTGGGGCTCTCTGTTCCTGTTTTCCTGATCGTCTTACAATACGCAGTCAGCACATAAGTGGTGAACTTCCAAAATATCTTCTTTGCTCTCTGAAAGTCTAAGATAAATTAGCCAGCATCTCTCTGGGTGTATAGTATCAGGCTGAATTCCTCACAGTAAAGCCCAGATTTCTAAAGGAATTTAGGTATTGCTCCACTCACCATTGGAAGGCTTAATAATAATAATAATAATAATAAATAATTAATAATAAAAAATTAAGGCTGGGACTATAACAATGTTTAAAAGGGAACTGGATAAATTCATGGTGGCTAAGTCCATAAACGGCTATTAGCCAGGATGGGTAAAGAATGGTGTCCCTAGCCTCTGTTCATCAGAGGATGGAGATGGATGGCAGGAGACAGATCACTTGATCATTGCCTGTTAGCTTCACTTCCTCTGGGGCACCTGGCATTGGCCACTGTTGGTAGACAGATACTGGGCTAGACGGACCTTTGGTCTGACCCGGTATGGCCGTTCTTATGTTCTTAAGTGATATAGGCTGTGTCGACACTACTCAGCTTTTAGCAACACGGCTGTGCCGCTACCACCATGCCGCTAAAAGGCGCGCAGTGTAGCTGCTGTTTGTCAGCAGAAGAGAGCCCTCCTGCTGACAACAAATGTCCACTGCTAATGAGCGGTGTTAGCGTTGTTGGCAGGAGAGCGTTCCTGCCGACGAAGTGCTGTTCAAACCAGTGCCTGTCATTGGCAAAGCTTTTGTCTTTTGAGGGAGTGTTTTTTCTAACACCTCTGCATGACAGACCCCTTGTTGTTCACTTGCCAGTGTAGACAAAGCCTTAGACAGCTAAGTTCCATTTTCAAAAGTGGCTTAGGCACTCAGGAGCCCAAGTCCCATTGACTTTCATAAGATTTAGGCTCCCAATGGCTAGATTCACAGAAGGACTTAGGTGCTCAACTGCCACTTTAGGTGCCCAAATCCCAGAAACAGACCTCGCTGGGGTTCATAAAACCCTTGCTCAGCTGCCACCTAACTCTGTAGGCATAGAAACTTGTTCAGTATCAACATTAAAGTAAAAGTTCCCTAGATACCTGTGTCTCTGCAGCCCTATGCTGGGTTTTTGGACACCTAAGCCCCTGTGTTCTTCATGAACCTTCAAGACAGGTGCTCCTCTACCTAACTCGCCTGCGGGGCCCAATCCTATAGGCACGTTTAGAGGCTGCATACCAGATCAGGCCATGCAGGTAAGCGCACAGAAAACAGTGGGAGGTGTGAGGAAGAGGTAATGATCTTTTGTAACTTTTAGCCCAGTGATTAGGGTACTCAGCTGGGATGTAGGAGACCCCTGGTTCAAGTCCCCCTTAGGGGGGAGAAGGGATTTGAACAGGGATCTGACAGTGTTCAGTTGAATCCTCTGGTCACTGTGCTATAGATTATTCTGAGGCAGGGCTGTCCATAATAATGGGAGTCATGGGATCAGAAAGAAAGTGTGGGAATGAATCTGTAGTTTGGTGGCCCACTGGGAATCCCACGATCCAGTCTCCCAGCTCCAATGACTTTTTAAATGACTTAATCCACAGTGGAGCAGCCTCACCAGGAAAGACTGTGGTAGCACTACCTCAAAATATCCCACAGCCCCGTGGTTAGGGAACTCACCTGAAAGGTGGCAGAGCCCTGTTCAGATATCTTCTCCTTAGCAACAGTGGGGGGAAGGGGTGGATTGTTCACATTCCACATGAGTACCCTAACCACTGAGCTAAAAGTTATGAGGGAGGTGAGCCTCCAGCGAAGGTACCTAATGCCAAGAGAGAGTTTGCTGCTGAGGACCTCAAGCAGAGGGAGGTGTATATCTCCAGCCTGGATTTAGGCACTGAGCGGGGTAGGGCTTAGCACACACCCTGGGGCATCTCCCATTGCCTTGCATAGGCAGGGAGCCATCTAGGATGGTGAATTTTGTGAATCCAATTTTTAGACAGCTGTCTCTTCATATATAGGACTATATAGGGTTTAAAAGAGAACTAGATAAATTCATGGAGGTTAGGTCCATTAATGGCTATTATCCAGGATGGGTAAGGAATGGTGTCTGTAGTCTCTGTTTCTCAGAAGATGGAGATAGATGGCAGGAGAGAGATCACTTGATCATTACCTGTTAGGTTCACTCCCTTTGGGGCACCTGGCATCGGCCACTGTTGGCAGACAGGATACTGGGCTGGATGGATCTTTGGTCTGATCCTGTATGCCCATTCTTATGTTCTTATGTCCACATTCGTTGGATAGGGAGCCAAGCACCGAACTCAGGCTCTGTGAATCCCAGTGATTTTCTAGGTGCTTAAAAGTTAGGCATAGTGACACTCAGTGCTAAGTTCACTTTCGAATCTAGCCCCCAAGTGCCTACCTCACGTCTGAAAACAGATTGTAGCTGTCTAATGATAGAACTTGCAACACTGAGCCGAGCAATGTGTAAGTACCTCTAAAAAATCTGGGCTTAACTGCTTAGGTTTTGGTCAAGACTTGCTCCTTTGAAAATGTCTTTTCTCTGTTAATGTGTGGATACTGAACTTTTAAGGTTGGCCTGTCACTACTATATTCTCTTTGCAAAGTGCTGCAAAACTGTGCTAAAAATAGGAAGCATAGGAAGTGATCTAAACTTGGGACAACTAATTATTGAACAAGACAAAATAGGAGAATATTCGCAATCTGTTTAGACGATGGGGAAATATGGAACATAAAAATGAAGAACATTCACATTATACTATGAGAATGACTCTCAAAGTGGCCGGATTTCATACATACTTAGCGCTGGTGTGGCATGTACTGTTACAGGCATCATCTTTGATTTCTGGAAGAGACAAAATGAATGTTTATACCCTTGCAAGTCAACATTCTAAAACTATAAGTTCCTTTACCCCTTTCTGTGGTTTCAAACTCTTCCCCTTCATTTTCCTTATGCAAGGTCAGCTTCTGTCATCCTTGTACTAAAGAATGCCTTATTGGCCAACGAAATCCCCGAGAATGGTTGGAATAAGGGACTGCCCAATGTGAGTAAGGGTGAAAGTCTTCCCTGTGTAGGCTATGCACTCCTGATGTCCTATTTGGGGAGGTACGTGGGATGAAAGTGATGCACCTGACTAGGGTTGCATTTCATCCCTGTCATTTTACTTATTTAAAAAAAAATTAAAGGAAAACTGTTACCATAATTGTTATACAAGCAGTAAAAGTAAAGCTGAAAGGTGCACAAAGGCATCAAAGCAGTGTAAATTATGGGTTACAGTACATTTACATACTGATGTTACAAAAGTCATCAGTGATTTATCTCTACACAGTTCTGCCGGCTTGGCCTATCCTCCCTCAGGCAGTTCCACTGCTAATCTAAGATGAGGAAGAGAGCCATACTCGTTCTTTTAATTCTTCTATTCTGTCAAGCCTATTTCACAAGCCTAACTGTGAAATAAAGCTATTGGCTTCATTATCCCAACTCATTGTACCTAATTTCATTCTCCCATTTTAAATCTCACTCTAAAATCTCTGTCTTCTCCCCCTCTGCCTACCTTGGGGTAGGATTCACCTCTGTGCAGAGAGATAGCACAAGGGTTATGCACCACTCAAGGTCCATTTAAGCCCCCAAAATAAAGCATTAGTGAGACTTGAGCGGCACATAGGCCTTGTGCTGCCTGCTGCACAGGGGTATTTCACCATTAGTGTATTGATGTTTTTCCTTAGCTCAGTATTGCATCAGGAGCTTCTGGGCACTGGTTTTTGTCTCTTCTGCACCTGTTGTTTTGTTGAATATATGACTATTTATTGTATTTCCTTTATATGTCTTGTCCAGTGTTTTGCTATTGAAGATACTCTATTTTATTTAACCTGTGCATTTTATATAGCACCTACCATTTTGGTTTCCATGCAGTGATTTGTGTTGCATGTGAGGTCACAGTTAAACACGCAGACTGGAGTTTGCAAAGGAGCCCAAGGGAATTTGTTGTTCAAATCCAATTGAAATTCTGGGGGAGTTGGATGCCTAACTACTTTGGACCCCTTCTGAAAATTCCTGCATAGTCGGCTTTCTCTTCTAGGCCTTGGTCTTATTCCCCCACCAACTAATTAAAAATAACTCTTATTTACTTGCAAGTAAATAATTATAAAGCAATATGTAATATCATATAGCTGAAGCCAATTTATTGCAGGAGTTGAAGGGGAATGGGTCTGCAGAACAACTCTGCTCTGGAAATAGTACAAATTTACAGCAAATGGGAATTTTGTTTTGAAAAGATCCTGGATGAAATAGGTATAGGCAAGCAAAGGGATATATTTAAGAGCGAAGCTTGTCAATTGGGTTGCATGATTCCACATTACTATTGATGGCTAATCCCTTCACACAGGTCTGAAAGCTTTCCAAAGACATTTCTTTCACAGTCAGGCAGAGGGTCTCTTTGCCTTTCTGTAGCTTTGGGAGGCTGCTTGTTACTTAGTATTGCAGGAGAGAATCTTAAGCACACAGTGCCTTGGGATGTATTCCTTGCCGCTGCTCTGCATTCTAGAACACATACGAACTTCATCAGAGAAAGGAGAAGGCACACTTACCGCTCTCACATTTCACACCTCTCCAGCCAACGTCACACTCACAGGAGCCATCGCCCTCAATCCCACTGTTGCATTTCCCATGGACACAAGCACATTCTAAATGCACAGATGTAAGAAAACCACTTAAAATATGGAGTGTAACATAGAGTGTGCATAGCAGAGCAACAACTGAGACATTAGATGGGTTGCCTGTATGCACTCTCCCTACACACTCCGTTTTCCTAATGTACTTTACTCAGTCGTATATCTCTAGTATATAGACATTTAGTAGACATGCCTATCATATTTTCATACACAGAAGAATATAAATGACTCAATTGATAATGGTCTGGATATTTTCTTTCATTTATGACCATGCTGTCCTACCAACACTATGCAAGCATTTGACTGTTTCCCGCCCCCCATGACTGGTAGAATGTTACCTCAAGAAAATAGTGATTGTATATATGTATGGATTTAAAACCATTTGCATGGATTCTAATAGATTTTGGCCCATTCCACCAGTGCAGAATGCACATGCCTCTGCAATAAACTTACTTGTAAATTCTTCCCTCCTACCCAAAAAGGTTCCTCTAAGGGTATGTCTTCATTGCAATCAGATGTGTGACTGCAGCAGACAGGCAGATACAGCAGTGAAGCCATGGCAGCATGGGCAGCAAAATGGGCTGGACAAGCCCGCCTAGGACCCTTGACATGCACTTAAGCAGCTAGCCCATGCCTTTATTCCCCTTTCTTGCCTTTGAAAATCCCTCTTAGTGATAGCAATCTATTTAGAGAAATGTTTGCCATTTAGCAGAGAATAAACCTAAAAGCATAATTGTATCACGGTCAAGTTAATGTTTCCAGTTAGGACTTTTTAACTGGAAATGACAGATCAGAGGTGAAAAGAGCACTAAGGGGAAGATTACACACACATCCTGTCTTGCCATTAGCTGCTAGACCAAGGAAGTGATATGCAGGCTCAGTAGGTAGAGTCAATGAGCAGAAAAGTGCTATGAATAGCAGAGGAGAGGAAAAACAGCACCAGTAGGGTCAGAGAAGGTGCTGTTGTGGTGTCATGCATGAGACTGGCCCAGTGTAATGTGGGTACATGGCCTAAGGATGCTAATAGTGGAAATACAGTAATGACAAGAGTGCTTTGTGGGTAAAGAGATGAACCTAGATGGGTCAGAGGGAAAGAGATTGTCCCCTTCTTGGGTGGAAAGCTTAAGTTCAGACTTCTTAATTTTAAACTAAACTATATGATGTACAGTGTTGTGAACTCTTTGCAACTTTATTTCAATCTCATGGTATTTGGTGTTTTTCATAAAGCCCCAGATCCTGTTAATAACATAATCATGAGAGAATCTCAGCTTTCATTTAAAAATAAGTAAATTTCCAACCCTCATGGCGGCAGAGAAAAACTAAAAAATATGACTTGTGTGTAACCTAAGGGCTCAAGAACAAACAAACAAATACGCCCCTCAATTTTCTAGAGCCAGTCATGATTTTTTTTTGTCTGAGACTCAATTTTTGAACACTTGGTGTTGGCAATACTGGGTATAGAGCCTGCAAGTATCCCCTCTCTCTTTCTCACTACATTTTATATAATGTGTATGCATGTAAAGAGAGGCTGATTTCCCTCCCTCTTACCAGGGGCGGCTCTAGACATTTTGAGGCCCCAAGCACGAAGGGTCCACTGGTCCCACGGCTTCAGCGGACCTCCCGCAGTGGACCAGTGGACCCTCTGCGGGACCAGTGGACCCTCCGCAGGCAAGCTGCTGAAGGCACCCTGCCTGCCGCTCTCGCGGCGACCGGCAGAGCGCCCCCCGCGGCTTGCCGCCCCAGGCATGCGCTTGGAGCGCTGGTGCCTGGAGCCGCCCCTGCCTCTAACACCACTTTTACACAGGTGTAGGTCCAGTGTCTTCAGTGGAGTTATTCCTGATTTACATCAGTGTATGTGGGAAGATAGTTAATGCCTAGAGCATTGAGAGGATACCAGAGGCAGGGTGTTGAGAGAGCTGAATCACATGGCCACTGAATTCTGAAATAATTTCAGAGATTTTTGGCTGGTCAACTTTCCACCTGTCAAGATTTGAGATGATATCTGCATAGTCTGGAGTCATTAATTACCTTGATTGCAGTTGCGACTATATTTGCCTTCAATACATTTCTCACAGGCTGTTCCATTAAACCCCTCTTCGCATTCACACACGCCTGTACCATTAACACCATCCAAGCAGATGCCATTTCCAAAGCAGGCATTTCCACTTTTCCCTGGACAGGGCTGGCACTGTTGACCAAAGAAACCTGCACAGCATTCTCTGGTCTGAAATGGAGAAACAACATACCAAAGGCTAGAATCGGGGCTTTTAAGCCACTTCCCTGTGTAGGGAATGGTGCAGAATCACACTGCTCCAGCAGAAGTGCCAGAGATCTCTCTAGAGAAACACAATCTGTCCTAGGGCTGATTCTTATGCATGGGCAGTGGATCAGCCCTGCTCTATGGCCTAATGTGGAGAAGGCTGGGCCATGGTTCCACCTCTGACTGCTTCCTTTTCAGACTCCTGCTCCCTAGTGGGGAGCGAGCCCAATTAGTTCCTGTGCTCTCCGCAGTGCAGAGTGTAGGGATTGCTATTGTGAGAAGTTTCAAAGAGTTACTGTTCTCTAACCTCTGCTCCCCTTCCCTATCCCTGCACAGTCCCCCACTACTGAACTACTTTCTGTTCTGAAAATGTCACAATTGGATGGCTTGCCATTTTCAAAACAGTTTTTTTCCAATTTTCAAATTAAAATCTCTATTTTTTGTGAAATATTTTGTTTTAATCTAAACAGTATTTTTCGACAGAAAACTTTCAATGAAAAATTTTCAACCTGCCCTATTAAACTTCAGATCGCTCACCATAACTGGAAGCTATTCTGATAAAGAGACCTACTCAGAAAGTCATTAAACCATGGGGCTGGGACTGCCTTTTTGTACTGTGTTTGCACAGCACCTGGCACAATGGGGTCCTGGATGATGAGTGGAGCTCCTTAGGCCCACCACAAAGCACATCATAAATAACAATAATGAATAATAATACTTACAATGATCGTTTTAATACACTTTGGCTGGCATCCAATATGAATGGCTGTCCTTCCCATAAAGTTTTCAGTGTAGATGCAATATTTCTTCTCTCCTAGCTGTACAAAAATTGGCAAGACAACTGCTTCATTGTTTGATATCATACAACTATTTTTAAACATTTAAAAATGGTGTCAACTTTGTGTAAACAGCATACTCTGTACATCCGTAAATAGTCAGGCCCTATTGATAAACATGTTCATACATATGCTAAGAAAATATTCTCTGATGTAAAAATAAAGTATGCAAACAGATAATTAGCTAAATAATTTACAGACAGTTTAGCCAAGTGCCACTGTCCAAACCACCTCAATTTAAAGCCCAAGGCAAGAATGGCTCAGCTGGACTCAAGGCCTGTTGGGTCTGAATAATTTAAATAAATGTAATAGACCAAATTCACTGAGGTAACTCCATTGAAATTAACGGGTTTCCATAAGGGATAAACTTGGCCCATTAATCTCTCTCTGTATTTAGAGTTGACGATATAAACGATGCACACTTAAAGTTAATTATAAAATACTTACAAATTCTTTAGTTCCAGGAGGGCAGCGTGATTGATACGAACACAGATTGCACTTTTCCTTGGGAAACACAGAGGGGTACACAGTTAAAGGTTTACACTACTGCAGATAGTTTCAACCTGTGTTTCTATTCCCAGCCGTTAGGGGAATCAAGAGATATAAAACAGTGAAAGATCATCACTTTGGAAAACCAAGCATTCGGGCCATTGATTAATGGCAGTTAACTCACGCGGTTAACTAAAAAAATATTAATTGCAATTAAAAAAATTAATCGTGATTGATTGCAGTTTTAAGTGCACTGTTAAACAATAGAACACCAATTGAAATGTATTAAATATTTTAGATATTTTTCTACATTTTCATATAGTATTCTGTGTTGTAATTGAAATCAGTGTGTATTATTTTTATTACACGTTTGCACTGTAAAAATGATAATCAAAAGAAATAGTACTTTTCAATTCACTTCGTACAAGTACAGTAGTGCAATCTCTTTGCACTGAAGTGCAGAGGCAACTTACAAGTAGATTTCTTTTGTTACATAATGCACTGCAAAAACAAACAATGTTAAACTTCAGAACTACAAGTCCACTCATCTACTTCTGTTCAGCCAATCGCCTAGACAAACAAGTGTGTTTACATTTACGGGAATAATTGCTGGCCCACTTCTTATTACGCTGTCAACCGAAATGAGAAACATGTACTCACCTTTGTAACGTTTTCTTCGAGATGTGTTGCATATCATTCCAGTAGGGTGTACGGCCCGCGTGCACGTTGTCAGAGAACTTTTAACCCTAGCACTCCAGTGGCCGGCAGTCGCCCTATGAGTGGCCACTCATGGCGGTGATATAACCGCCTGCCAGCCGCGCGTCTTCATTCCTTCTTGCCGGGCTATCCGAAGTGGGGAAGGAGGGCGGGTGAAATGGATATGAGCAACACATTCGAAGAAACGAGACACGTTACTAAAGGTGAGTAACCGTGTTTCTTCTTCGAGTGTTGCTCATATCCATTCAGTAGGTGATTCCACGCTTACTAGTGCGTGTGTGTCCGAGTGAGAGTCCTGTGCGCAATTACAGCAGAGCAAACGCCGCATCATCCCTGGACTGTTGACCAGCGATTAATGAGAGCAAAGGTTGCACGGAGGACAGGTCTGCTCCTGCAGATCTTCCTGGATAGCCTCGTCGAGGAACGCTGTCGATTGAACGCATGGCTCTGGTAGGTCGCGGTTACTCTGCCCGGTAGGAAGATGGCCAGGTCGATCCACAGGCCATAATACAGGAAGTCACCATGAGGAAACTCGAGAGGAGACTGAACCCTCTAACTCGGTTCCGCGACCGCCAACAGAAGAGTTGGGCGGACTTTACGGAATGTTTGGTTGCTCTATGTAAAAGGCGAGCAGCTCTGCGCACGTCTAAGGGTGGTACACTGCTGCCCTGTGAACGAGTGTGTTTTGGAAGAACAGGCAGGAATATGTCTTGTTGACATGAAAAGGAGACAACCTTGGGAGAAATGCGGGGGGCCTCGTTGCACCTTGTCCGATGGAACACCGTATACGGGGGTCCACGAAGCGGCGCGCAGCTCCGACACGCGCCGAGCAGAAGTGATCGCCACCAGATGCGTCTCCAGGACAATAAAGAAGGAAACACGTAGCCAGCGACTCAAACGGGAGACATGAGACGGATAACACAGGTTGAATCCCAGGAGGGGGCTGGGGCGACTTGCGGGTAAAGGTGCTCCAGCCCTTTGAGAATCTCGACACCATGGGTCAGAGAAGACCGAGCTGTCTTCACTCCTGGGTGAAAGTGGAGATTGGCCGCTAATGAACGCGGAAGAGGACAGTTGCAGGCCTTGCTCCTTGAGCGACAAGGAATCTAGAATCCACGTATGGAAACATCGGTGGGATGGAAGCGCTTTCCACGACCACGCACGTAAAACGCTCATTTGGCTACGTTATGTCACCCTTGTGATAGTTTTCTACTTCCCAGAAGGACTGCCTCACTGGGGGAAGAGGCATCGTAATTCAGACCGAGTTAGCCACTCAGGAGCCACGCTGAGAGGTGCAGCAACTGGAGGTCCGGGTGACAAGCGGCCGTGGTCCTGTGTGATCACGTCCAGGTGAAGAGGCAGAGGGAACCGGCGATCGACTACCGACAGTGTCCAGCACGGAGAGTACCAATGCTGCGCCTATGCCGGAGCGATCAAATCAGCAGCGCCTGTCCTGCGCGCCTTCAGAAGGACCTTGGTACGGTAACGGGAGCGGAACGCATAGAAGAGGTGCGTCCCCAGGGAATTAGAAAGCGATCGCTCTATCGAGCCCGGCTCGCGGCCCTGGAAAGAGCACAGAAATCGGCAGCTTCCTGTTCCTGGCGTTGCAAGAGGTCCACGTGGGATCCCCCACTGCGAAGAGAGCAGGGCGACGTCCGGGCGAAGGACATTTGGCGGAGCGGAAGGACGCGTGAGATGGTCCGCCAGGGTATTTCGAGCCCGCAAATGGAAGCATCAGGTGACCGATGGGCTATGCAAAATTCCCACAGTATCGTTGCTTCCCGAGAAAGAAGAGAGATTTCGTTCCGCCTTGCTTGTTCATGTAGTAAACTGCTGTCGTGTTGTCGATATAAAGACTGAGACACAGCGGCCCTGGAAACTCGACGAAACGCGAGACAAGCAGGGTGACCACTCTCAACTCCCGACGTTGATATGCAAGGGCGAGCTACGGGAGGAGCACCAGCCCCCTGGGTCCGGAGCGGTCCCTCAGGTGAGCCCCCCATCCCAAATCTGACGCATCCGTCTCAGGGACAGCGAAGGGCTGGGGCTGATGAAATGGAAGCCCCGCACATACGACGGCTTGATCTAGCCACCATTGGAGAGAGAGGAGAGCGACTTGTGGAATCGTGTGTACCACCGTGCTCAACTGCCCTGCCGAACGAGAAGCTGCAGGGATGAGCCCAGGATTGTAGGGGCGGAGGCGTAGGTCGGGCGTGCGCATGTGACGAAAGTGCAGTGCATGCCATTGCCCCAACAGCTGTCAGCAAGTCTGCAGAGAGGTCAGAGTGCCGGACTTGATCTCACAGCGATGATGGTCTGACTAGCGTCTGAACCGCTGCTGAGGGAAGACCGCCCGGCTTAGTAGAGTCCAAGAACGCTCTCGATAGAACTCTATCCTCTGAGTAGGGATAGAGTGACTTCTCCGCATTGGTAGTACCGATTTGGCTGGCAACACGAGCGTTCGGCGAGAAAATGTGGCATGACCACTTGCATGTCCTGGTTCCTGACTCTGATCCTGATGAAGCGCCCCGGATAGAGCCAGTCGTCGAGTGGTAGGGGAACACGTGTACCCGACTGCGGACGAGAAAACAGGGAAGCGTTCGTGACGTCACCGTCATTGCATGTGGTGAACAACTCCGGTACTTGAGAGCCGTGGAGTAGTTTACCATATGACACACACGGTAATAAGGAAATTCGAGTGAAATTGAAGTCGCCTGCGCACGACGATGAAGAGTAGGAATCTTCGAATGGGGCGGAAGATGATAGGAGTATGTATAATCAGGCGACTTGCTCACATTGGCATTGACTCGTGGATTGAGGAAGATTTGGGCCAGCGTCGTACTTTACAGTCTCCTGGTATCCAGTAGACCGAGATAATGCCTCGTCCAGAACAACCAGGCGAACGTTTCACTCTGAGATAGGTATCTGTTGAGTCCAGGAGATCCCGAAGGATGAGTGCGGAGACCTTCCGTGGCTTTGGGGATGACAGAAGTAACGGGAGCTAGAACCCCCTTCCCGTTCTCTTCTCCCGCACCTCCTCACACGCCCCTGTCGAGAGGCTTGCGACCTCTTGTAGGAGATTTGCTCGCTTGAGAGGAAAAGTCCTGGAAGTAAGAAGAGCCGCGGTTGGCGTAGAGGGCGGACGACGAAAAGCAAACTGCACGGGTGGTACCCAAGCTGCAGCGATGCAGAGGACCCAACGGTCACGTAGTAAGCTGGGCAGCCAACCGCTGCGGAGGACAGAAGAAGAGACGGTTGGAAAAGGAGGGAATGGATCCATGGGGGCACAAAAAAGCTTGTTACATGCGACCCACGGTGCGACACCTTCAAAGACGGCGTTCGCGCAGGAGGTGCCTTGAGGGACCTTTGGAAGCGTTGCCCCCTGTGGTTGCCATGAGTGCTCGACGCCCTGACTCGAAGCTTTCTGTTACGTCTCTCTGCAAAGTCTTTGCCTTGCTCTGCCGGCTGCGAGGAGGCCTGCGCTGGTTGGTTGCGGCCTGAGACGGATGACGCTGCCGTTTACTGCGTGGGCATTCGCCAGAGGCACGCAAATAACCCTGTGGTCACATTCCGTTAGAGACTTGCAGGCGTGGGTCTTCTTTTCAGAAACATTTAGCCCTGGCCTTCAAGACGGAGGATCTGTATTGTGTCTGGCAGTTCCGCAACTGATGGACAGATACGCTGTAGCCAGGAGATACGATGCCGGCACCGCTACTCATGACGTCCGCGTAGCGCCAACGCGCACCCATTGTCCCCATCCCACCCCGTGTCTGACGACCTCTCAGCCCGAAGTCAGCTCGATCCAAAGCACGCCTGCACCAAATCGCGTGCAGACCCCCTGGCTGCTCGACCCCTTCATCTCCTACGGACCGTTGCCTCAGGACTGCTAGAGGCGCAGACGCACGTGGGGAGTGGTGAAACGTACCTCCTTGCCTTCGTCCCGTCTTACGATCCCGCGTGCTTGCTACATCTCAGTGCGGCCCCCCAGCACGCTAGAGCTCCCCTTAAGAATCTTAACCCCACGAGCCGCCTCCCAGAGGATTGTGTCCGTGGTCCACGCGATAACGACTGTGACCATACTTCCCCCCCTGCCTTTCCGTACCCGCGTACCAAGCTGCTCCGCCTTAGGCCTGTTAGATTATCTGACAGCACACCTGCAAGGATCAGCGGAAATGCCCCAGGGAGGCTGGCTGATATATAGCCTTTGGCATATCCGCCTCAGTCAGCATGACCCGGAGCAGTGCATTTATGCCGGGGCGGCCGAGAACTCGGATGGCCGGAGCTCTTGTCCACGCCTATCCCTCTCGTTCACAGAATTGAACACGAGAACATTGGCTGAGATGACGAAATATATATCCCGTTCGAGGAACCATATACTTGCGCCACACCCGACAGGGGGGGAATGGAGCGAGAGACTGCCAGATGGGTGCGTTCGCTTGTATGTTTTATGAAGGATAGGCGACCGAGGGTGCATTGCCCCGAGCGTATCCGTGACGACCGTTCTGCAACCTCGGAACCTCCTCAGCCTTGCGATGCTCATGTTTGTGTTGCATGATGCGCGTTGAGATCCTGGTGAGCCCTGAGGTCTAGCGGACCGGTGGTCGTCGTCCCGCCACTGCTTCATCCGGCGAGGATGACGAGGAGACACCTGGCAGAAGTGGGTCAGTTGGCGGCTCAGGATGGACAGCTGTCTCTGGCACCTGCGGGGGTTCAGTCTCAGGCGGGTAGGGAGACTGTTCCTCTGCAGGGATGGTGGGGGGCGAGAAACCGTAGCCTCTGGAGCCCTACGCTCTGAACCAGCCGGACGTGGTGGAAGTTGCTGAGACCCCTGGGCTTGTTGGTATGCCCAGGGCGTCCAGAAGCCCCACTGCTGCGGACCATGTTCCTGGTGACCCTCAGGGAAGAGGGCGGCGGACCTGTCAACGTCCAGGTAGACGCTATCCGTCCTCGAAGAGACTGAACCCTGCCGAGAGGGCCACGGGGGGGCGGAACGCGAGTAGTGCGAATCCAGCGCCCTCGACGGCGACGGCCTCCTCGGTGCCGGGGAGCGGTGCCGTGAGCCATACCGGTGCCGAGATCTGGACCGGGACCTGCCACCAGCGCGGTGCCGGGAGGTCGACCGGGATCTGGACCTTCGGTGCCGTGACCAGCTCCTCGAGTCACGGTGCGGTAGCGGTGGCTGGAGCCGGAGCGGTGCCGGGAGTACCGGGACCGACGTGAAGATGATCGGCGCCGCGAGTACGACGGTGCCGCCGGGGAGAGCGGTGCCGGGACTGCGAGCGGCGCCTCGAACCAGACCTCCCTCTGGACCGGGATCGGTGCCGTGACCTGGATCGGTGCCGGGAGCGTGATCGGTGCCGGACCGGAGAATCGGGGACGGTGCTCTCATCGGGCGTCGGCTTGCCCTTGGAAAGTACAACCCGCACCGGCGGTGCCGGGGGTTGGGGCAGCCCAGGCTCCGTCAAGGCGATAAGGTCCCTTGCCGACGAGAATGTCTCGGGCGTGGATGGGACTACGAGCTCAACCCCAGATCTTGGCGGGGAGCTAAGAGGGATCGGACTCGACGGACCTGCCCGGCCCGGAGTCAACGAAGCCCCTGGGCGCGGCGGCGCCGGCATCGGGTGCTCCTTCCGGGGCTGCTTAGCCGGGGTAGAGGACGAGGAGGACCTCTTCCCAGGAGCCGGTGCCGGAGACGGGCGGTGCCGTTGCGCTTTCGCGGTGCCGGAGGGATCCGGTGCCGGAGCCGCGCTCGGTGCCGACGGCGCGGGGTGAAGTGCCGCTTCCATAAGGAGCGTCCGGAGGCGTTGGTCTCGCTCCTTCTTAGTTCGCGGCCGAAGGCTTTGCAGATGCGGCACTTCTCTGGGATGTGTGATCCCCCAGGCACTTTAAGCAGGCGTCGTGGGGATCACTGGTGGGCATCGGCTTTTTACAAGCCGAGCACGCTTTGAATCCCGGCGAACCAGGCATCCGCCCGGCGCCGGGGCGCGGAGAGGGCTAGAGCCCCGAACCCGCTAACTAACTAACTATATATACACAACAACTATAACTATAACTACAACTATATAATACTAAGTAAACTACAAATAACTGTAACTATAACGATAACAAGAGAAGCTAGGGACGTGGAGGTCAGCTATGCCGCGCTCCACAGTTCCAACGACCGACACGGCGGTAAGAAGGAACTGAGGAGCGGGCGGGCCGGCAGGGGTATATATCACCCGCCATGGCGGCGCCACTCTAGGGGGCGACCTGCCGGCCCACTGGAGTTGCTAGGGTAAAGTTCTCTGAACGAACGTGCACGCGCGCCGGCGCGTACACCCTACTGGAATGGATATGAGCAAGCACTCGAAGAAGAACAGGCATTTGCATGGCACTTTTTGTAGCTGGCATTGCAAGGTATTTGTGTGCCAG
The DNA here is from genome assembly GCF_003597395.2 of Chelonoidis abingdonii. Taxonomy (NCBI): domain Eukaryota; kingdom Metazoa; phylum Chordata; order Testudines; family Testudinidae; genus Chelonoidis; species Chelonoidis abingdonii. The sequence goes on from NC_133769.1 coordinate 106,382,479, forward strand.
ATATGCTAAACATTCATATGCCCCTTCATCCTTCGGCCAGCATTCCAAAGGACATACTTCCATACTGATGACACTCATTAAAAAAAATAATGTGTTAATTAAATTTGTGACTGAACTCCTTGGGGGACTATTGTATGTCCTTTGTTCTGTTTTATCTGCATTGTGCCATATATTCCATGTTATAGCAGTCTCGGATGATGACACAGCACATGTTGTATGTTTTAAGAACACATTCACTGTAGATTTGACAAAACACAAAGAAGGTACCAATGTGAGATTTCTAAAAATAGGTACAACATTTGAACCAAGATTTAAGAATCTGAAGTGCCTTCCAAAATCTGAGAGGGATGAGGTGTGGAGCATGCTTTCAGAAATCTTAAAAGAGCAACACTCTGATATGGAAACTACAGAACCCAAACCACCAAAAAAGAAAATCAGCCTTCTGCTGGTGGTATTTGAATTGGATAATGAAAATGAACATGCATTGATCCTCACTGCTTTGGACTGTTATTGAGCAGAACCCATCACCAGCATGGACACATGTCCCCTGGAATGATGGTTGAAACATGAAGGGACATATGAATTTTTAGCTCATCTGACATGTAAATATCTTGCAATGCCAGCTACAACAGTGTTATGAGAATGCCTGTTCTCACTTTCAGGTGACATTGTAAACAAGGGTGGGAAGCATTATCTTCTGCAAATGTAAAGAAACTTGTTTGAGCAATTGGCTGAACAAGAAGTAGGACTGAGTGGTCTTGCAGGCTCTTAATTTTTATATTGTTTTATTTCGGAATGCAGGTTTTTTTGTATATAATTCTACATTTGTAAGTTCAACTTTCAGGATAAAGAGATTGCATTACAGTACTTAGGTGACTTGAAAAATACTATTTCTTTTGTTTCATATAGGGCAAATACTTGTAATCAGAAATAAAGTGAGCACTGTACACTTTTTATTCTGTGTTTGATTGAAATAATATATTTGAAAATGTACAAAATATCCAAAAATATTTAAATAAATGGTATTCTATTATTATTTAACAGTGCGATTAATCGCGCTTAATTTTTTTAATTGCTTCACAGAAGCATCAAAGACTACCACTGCAGCTGGGTTGCCCAGCAATGTAGGGTGTACATCACAGCAGGACTATAGGGATTTCCCACAAGAAGATTCCTACCAAAGAACTCTCATTGTGGAGAAGTGTAAAGGTTCTACAGGCCCAACAGCCAAAGGAAATCCATCCCATAGCAGTAAGACTAGGGGACAGACCCCTGCATCCTACTCTGGCAGCACAAGGGTAATGGTGAGGTTCCTGCCTTTCACCCAGGAAGGAGGGAAGAGTCCTTTGTTCAGTCAGTCCATTAAGTTCTGTGCCGGAGTGAAAAGATCAAGGAATCAACCAGGGTAGTGAGTATTTGAGAAGGAATGAATTAGCTATTTATTTTCTTTTGTGACTTTGTCTTCTGCAACCTGTTAATTACCCTCTAGCTGTGCACAGCTGGAAACCTCCTCTAACAAAGCCCTGTTAGAAAAACTTCTCACCTGTGCCTTCAGGCAAAGCACAATAACGATCCGTTTCTCCTTGCAGCTGGGAGAAGAGGAAAAAATCTACTGGCTTTTGTTTTTTTTGAATCCCACTTCTACCACCAGGTCATAGGTTTCACCTCCACTCTGAACTTTAGGCTACAGATCTGGGGACCTGCATGAGAACTCCTAAGCTTAACTACCAGCTTAGACCTGGTTGCTGCCACCACCCAAATCGTTTAAAACAGCTGTTTATAAGTTATTTGGGAAACTCTGTTTCCCCCCATAAAAATCTCTCCCTCCCAAGTACTGTAACCTTCCCTGGGTAACCTTGAGAGACTTCTCCACCAATTTCCTGGTGAACCCCGATCCAAACCCCTTGGATCTTAAAACAAGGAAAAAATCAATCAGGTTCTTAAAAAGAAGATTTTTAATTAAGGAAAAGGGATAAAAGAAATACCTCTGAGAGATTAGCATACAAGCTACTCTCACAGACAACAGATTCAAAACACAGAGGATGTTTCCCTGGGCAAAACCTTAGTACACAAAAGAAAACCCAATTTGATTATCCCTCTAATGCAAAAAGACGAAGTCACAAAAGGAAATAAAAATAAGCTAATTTATTCCTTCTCAAATACTCACTACCCTGCTTGATTCCTTGATCTTTTCACTCCAGCACGAAACCTAATGGACTGACTGAACAAAAGACTCTTCCCTCCTTCCTGGGTAAAATATTTTGTGCCCTCATTGGTTCCTCTGGTCAGGTGTCAGCTAGGCTAGGTAAACTTCTTAACCCTTTACTGTCTGTTTATAACAGGTACACAGGAAACTTCAAAGTGCTGTCACAGGAGCGCTCCCATGGCAGCGCTTTGAAGTGCAAGTGTGGTTGCATGCGACTGCTGGGAGAGAGCTCTCCCAGTGCTCCTGGTAATCCACCTTCCAGAGCTCAGAGCCTGTTTACACTAACGCATTTCACACCCCTGAGTCAGCAAGTCAGAGCGCTACAAAATGTAAGTGTAGCCAAGCCCTTAAATCCTTTTCCAAGTCTAATTTCTGTACCATGCCAGCCTTAAGAACAAGAAAAGTGAACTGTCTATGGGCTGTCCTATTTGCCTTTTCAGTAAGGAAACCATTGACTGCCAGCCCCATGGAAAACCACATCCTGTTCTCCAGAGGAAGGTAGAACCAGTGCTTAATTTGAGGTAGGGCACCTCCAGGCTTGGGCAGTTCATAGACCCAGCACCTCTGGGCTTGTTGCATCAGTTTTGAATGTAAAAAAAAATTGCTTGAGCCCTGGCACTTTCTTAAGCACTGGTCATTGCAATTTGTCAATCAATCTGATCTATGTGAAGAACACAAAGGGCAGGAATGCCTTTGTTAGCCGTTAAGAATGGGAATGGATGTGTGTAGAAGGAATCTATATCTCAGAACGGAAAGAGAAACTTTTTCTCCTGTAAAAAGTTTTGTTCGGAAGGTATTTTCATTAAGCAAAAGTGGACAAAACCCAGTCAGTGTTTATTAAAGTAGTGGGTTAACTTGGGCTCATATTGATATACTGAAATCTGGCAGGGACAGTGGGCTTACTGCTGTGATGTTGTTGTTGTATTCAGGCTGTTAATATACTGACTGCAGAATCAAAGTAGTTTTTATATGATATCAAAGCTACTGCAGGAGTTTGTTGTGGAAAATTAAAACATTTTTGACTGGTCAATATGATGCAGTATGTCCAATGTGCCTTAGTTATATTTTCATACTAGCATCTATGACAAATTTTAAAGCAACAATCTCAAACAAGACATAACTTACGGTTGTCATCACAGTATCATTGATATCACATCTGTTCTTCTGTATTTCCAGAATTTTTCCCAATCCATGGATAATGCCTTTGTCAGTTGCAATATTTGTGTAATTTATAGGTGCCTCATTGATGTACAGCTGTAAAGGAAATGCAGTCCATTAAAATTCAGTAGATCAGCTGAACTGCACAGCAGTAGTACTGACTTGACAGAGGAAATAGATTCAGCTGGGGGCTGTAACAAAAAATATTGCCCAAGGAGACCCCAGACTGAAAGAGTTCTCTGGAGTGGTGATGGAAGAAAGAAGGAAAAGCATAATGTCTTCAATTCTTCAAAACATCCCTATTCAACAAACCACCTAAGAACATGATCAGGTTTATTGCACATGCTCGTGTCCCATCGATGTATTTAAGTGCTTTGCTGAACTGAGGCCTGTGATGGGGTGTGCCTGGGCTAGAAGGGGTTAACACCACACTATGGGCAGAGGGAGTCCCACCCCTCAGGCCGTGCTGGGCATGCTCCAAATGTTATGCCAGTACAAAAGGGAGCAGCCCAGCTCAGTCTGGACTGAGCACCGGAGAGGGAGGACCTTTGGTGGAGCCTCCCGCTGAGGAACCATCATAGCCCTTGTTTGTGGGAGTTGGAGATCTCGAGAACCAGACTGGAGCCCCAGGGAATTACCCACGCTGAGGAGCCTGGAGACCCTGATACCCCATTGACTACAGGTTCAGGAAGCATGATAGGAAGTGACCCAGGGAGGTGGGCAAGTAGTATCTTCAACCCATGCAAGGTCTGCATGTTTTGGTTGGATTCCCTGCTGACCCAGTGGCAGACCACTCCACCACAGATAGGGCCCCAGTTTGTGTCCCAGTGCAGTTGAGTGGGCCTGGCCCCCCCTACCCAAGCTGCCATACCCCTGGTGGTGGCCCCTTTGCTATTGGCCTCTAGACCATAGTGCCCTGTATCTGGGTGTTGTTATATTGACTCTGGCCACTAGGTTGCACTGCCCTGAACACAAGGGTTGCTATATTGACTCTGGTCGCTAGGCCAAACTGCCCTGAACCCAAGGGCCACTGTATTGACTGTGGCCGCTAGGCCACACTGTCCTGAACATAAGGGCTTCTGTATTGACTCTGGTCACTAGGTTACACAGCCCCAGACTCAAGGACCACTGCCTTCACTCTGACTCTTGGACCTCAGTGTGGTGAGGTCTGAGACAGTTGGGCAGACAATAACCATGGTGTCCACACACCCACTGTCAACCCCGGCAGGAGATGGGGCATGCATACAGCGCCACAGGGTCATTACATTCAGGGGCGGGTCTATGCATTTTGCTGCCCCAAGCACGGCAGGCAAGCTGCCTTCGGCGGCATGCCTGAGGAGGGTCTGCTGGTCCCGTGGCTTCGGTGGACCTCCCGCCTGTGGGAGGTCCGTCAAAGTTGTGGGACCAGCGGACCCTCCGCAGGCAAGCTGCCGAAGGCAGCCTGCCTGCCGCCCTCGCGGCAACTGGCAGAGCACCCCCAGTGGCTTGCCGCCCCAAGCAAGTGCTTGGCATGCTGGTGCCTGGAGCTGCCCCTGATTACATGAAGGATAATACTGTGACTAGAGAATAGGAGCAGGAGCAAGGAGGTCTGGGTTGTTTTCCTGGCTTTGCTACAGATTTGGGCAGTTCCTGTCCCTTAGGTTCTTCATGAATAGAAAGGGTGTTGTGAGGATAAATTCTCCTGTCAGGGCTGCCCAGAGGATTCAGGGGGGCTGGGGCAAATCAATTTTGGGGCCCCCTTCCATAAAAAAAAGTTTCAATACTATAGAATACTATATTCTCGTGGGGGCCCCTGTGAGGCCCAGGGCCTGGGGCAAATTGCCTCACTTGCCCCCCCTTCTGGACAGCTCTGTCTCCCATCCCTTAGGTTCCTCATGAATAGAAAGGGTATTGTGAGGGTAAATTCACTAATATTGCAAAGTGCTTTGATCTCCTGGGATGAAAGGGGTTATAAAACTACAAATCAATATTACTACTATTTTTAAAATTAAAAGAGAGTTTCCAGAAAAACTGTTAGAAAAAGGATTAATGATTGCGTTGCAATATAGGTCTCTAGTCACCAGATCTGTGAGACCATCATACTATCTTATAAAATCAGATGCTAAATCTGAACAGCATAATTTAAATCCAGTCAAAGGTCCCTTCCAGTGTGACTTTGAATTAAGCAGGCTTTGTCTAGACTGTCTGGAGACTCAACAGCAATTTGAGTGGAATCTCTTGTAATATTATGGTGTCAGAAGGCAACGGTGAGTCAATAGCTCTTGTTGCCTGCATTTCAATTTAAGATAGAAGTTTCATTCTTGTAGTGAAGAAAACATGTTTCTACATTTAAACACAGGCAGCAGCACCTGGCCATTGTGCAGGAAGAATCCCACTTGATAGGAAAACCCGAGCATGGTCTCTCTGTGCATGCCATTGTGCATGTCGTTCTTCAAGAGCTTTTCCTCCAACACGATGTGGTATCGGATTTGGTCTTCGTCCTGCAAGATATGGGGGGTAAACCAGTGATGTGCTGCCAACATTTTAACAAAGGTGCCCTTACAAGATGTTCAGCTTAGTCGGCAAATGTTTGGGTGAAATACTTGCCCCATCCCCCAATGAGTTACATAACACAGCATATTGTTTACAGTGTTGTTGTCGCCAAGTTGGTCCCAGGATATTAGAGAGACAAAGTGGATGAGGTAATACCTTAATACTTAATAGGTAAGTTGGCCCATTCAAAGATATTACCTCCTCTACCTCATCTCTCTAATAACAAAGCACAAACATGTAGACAGGTTATGGGCCCTTATGCTGGGGACACCTACTGACTACCAGGGTATAGGAAGAAACTTCCCCATGGGCAAGTTATTCCATATTGTTTATTATGGAGTTTCTTGTACTTTCTCCTTCAGCATCTGGTATTGGCCATCAGTGGAAGCAAAATACTGTAGTCTGAGCCACTCTGGCAATTGCTATATTTCTGTGCACGGGTTTGGCCGACGGATTTTGGGGAGAGTTAGCAAGATTGATTGTTGGGCTACATCCCAATCTTAACTAATTCATTTTACATAAAATCCTGCATGTGGAGGAGCTCTCTATAGAATCATAGGAAGGTAGGGCTGGAAGAGACCTTGAGAAATCAAGTCCAGTCCCCTGTGCTGAGGCAGGCAGGGCCAGTGCAACCATTTAGGCAAACTAGTCAGGTGAGGAGGTGGAGTGGAGGTGAGCTGGGTTGGGGGGCGCGCGGGGATGGCTGCCTGCAGTAACGGGGGGTGGGAGGCGCACAGGGGAACAGCTCCCCGCCCTAGCTTACCTCCACTCTGCCTCCTCCGCTGAGCACACAGCCCAGCTCTAAGTCTCCTCCAATCAGCGCTGCAAGCCTGGGTGGGGAGGAGAATTAGAGCAGCGCTGGTGTGCTCAGTGGAGGAGGCGGAGCCGAGGTGAGCTGGGGCGGGCTACTCAGGCAGGGTTAGCTGCCGTGGGGGGACAGGGGAGTCTCCCTGGGCAGGGTTAGCTGCTGTGGGGGGACAGGGGGGAGAGGGGTTAGCTGTTGCGGTGGGTGGGGTATCTGCTGCAGGGGCCTCCCTGGGTGGGGGGCTGAGTTAGCTGCCGTGGGGGGGCGGGGTTAGTTGGGGGGGCTGGTGCAAGGTGGAAGTTTCACCTAGGGCGCGAAAGTTCCTTGCATCGGCCCTGGAGGCAGGATCAAGTAAACCTAGACCAGTGGTTCTCAAACTTTTGCACTGGTTACCCCTTTCACACAGCAAACCGCTGAGTGAGACACCCCTTATAAATTAAAACCACAATTGTTATGTTTAACACTATTATAAATGCTGGAGACAAAGCATGGTATGAGGGTGGAGGCTGACAGCTTGCGACCCCCTACATAATAACCTTTGGACCCCCTGAGGGGTCATGACCCCCGGTTTGAGAACCCTGACCTAGACCATCCCTGACAGATGTTTGTCCAGCCTGTTTTAAAAACCTCCAGTGATAGGGATTCCACAACCTCCTTTGGAAGCCTGTTCCAGTGTGTAATTCTCCTTGTACTTAGAAAGCTTTTCCTAATATCTAACCTAAATCTCCCTTGTTGAAGATTAAGTTAATTATTACTTGTCCTATCTTCAGTGAACCTAGAGAACAATTGATTGCCACCCTCTGTATAACAGCCCTTAACATATTTGAAGACTTGGATCAGGTCCCCCCTCAGTTGTCTTTTCTCAAGACTAAACATGCCCAGTGTTTTTTAACCTTTCCTTGCACGACAGGTTTTCTAAACCTTGTATCATTTTTGTTGATCTCCTCTGGACTCTCTCCAAGTTGTCCACATCTTTCCTAAAGAGTGATGCCCATAATTAGACACAATACTCCAGCTGAGGCCTCACCAATGCTGAATGGAGTGGGACAATTACCTTCTGTGCCTTACATATCACACTTATATGATCACACCCCAGAATATCAGCCTTTTTTTGCAATAGCATCACACTGTTGACTCATTCAATTTGTGATCCACTATAACTCCCAGATCTGATTTAGCAGTACTGCCACCTAGCCAGTTATTCCCCATTTTGTAGTTGTGCATTTGATTTTTTTCCTTCCTAAGTGTAGTACTTTGCACTTGCCTTTATTGAATTTCATCTTGTTGAAGTTCAGACCAATTCTCCAATTTTTCAACTCTGTTTTGAAGTCTATTCTGTCATCCAAAGTGCTGGTAACCCCTCCCAGCTCGGTGTCATCTGCAAGTTTTAGGTCTCTTCCCCACCCTCCCCAGTTTCCTGCTGCAGAAGTGAAGACAAGCAGCTTGTTCCTTTCAACCTCAGCTAGCTGTTGGCACTGATTTATATCAGTTTCCATTTTTAAGGTTACCTCCACCAGGAAAAGGGTTAGATCAATACTTTATAAATGAAAGCTGAGGCTTTCCTTCACACAGCTTTCTCATGTTATTGGTGGATTGAACACTTTTTCTTAAAAATGGTCAAGTTGTTTTCTGATTTTAAAAATTACTGTATTTTTGTGTGGCTTCAGGCCTTTTCCCATCTTGCTGGAGTTACTTTGTAACTTACATTTTGTATGGTCAGTAATGCTTTGTTTTAGTGGCCTGTTCTGCTTGTAATGGACTAGTGGGATCAGGGGAATAATTTTCAAGAGCGCTTGGGGCTACATCTACACTGCAAATAAAGATGAGTGGCAACATGTCTCATAGCCCAGGTCCACTGACTCAAGCTCATGCTATGGGGCTAAAAATAGCAATGTCAAAGTCTGGCTCTGAAACCCAGGGAGGGGGAAGGGTCTCAGAACCTGGGCTCCAGCCTGAATGGGGAAGTCTACAGTGTTATTGTTAGCCCTGTAGTATGAGCTCCACAAGCCCAAGTCAATTGATCCAGGCTCTGAGATTTAAATTTTTTTTTTCCAGCATAGACATATCCTAAGGGATTTAAGAACCTAATTCCCACTTAAAAGTCTTACTTTAGATGTTCCACTTCTAACAAGCCTGTTGTTTTTCAGGAAGCCAATCTATTTTTCCCCCTGCTTTCACCTGTCCAGAAGGCTAATATATGAGGAACATGTTTAGAATGCTCTTCCAATTTACATATTAAAATTCATGCCATGTCATGCTTTTATGTCTTTCATAGATCTAGTGAAAGAAATGACTCCAAACTACAAATGACTCCAAACTACAACATTTGTAAATTTTGCTATGTCACTTGGCTTTTTTCATGCAATAATGTAGTATCCATTTTGAATTCCCACTAGGTAGAAGTCCTACTGTTTTGTTTTCAGATAGCTGAGCTCCCTTAACCGGGCACTTGGGATGGCAACATTAAATCTCACTCATCATCAATTAAAATGTAGGGAGATATTTCCTGCCACCTATCACCAGCAGGATGAAAAATACCCCTCCTGACCAATGTTCTATTTGGGTCAAATCTTGCTCCCACTGAAATCAAGGATTGGGCCCTGTGACTGCTCCAAACTCCTCCCTCTAAGGTAGAGCTTCTATAAAATGGGAAAAGGTCAGGCAGAGCTAGCCCTCTGACCACTTCCTGCTTCTGCTTTTCAGGGAGCTGCACCTCAAACACAGGCAATAAGTGTCTATGGCCAAGATGAGAGCCACAAGAAAATTGCAGGTACAACATATATAGTGGCAGAAAAGCAAGAACTGAAACCTCCATATGCCAGAATAAATAATAGGAAAAAATGAGGGATACATAGAAAACTAAAGCCTGAGTGTGTGCACCTATCAGTCACTGCTTGCTCTTGGCTTAATTACCTTTTAAAGAAGGACTGAAATTAAAACCATTTTTCGTCTCACCCATTCTTAACCCAAATTTCAAGGAGCAGTTACAGTGAGGGTTTAGGTCCTAAACATCTCTGTTTCTGCAGTACCAAAGCCTGATTGGCTGGCTTTTGAAAACCCAAACCATCCACAGCATACCCCACTCTACTTTCTGTTCGATTTAAAAGAATAAACTTAATAGAGCACCCATTAAGCTTTTTATACTCTGAAAGCTTGATCTTGCAAATACCTGTGTGTGAATGGACTTAGGCAAAGCAACTCATCTGAGCTTAGTTTCATGCATGAGGGTTGCAGACTCAGACACTACCAACTTACGTCTGTATAACAATGCCACTCAGGGATGTGGAAAATCTACATCTCTGAGCAATACCGTTAGACTGACTTAACTCCTGCCATAGACAGCTTCATGTTGACAGGAGGGCTTCTGTTGACATAACTATCATCTCTTGGGGAGGTGAAGTACCTACGCTGACAGGAGATGCTCTCTTGTTGATGTAGGTAGCGTCTTCACTAAATGCTAGCGGGGCACAGCTGCACCCAGTGCAGCTGCAGCACTGTAAGTGCAGACAGGCCCTTAGGACAAACTCTGTGAGGCCGAAGGTCTTGATGTTGCTGTCCATGTCTAGCTGCACTGTCATATAAATAAGTAATATTTTTAAAACCAGGTTCAGTTTTCCAAGTGAAAAGGCAGCTCTCAAGGGATACCCTTTCAAATGATCATTATGGATTTTTCCGGAAAGGTGATATAGAAACAATATAATTGTATCATGAGAGAACTAAAATAGTATTGGCACAGTTTTTCAGCAGGTTGACATTCATGAACAAAACAGGCAGTGTTGCCTAGTAGGTAGATTACTGGACTGGGGCTCAGGAGATCTAGGTTCTATTCTTGGCTCTGCTGCTGGCCTGCTAGGTGACCTCAGGTAAATCACTTCACTTCTTCTTTGTGTCTCAATTTCCCCATTTGCAAAACAAGCATAATGATATCTCCTTTGTAAAGTGCTTTGAGATCCACCTAGGAAAAGCATTACGAATAACATTATACCTGTTATTTTCACGTAGAGATGGATAAAACCCAAGAATGATAATTGGAACCTCCCATTGTTTGGGGGAAAATAGCTCATAAACCTGTCCCCACCTGCCTCTTTTGATTTTAAGCCAACTTGACTGACTTTTTGCAAAACCCAGACCCTGCTGTTTTATTCATTTCTATTTTCACTCATTCTGTGGAGCACTAGCAGTTTTGAAACTGAAATGGTGTGTTAAAGACTTGTGTATAATACATACCAGAGTGGGAGACTTTTTATTCCTGAGGTAACTTTCAATTGCACCATTATTTGGGGCAAAAACTGTGTAAGTGTTAGCCACTTCAATTTCATTTGCCAGACTATATTGCTGTTGTGGAAAGACAAAAAAACTTGTAATGATAATCTGTAACCAGCCCAAACACACACAGTCCAGAGAACTAGCTGTATTCTTAAAATAATATGAATACTTGCAATAACATAACCCCTGAAAATGGAGTAATCGGGCATCTGTTCTAAGCGGACCAGCAGTTTTGGCAATGTGCCACTCAGACCTCTGAGTGGTGTTAGAACCTGAAATCAAAGCATAGAAACAATGTCAATACATTGACATATACCATGCTTGCAAGTGCAAGGACTGGAAATAGAATAAATTGATGTATCATACAATATTTTTGCACAGCTGTCGGCTGTTTTCCCATACAAGTTGCATTGCCTTGCTCAGGAGACCAAGGAATAGAGAGCAGGGTGCTAACTTTTTAATTACATGGTCATGTACCTTATCAATAACATGGATGATTCCATTCGTGGCTGCAATATCACCAACCACAATGTTAGCTCCTTCAATAGTGATGTTCTGGAAAGCAAAGGAATAGGGTTTTTTTCACATCACAGTTACACCAGTTTGCTGATTGTGCAGCAGACTGCCACCTGTTTACATACAGCTAGACTGTATCCTTGTCTAACGTGGTCAAACAAGATGCATGAGAGGCAGTAAGCATTCGTCCCACAGCCTAGCCCATGTTAGGGCTCCCCAGATTCTCAGTCGTGGAGCACAGGGGCTGCACCTCTGATGATTCGCTCTGAAGAAACTGGATGGGGAATAGGTGGCATTGAGGCTCTGTCTTCCCTACTAGCGTTGGGTGAAATTTTTCAGATGAACAGTTGACAAAAATGCAGTTTCAGTCACCCTGAAACTATCCATGAATTTGACACAAATAGCTTCAGTCAATTACAAAATGCCCAGAAAGAGAGGGGGGTACTGCTACTGCTACTGTTGGCCCTTGGTAATACTTAACCCAGGGGTTTGGGTACTTGCCTGGTATGTGGGAGACCTGGGTTTGGATCCCTGCTCTAAAACCAACTTTTATGATTCACCACAAATTCTGAAAAAATTCACATTTGGTTCAATCTAAACCACACTTTTTCCCCCATGGCTTTTTTTACTTTTTTTTTGTTTTGTTTTTTTGGACCTGACACTGAACTGAAAAATCAGTTATTTGCCCAGCTCCATTCCCTACATGTGAGCCAGTAGAACTGACTAGCTGCATGGAGGCAGCATGCTGGCTTCTTTAAATAGGTAAAGTAAATTACTTCCTTTCCCCCCCAAATGTACTTAAGGAGCCTCAGGAAGAATTATGCCTCCAAGGCAGAACCTCCTGGTGCTTCTTCTGAGGTGGTGCACCTAGGCATCACGTCTCTTATTACGGCTTGCATGCTAAAAACACTATCTAGCCCTCAGTAATTTTGAGAAGTCTGTGCATTCCCAAAGCTTTACTGACCTAGTGGAACCTCTTCAACATGCTCCCCCAAAGAATAGTCCTTCAAGGGACTAAATACTATGGAGTTTGCATATTCCCAGAAATGGATATAGGTGTTCTACTATAAATCAGACAACTTCTGAAGGCTAGGTTTAGACGTGGCCAAAGACACCTGGCTTCAGTTATTTACCTTTAAAAATACTTTCAAATGATTTGGGACCATCAAGCTGTGCATGCAGTCAGCCAATGCAGTTGCATGGTATTACTATTACCCTAATCCTCTCTCCCTACCCCCAGTATTGTTTGTTTGTTACACTTGCTTGATGTGGCTTGTGTTAAATTAGATTGTAAACTCTTCAGGGTACGGATTGTGCTTTCCTATTTGTACCCCCGTACAATGGGGCTCTGATCATTTAGGGTTTCATGCTGCTACAACAATACCAATAATAAACAAACATATAAAATTGATGTGTCTCAGTCTGGCTGTCTAGATAAAACAGTAGAGAAAATAGTACAGTATTTGTCAGAGAACCCAACAGTGTGAGAATGTTATAGAAAAATTCCTTTAATGCCTGTGTCATAGGCATCTTTAAATGTAAGAGTATGCATGCGTATTATACCATTACTGATGGACTGAAAGCAAAATGAGATTTCAAGCTAGTTGACAAGTGATCTTACCTCATTTTCATTAGACAGATGCAGGAAATTGTTATGCAGAGATGTTGCCAGCATGTCAGATGATGATAAATTCTGGAAGTCAGCAAGTCTATAAGCTCCCACTAATATATGATACCTAAAAGGAAATTCAGCTGGATTCTAATGCTTGTATTTTCTTACAGCTTGCAGGTAAATAAATTTTGGTGTTTCAGACCACACTTTCTAGGTCAGATTCTGCTTTGAGCTACACTGGGCTAAAGTTGGAGTTGTTTGTTCAGTGCATAGCACAGTTGGCCCTGGTCTCAGCTGAGGATCTTAACGCTACTGTAATAATACAAATAATGAATAATTGTCTTCAATGGGATTACCATTTCAGTGTAAAAAAGGAGAATGTGACTCACTGTCTTTAAGGATGTAAAAGTTGCCTCGCTGTAATGGGTTCAGATTAAAACTATATTTGCAATGAAAACCAATTAATTTAAAGAATCAGATGTATCAAATATTAAACAAAACATCAACGTACTTTAGTAGGGTTGCAATGTTATTCTTTGACAACCAAAAGGTTTTCTCATCTTGATCCATGTTTTCAATTGCTCGAAGGGAAGGCACAAGGATGGTCAGATTTGAAGTCACCGACAGCATTGTGTTTATTGAAGCCTCCTGAATCAGAGTAAAATGTGTTATATTATATGTCCTAAGCTTGTGTCATCAGGTGACCCTTTTAATGGGGTTCCATACATGAGTTGTGCTGTGATTGGTGTGGGGAGGAAGAACCATTAAGTAGCGTAATGATTGGAAACAATGGCTACAAAGAGAGCTACAAAAAAAAATGTGTGGAAAGCCAAAACAGTGAATTTTTGGTCAGTGTATGAAGAACGGAAACAATCTTAATAAGGAGAAGAACCAATTTTAATATAAGAAATGAATCAATCTACACAACTATCTTCCTGTGTCATTTATTTTATGTATTTGAATTACAAAATATTGTGGTTACTACTGCTGCTTGATAATAGTTGCAACTGAAGTACCCATGAAGGGTAGTCAGAAGTATTTAAGAAACAGAATAAATAGAGTTAATAGCCATGAAATAGGTAATCTGCCCAATACAAGATTCACATTTGAAAGATTGTATATTTAAGCAGAGATTTTCCAAGAACCATAATGGAGTTATGCATCTAACTCTCAATGAATTTCAATAGGATTTGGGTGCCTAATTCCCTTCAGGTGCTGTTGACAATCCCAGTTTTAACAGGGGGCTGTAGGCTGCTAATATTTGAGTATAACTCATGTTTCATTTAGCAGTGTTGGGCCACAGGCTGTGGAAGAGACTGGGGAGGAGAGATTAAGAGGATTAACCTCAGTGTAACCCCTTTCTCATAAAACAGAACACCACCACCAAATTTCACTCTTGCTAATTCCACTCTTGCAAATTTCCATGGAGCAAGAGGTTCAAGTTTTGCTTTGCCTTGGCCAGTGTGCTGCCTGGAGACTGGCTGTTGTCTCTTCCTGGTGCTCCTTCATCACTTTTATTGTCCTTTCAGTGTCAAGAAAGGAGAATATACATAAACCAGCCCCCTGAAATAGCTGGGAATTTTATCTGTTAGTGTCATCTTTCTTTCAAGTCACCATTGCCACTAGCATCTGAGGGCCTCCCAAGTATTTAAAAATAGAACTAACAATAACAATCTTCCTCTTCCTTCCTTCCTAGTCTGTAGGAAAAAAACAGCATTCAGGTATGAAAATGTATAAACATGAACATTCCTGCCAGAGTATGAAGTTAAAAATATGCCCTGAAAAAGACCTCCCTGTTTTGCTTGTCTTATCAAACACCATTTGATCCAGAGGGAGGTTTTCCCCTGTCCCCAAAACACAGCCTCTGAACATAGCTCAGGCAACCACAGGGCCTGATCCAGCCCACTGAAGTCGGTAGAAAGATTCCTACTGACTCTTATGGCCTTGGGTCAGGCCCACAGTCTCTTTCTGGGCAATAAGTCTCTAAGGGCCAAGAATTGATTTGTACAAAATCTCGGATAGTCATTGTGCTTTGATTTCCTAATTCCTGCTTTTTATGAAACTAATTTGCAACTGGAAAGGATATGTGTAAAGGCCGATGACAACCGGTGTCTTGAAAACCACTTCTAGATAGCTAGGATTCTTACTGTGTTGGAGTAAAATCTGGGGACAAACCTGCTTCAAGAACCCTGCACTTCTTATCATTTAACAGAATACTTGGCTTTTGTTTCAAGACAACGGAACTGAAAAAAAAAAATTAGCTGGTGCGTGACCATGGGTCTGGTGTGGAGGAAGGACTGAAGGGAATGGGGGAGGCTGGGGATTTTGATAGGAGATAATTAAAACATTAGGTATCATTGATTGAAAGTATTTTTGGTAGGTTATTTAGATAGCAGTGATTATAACTACAAGGGCGCCATGAACAGCATCTGTGCAATGGAGAAGGAGCATCGCACAAATATACAGAATAGAACTTGCTACTAACCTGAGATGTTAAAATCATGGAAGTTGCACTGGCTCTTTAATAGACAAGTGGGGAATGCAACACTATAGAACACTGGTTCTCAAACTGTGGGTTTGGACCCCAAAGTGGGTTACGACCCTGTTTTAATGGGGTTGCCAGGCCTGGTGTTAGACTTGCTGAGGTCTGGGGCTGAAGCCTGAGCCTCACCAACAGGGGCCGAAGCCCAAGGGCTTCTGCCCTGGACAGTGGGGCTCAGGCTTCGGCTTCTGCCCTGGGCGGCGGGGCTCAGGTTACAGGTCCTTGCCCGAGGCTGAAGCCCTTGGGCTTCGGCTTTGGTGTGCCCCCCCCCCACTGCCCATGGAGGCAGGTCTTGGGGCGGGCTCAGACTTTGGTCCCCCCTCCTGGGGTCATGTAGTAATTTTTGTTGTCAGAAGGGGGTCACAGTACAATGATGTTCGAGAACCTATGTTATAGAAGAATATATCTTTTAACACTACAGTTCTTTAATTTAAGAGGTGGAGTTTCTCTGAATTAGAGCAGGAATGTCCATGTCCTTATTTCAATAGACTTTGTGGTCTGTTCCCTGCATAGTGTGCTCACTCTTCTCTCTCTCCCCTCTACCACCTGATGAGTTTTGTGCAAGCCTTGCGGCACTTTCGTAATACTTTACTCCTAATACATGACTACATGTTTTATTTCCACTCTTGTTTTGTTATTTTCTGCCTGTAAAATTGCCAATGAAATATGCTGCTGTTTGAGAGCCTGAGTCACATAGACAGCCAGGTAACTATTTTTAAATTAGCCACATTCTCCTCCAATGCTGTGATGGCTACACTATGTGTGACAATGGTTAGGCAGCTGGCATGTTATGACTGTTGCTTATCACACTGTTCCTAAGGGTCTGTCTGTTACGCTGTGCTTGCTCCATTTATTTGTTGTATCTACTTATTGCCTCTTGTCTTATATTTAGACTGTAAGCTCTTTGGAGTTGGAAGTGTCTGTGTGTTTGTACTGCACCTGGCATAATGGAGGTCAGACTTCTAAGTTCTACTGCAATACAATGTGATGGGGCAAGGCCAGATGGCTACAGTAAAGTAGTAAGGAACAGGTATGCTAGCCCCAGGCTGACCAAATCCCTAGTACCATGGTAACCAAATAGCAGTTGTTCCAGGTTAATCAAGACACCTGGGGCCAATTAAGATCTTTCTAGAAGGCAGTGGAGATAGCTACATTGATTGGGCCACCTGAAGCCAATCAAGGGCTGGCTGGAACTAGTTAAAAGGCTCCCAGTCACTCAGTGAGTTTGGGGTGTGAGGAGCTGGGAGAACTAAACTAGAACTTGAACTAGAACTAGGAACTAGAACTAGAACTAGAACTAGACATAGACTAGAACTAGACTAGAACTAGAACTGACTAGAACTAGAA
This sequence comes from Chelonoidis abingdonii, assembly GCF_003597395.2. NCBI lineage: Eukaryota > Metazoa > Chordata > Testudines > Testudinidae > Chelonoidis > Chelonoidis abingdonii. Next base: position 106,399,463 of record NC_133769.1, read on the forward strand.
CTAGAACTAGAACTTAGAACTAGAACTAGAACTGCTGGAGGACTGAGGAGTACAAGCATTAAGACACCAGGAGGAAGGTCCTGTGGTGAGGATAAAGAAGTGTTTTGGAGGAGGCCATGGGGAAGTAGCCCAGGAGGTGTAGCTGTCATGCAGCTGTTACAGAAGGCACTATAGACAGCTGCGATCCACAGGCCCTGGGCTGGAACCAGAAGTAGAGGGTGGGCCTGGGTTTCCCCCAAACCTCCCAACTCCTGATCAGACACAGGAGGAGCTGACCCAGACTGTGGGGAAGATCACTGAGGTGAGCAAATCTGCTGATAAGTGCAGGACCCACCAAGGTAGAGGAGGAACTTTGTCACAACAAGTAATACATTACAAGAGAGATCTGGCAAATGTGAATCTTTGTTGTTTGGAACATTTTGTTCATTTTGTTCAAACTGATGTTTCTAACCCTACTATAAATTCAGACATTATATTGTGATTCACCTGCTCATCCATTTTTTATGGTTCAATCAAGTCAGTGCAGATGGTGGGTTCCTCCTTACTTGCTCTGATAGTCAGAATGATGACCACTCATAGTTTAGGATTTTCATGCCATCCAGCACTGTGAAAATAGGCAGGAGAAAGAATTCTCCTTCCACCCCCTTTGCTGTGGAGTCTACAGCAGCCATTGGCTCCATAGGCCTTATGCAGCCTTCTCACCAAGGGGAGAGATAGAAGAACCTGCTCAGTGGTGAGATCTGATGTCATCTACATGCCCGTAGAGCTGAGCTCTCTATGCAGCCTCCCACCTCATATACTAGAACTGGCATTGGTTCCTCTGCCAGTGGAGCTTCTGCACTTATTGAGATTGGAGCTGAAATTTGGCCTCAATGGCAGAAGAACTAGATGACCAGGTTCTGCCCTGACATACATCTATTCACCTGTTCATGTCAGTATAGATCTTGGCCTATATTTGATGGGAATGTGCTGTTGCACTCCATATGATTTTATGAAAATATGCTAATGAGTGTGAATATAATGTAACTGGAATATGCTTCATGCAAAAGGTCTCTTGTAAGATATGATTACAAAGCTTATAATCTACTGAGTGTGTTCATCCTATTTGTATGAATGTATCATTCTTGTATCTGAAACTATGAATATAAAATATAACTCTGAGGCCTACTGTACTTATGCAAAGTGTGGGCCATTAATGGTGGTTTAGAATCTTGATGGATCCCATCAACTAGGACAATTGACTGTAAATGGCTCTGTTTACTTGCAAGCCTTCCTGTGAGTCAGGTCAGGAAGAATGAAGGCTTGGGATCTAATAGGACATGTGACCATGCCTCCTGGTACAGGAATCCATCTTAAACCTGGTGCTTTTCCATTTAGAAGGATGAGAGGGGACCCAGAGAGACAAAAGATTCCCACCTTGTGCCAAAGCGATATTATAGGGATGGAACAGAACTAAGGGGGCTGCAGTCATGTGAAATCCCCTGCTTTTCACCTAAGATGCCTGCTGGAACTAACAAGAACTGTACCGGAGAAAGGATTGGGCCCAGACTAGGAAGGAGTCTAGTTTGTGAAAGAAGCTTATTGGAATATCTCTGAGGGTGAGATATTATCTGTAATCAGCTTCTCAATGTATTAGGCTTAGACTTGCATGTTTTTGTTTTACTTTGTTTGGTAACTTAATTTGTTCTGTCTGTTATTACTTGGAACCACTTAAATCCTACTTGTTATATTTAATAAAATCACTTTTATTTAACCCAGAGTAAGTAAGTAATACCTGGGATCGCAAACAGCTATGCATATCTCTCAACCAGTGTTATAGAGGGTGGACAATTTATGAGTGTACCCTGTATAAGCTTTATACAGAGTAAAAGCTTATACAGGATTTATTTGTGGTTTGGATCCCATTGGGAATTGGTGTCTGGGTGCTAGAGACAGGAGCACTTAAATTGTTTTCAGTTAAGTCTGCAGCTTTGGGGCATGTGGTTCAGACCCTGGGCCGGTGCTGGAGCAGACTGGTGTGTCTGGCTTGACAAGGCAGGGTTCTGGAGACCCAAACTGGCAGAGAAAATGAGTTCCGAGGTAGTCTCAGCACATCAGGTGACAGTCCCAAAGGGGTCCCTGTGATCGAACCCATCACAGGGAATATCACTAGAGAGCCACATTTCTATATATTAAAAGGATAGTATTTTCCTCAAACAAAAGTATACTCACGTTAACCCATTGGTTAAATCCAGCTGCCTCTGACAGAGCAGACAACCCCTGATCCAATAAAGAGAAGAATTAATACAGAGGTTATTCATAAGACCTACATAAGTGGTCTGATTTTTAGAAGTAATGAGCCCATACAGCTGCTATTGCAATCTGTGGTGACACAGAATGTCTGTCCTGGGTGCTATCACATGGAGATGCAGGGATTCATTAGGCATATGGAATGAGGACAGTGGCAGTTGTACCATCAGCAATCAAACGGTAACATTTTCCTAGTACTATGGTATACTTTGGTTTCAGTGGGAGTTGTGAAAGCTCAACTGCTCTGAAAATCAGGCCACCTAATGCTTAAATATGCATGTGTTAATTGATTTTATCATTTAATTTATAGGTGTCTAACTTTGGGCTAAACATTTTATCTCTAAATATTCAAACACAAATCTTGGCTTAACTCAATCCTAAATAAATCAAAAGCAAATTCTTTGTTTTTGTGTGGTATGTACACCACCTAGCACAATGGGGTCATGGACCATGACTAGGACACCTAGGCACTATCGCGATATAGATTAAATGATAAAGTCATTAACACAGAGTTAATGTTGCCTAGTGATAGTCTGTGCCCTTCCAGAATTTAAGTTCAGCAAACTTCAGACTTCTGGAAACAAAGAAATACTGAATTAAGGTTGTTTGCCCATATAACTTTAACTCTGCCTTCTTTGAGTGCTGCCCCCAAATCACCCACAACACACATACTCATACTTTGCCTGTTGGCTGTAATGCACAGGCACTCCCTGCACTTGCTCTACACTCAAACACAAAGCCTACTCCAACAAAATACCACTTGCAAAATTTAACAGCCGCCTCATACCCTTTTACAACCCCTTTACATGTGCACACAGGATACCATCTAAACCTATGCTTTCCCCCACTCATCATTAAATCCACAGACTGCTCTTCTATCCCACCTAACTGTTGACAATACCCATGGCAAGAAGACCCCAGTGCCCTTCTGCTTGACATAATCCACACAATTCTGTACTGAAACCCTGCATCTCCATGTACCGTCACCCAGGACTGACATTTTAGGTCACCTCAGATGGCAATGGGGAGCTGTGGGTGCTCATTATAAAGGGGCTGAGAGCAGGACTCAAGACACTCTCACACAGGCAAGGCCCGCATATTCCATCTTACATGAGAGGGCTTAGACTTCTCTGATGGGGCAGGAGGCCCAAGCTCTGGCATACACTATCTGCCTCCAGTCCACCTGCCACTCACCCCCATGTCTCTTTCCCAGAGTCCCTCCCCCATCCCCACTTATCCCTGCTTCCTTTGATGCAGCCCCAAACCTGTCTCACTCCTATACCCCTACCCCTCCACCCCTTAAAATGCCCCTCCCCTGACAGTAAGCATTCTTACACCAAACTTTTGTTTTGTTACAAAAATACTTTAAATTTATTCCCGCAAAATGCCTCCCTACCAAAGAGGGGCAGATTTTTTTATATGCCTTTTTGCCCTAGGCAGGGCTAGAACTGTCACTAGCTGGGTGAGTTCAGGACAAAAGACTTACTACTTATTGCCTTGAACTATCCAGATACAGTGAAAACTTTCCATCTACAAATCCTCTTAGCCTCCTTTTTTTGCACATGCTCAGTGTGATGTGTTTGGTGTTTGACCCTTACGCAAGAGCTTCACTGGAGAGCCAAACTCTTGCTATAATACTGTTTTCAATTTTGCTCCCCGAAAGGACTTGTTGGTGCTATGCACACTCTGATGGTAATGCTCAAGTTAGTGAGACCCTTATGTCTGATCTCTAGGTGTGGGCAAAAAATGGTGCCAGACTATATCTTTAGAAAAGCTGTTTATTTCAGGGGGCTGTAGCTCAGGAATCCCTTGTTCAAATGACCTCAAATTTGGATCACTACCCGTACCCTGCACTCCTACAGGGCACACTAAATTTCAAGGCAATCTATGTAACTGTGCAGATTTTACAGCACTACGAAGAGACCTTCTTTACACAGAATGGTCTTCTCCAACCTTAACTATAGTGAAGATAGTGCTCCATTATAATAAACATAATAACAATTAAAGGAAAGTCAGTTTTTAAAACTTTCTCTTTTTTTTTGTAGTACTGATAGTGAATGGAAATCCTTTAGGATTATTTTCAGAAATGGGACATTTTTAGTAGCCAAAGTGTACTGTAGTCCTAGGAAAAACTATACTGCTATTCAGTTATGATTCCCCATTCCCATGCAGCATGTTTACTGCAGACCTTCATCTTGAGTGTAATATCTCCCTAGACAGACATTTTGTTTTCCACCAACTGGAGAATAGAAGAGTTTTCAGGCTCTGTGTTGCCATTTCCAAGTAATGTGAAAGGTTGCAAATTTAACCCGATATTATAAATCCATTGGCAAACCTGCTTTAAAGGTCTTTATGTTCTGTAATGGATTCTTAGTCAATAATTTATTTGGTTTCTGTTCATTTCAGTGCTGAGACTGGGAACAGATTGGGCTAAAAATGGTAATGCCAATCCCAGTTTTTTACTGCTGCCAGTTTAAAAAGAAAAGATAAGAAAGCTGAGAAGATTGACACATACCTTTCCCTCTCCTAGCCAGTTAAATAGTTGAAAATTTACCTTCTTCACTAAATGACCCGTTTTGTTCTCCTATTTTACTTATGATAAGTCGATCTCTGATCAAAACTGACAGGTTCAGCTGAGATTAATTTTCAAGGTCAGACTTTCACATAAACTGGGCACCAGCAGCTCTCAATGACTTCAGTTGGATTTTGTGAAAATATATGAAAATTAGGCTCCCATGCTGACATTTTCAGAGGCTTAATGAAATTAGATGTCCAATTCCCTTAGGCCCCTTTGAAAGTCCTAGCCTCTCTCTTTAAATACAGTATCTCATTTTTGGGATTTGCAAGAGTCTCAGCAGGAACGCTGTCTGCAGTCAGCACTATTATGCATTACATTGTTAGCATTGTTCAGAAGTTACGTTACTGTCTCCCTAGCCAGCATCACTGTAAGAATCTGCAGTTGAACCTGCCCTTAGACAAAAGACCACTATCTTACTTACATCTGCTGCACTTCCATAGCATATGATGCCATCTCCTTCGTAGCCCTTTGCGCACACACAGTCCCAGACACCAGATGACACAAACTGACAAGTTGCCTTTAAAAAAAGAGGGAGAGAAAATGTAACCTGCCAAAGAGCTGGGGATTCAAGAGATGATGTTGATATAATATGCTTGCACATAATATAAGGCAATGCTGAGATGTAGCAAAGTTAAAGTAGCTGAAAATCCCTTCATTGAGGCCCTGATTCAGTAACGTATCCGTATTCTGGAAAGCACTTAAGCATGTTCTTAAGTCCCACTGAAATCAATAGGAGTTAAATGCTTTCATGAATGGAAGAAACAAGGTGTGTGAGGTAACATCTTTTATTGGACCAACATCTGTTGGTGAGCTTGTCTCTCTCACAAACAGAAGTTGGTCCAATAAAAGATGTTAGCTTTATTTTCCTTCCTGTAGAAAGTTTTTCATCTAGCATACCAGAAAAAATACAATTTAGAAAACTAGTCTCATGCCACAAATGATAAGTTCAGAGAACAGTTAGTGAAAAACTCATAAACTGTCAAACAATTGTGAATTACAAAATCGTACCCACCAAAGCTGTTTGCAGATAATTTAGGAACAGAAACAAAAGGTTAAATTGATCAGATAATTTACTGTCAATAAATAATCCAACCAGTTCTAATTAAAATAAAAATCAACCTCTTTATGCAGTGTAGCATATCACATCTTGAAGACTCCCATAATGCCTGACTGAGCAGATACTTCTGATCTGGAGAGAAGAAATGGTGGTGGCCACTAAGTATTTTAACTGTCTGGGAAAAGCAAATTGGACCTTGATTTGAGACCCACAGAGTAAATTGCATCATACTAAACTTATCTACCTTGGATGGATGAGGAGACCCTCCTGAAATTTGAACCTATGGCTCCTAAGAGTCTATGTATTGTTAGACCAGATGATGAGACTACTAAGCCCCATTTCTTTTGCCATCTTTGAAAGGTGAATGGGATAACTGAATCCTGAACTAGCTAGCTATTGTAAGTAACCAAAAATAACTTATTCTATGGTGTATGGATTCAATGGATCTGCACCAATTTAGCAGCAGAGAATTTGTCTCTGTGTCTTCATGTTGTTTTGCTAATATTCGAAAAACAAACAAACCCCAAAACAAACCATCTAGATATTACAGAGAACATGGAGATCAACTGGAAATTTGATCTCCTTCTTAAAAGACCAAATTATAGGGGCCTTACTCAATTATCACTCAGATTTCAGTCAGGGAAACTCTAATGGATCTCAGTGGGAAAAACTGAATAGGGATCTATTAGATATCAGCAATCTCTTCACCTGATACTGAAAGACACTTTCATGAACTCCACTGAGCTTTAAAGATCCTATAACAGGGAGCTGTGACATATTTGCTCGAGCGGAATGCCATTCATTCTCATGTCCATGGAGGAAATATTATGCACTGATTTATAGAGTAAAAGAAATGTTATTTGAATATTTGTTCAGAGAATAATTAACTCACCAGATGATGGCACTTTCCATTTTGTTCCAGACAAGAGTTTATTGGTTCACATTCAATTCCATTCCCGCGAAATCCTTCCTTACATTCACAGTCATTCTACCATTCCAACAAAACAAGACAGTAAGGTAAAACGCTTAAAACATTTTAGAACATTCTAAACACTATGGATCAGATTTCCGGATGGTGTTTATCCACATAGCTCCACTGACTTCAATGGTGTGACACCAATTTACACCAGCTGAGAATCTGTCCCTTTGTACTTTAAACCTACAAAGGATTTGTGTTGAAACTCTGAACCTACTGTTGCATCCCCAACATTAATACCAGTAAGTTGAGGCCCAGCAAATGGTGGAGCTGAGGTGTTTGATCTTTTGGCATCATTCCCAGTGTGTCCTGCATGGATGTTTAAAAGAATTAGTGATTTAAAAACTATATACATGTGTGCTCTAGAAATATCCTAGAGAGATAATTGGCATTCATGGATTGCAGATGGATTTTTTTTAAAATTTTTCATCAATAGCTGTAAATAACTAAAGAATAAAGTACAGTCCCTTTCCATAGAGAATTAATAAGTTTTTTCAAAAGTGAGTTTTAAGGCAAGATTTAAAATGGAGAGAAGGGTAATCATTTGGGACATAAGAACATCAGATTTGAAGGGCCTCCTGTATCATCAACTCCGGTCCCCCGTTATTGCAATAAACCCTGTAAGTACCGTGTCATGGTACAATTCCCCATTCTGAACCTTAGCGTTCAAAAGGTGGGGTACCAGCATGAATTCCTCTAAGATGAATTACCAGCTTAGAACCTGTAGCGCTGCCACCAACCAGGAATTCCAGTGCCTGGTACACTCTGGTCCCCCCAAAACCTTGCCCGGAGACCCCCAAGACCCAGACCCTCTGGATCTTACCACAAGGAAAGTAAACCCTTTCCCCCACTGTTGCCTCTCCCAGGCTTCCCCTCCCTGCGTTACCTGGAAGATCACTGTGATTCAAACTCCTTGAATCACAAAACAGAGAGGACAACTCACCTTCCTCCCTCCTTCTCTTTCCCCCTCCCAGACTCTCCCTGAGAGAGACAGTAATCCTGACGAGAGAAATTAGCCTCTCTCTCCCCTTCCCTCCTTTCTCCCCACCAATCCTGGTGGATCCCAGACCCTGTCCCCTGGGTCCTTCACCAGAATAAAAAAAACAATCAGGTTCTTAAACAAGAAGAACTTTTAATTAAAAAAGAAACAGTAAAAATTATCTTTGTATTTAAGATGGACTAGGTACAGGGTTTTTTAGCTATAGGCACTGGAATACCCTCCCAGCCTAAGTATTCAAGTACAAATTAAAATCCTTTCAGCAAAATACAAATTTGAACTCCTTCCAGCCAAATGCACAATTAAACTCCTTCCAGCCAAATGCACATTTGCAAATAAAGAAAATAAACATAAACCTAACTCACCATCTACCTAGTACTTACTATTTGGAATCTATAAGAACCTGTATCAGGGAGATTGGAGAGAAACTGGTTGCAGGTCTGGTCTCTCTGAGCCCCCAGAGAAGAAAACAACCAAATTCTAACAGCACACACAGAAACTTCCCTCCCTCAAGATTTGAAAGTATCCTGTCTCCTGATTGGTCCTCTGGTCAGGTGACAGCCAGGCTTACTGAACTTGTTAACCTCTTACAGTCAAAAGAGATACAAAGTACTTCTGTTCTATTAACTCTTACTGTTTATGACATACTGGGTTTACAGTGGTGCCAGAGGCGCCCTGGCGCCAGGCCCATGCTCAACAGGGACCTGTCAGCCGGCCGTGCACTGCGCTTCATTTGCGCTGCCAGCTGAGGGGCCACCGCAGGCTGGCTCCTCTCCTTTCCAGCCCCTCCCCCGTGCTCCTCTCAGCTGTCCAGCCAGCCCAGGTATCCCCGCCCCTGCCTTGTCCCATCCCCTCTGCCCACTTGCTCCTCTGCCGGTTGGGTTGGAGGGTTCTAGGAGGGTCATGTTTCACAGGGGTCTGCCTGCCCCCTCCCAGTGTGGCTGCGGCTCTGGGCAGTCTTGCTCTGCCCGCCACCTCCTGGCATTGAGCCTCCTGGGACCAGTGCAGGGGGCAGGTCATTTTCCCCAAACCCCCGCTGAGCTCCAACCACTTTCACTTGGTCCCTCCTGCAGACTCCCATTGGCCCTGCACCTGGAACCTCCCTGTGCATTCAGATCTCCCACTGAGCTGTCTGCACCCAGACTGCCCTACACAGAACCCACTTTCCCTCATCTGGATCCCCCCACACTAAGTCTCCCTGCCAGGGTCGCCTCTACCATTTTTGCCACCCCATGCAAAAACAAAAAAATGCTTGGACTGCTGCCGCCCAAAGTGCCGAAGCAGAAAAAAAAAACCCCACCTCAAAACCAACTAACCAACAAACAAACAATGCTTGGACTGCTGCCCGAACTGCTAAAGTGCAAAAAAAAATAAAAATAAAAAAAGCCACCAAGAATGGACGGAATGCTGCCCCTTAGCATGTGCTGCCCCAGCCATGTGCTTACTCTGCTGGTGCCTGGAGTCAGCCCTGCCCTCTGCACTTGGATCCTGCTGCCAGGCTGAGCCTCCTTGCCCACATCTGGTGTGTCTGGCACAAAAGGAGCAGGGCCTCAGGGTGTTTCTGTGGCAGGCATGGCCCTTGTGTTGGGTCATGGTCAGGTTCAGTCTCACTGCCAAGTCCCTGTCCCGAGGGGCAAGGGAGGCTGCAGGGTATTCTCCCACCTCTATGCAGCCAGTGGCCTGTGCTCCCCACTGCCACAGTGGAACTTAGACTCATAGAATAGCAGAGTTGGAAGGAACCTTAGGAGGTCATTCCACATTTATTTATTGTAAAAAAAAAAAAAAATTGCAGCATTTTAAAATATTATGAGCAGAATTTGATCCAGAATTCCCTCAGGAATATGAGGTGCTGTACAGCTGTGAGGGGGGGACTGTGAAGGGGGTGCTGAACAGTAGGGGATCTGTGGGTGGGGGAGCTGGGCAGAAAGTATGGTGTGAGGGTGCTGTGCAGTTGTGGTGGGAGGTAAGCGGGAGTGGTCTCTGGGCAGGGGATGCTGGGCATAGTGTGTCTGGGGAAATTGGGCATAGGGATCTGTGGGGGAGGTCTCTGGGTGAGGTGGCACTGGGCATAAGGGCAGGGCACTGGGCAGTTGGGCAGGTGGGCAGTGTGGAAGGGACAAGCTGGCAGCACAGGGTTGGGTGGGCCAGTGTGTGTCTAGCAGTTGTGGGTTTGTAAACAATGCCCTTGTGCTGGGCTGAGTGGGCCCACTCCCACTGCGCTGCACCTCACTGCCCCCAACCAGCCCCTCGCTCTGTGGATGGCCCCCCATCACATGCTCTTTCCCCAATGGGGGCCCACAAATATATTTGGCACCGGGCCCACAAAAAGTTAATCTGGCCCTTTGTCATATAATCCCTTCATAAATTTATCAAGCTCCATCTGAAAACCACTTTGGTTTCTTGTCCTTACTCCTATGAGATGAGGGACACAAGATGTGCGAGGCTGTTCCAGGTACGTGGGGTTGCATGGAAGAGGGCACATAGAGGGAGTGGGAGAAGATGTAGCTCAGTAGTAAACTTGGGCAGAACAGAATGAGGTAGTGGTAGTGCAGGAAGATATGAGCAAAACTTACCTGACCTGGCCCTACATATATGCAGGTAGCATTGTTATGGCATCCTCTGAAATTTGGTAGCAGACAATTGTTGATCTCTGAGCAATCTCTTCCATTCCCATTCCATCCTGGCTGGCACACACATGTGTGAGTTCCAAGGCCTGTTTTAATACATTCTGCCTGTGGGAACATGTCAGAGTAAACAAATTTAATGGACACCAACCACCATCTTAAAATGGACAGCTCGGAAAAGGACATGCTGGAAAGGAGACGGAATCTTTATGACGCTAGAGAACCAAACTCTATTTTTTCCTCTTTAATATTTTAATGGATTTTTTTTTTTTTTAGTGCTGGTGAAGAGTGCTAGACTTACAGCCTGGGAGCTTGACCTTCCCCTTTGTCCACAGGAGGCAGTGGTGGGCAGTGAAAGGTTCCCTCACAATGCTGTGTCAGTGTCCCCTGACTTGAAGGAGCGGAGGCAGGGCCGGCTCCAGGCCCCAGCGCGCCAAGCGCGTGCTTGGGGCGGCATGCTGTGGGGGGCGCTCTGCTGGTTGCTGGGAGGGCGGCAGGCGGCTCCGGTGGAGCATCCGCAGGGAAGCCTGTGGGAGGTCCACCAGAGCCACGGGACCGTGAGTGGCAGAGCACCCCCCGCGGCGTGCCACCGTGCTTGGGGCAGCGAAATGGCTAGAGCCGGCCCTGAGTGGAGGGACCACATTTAGAAGGTGTGAAGGTCTCTGTTGACTGAATCAAATCTTTGACCTCTGAACTGATGAAATCAGCAAAGATGCCAATTAATGCCAGCCATCATGAGTGTTGTTATTATGTGGATACCTCTGCACTGCTGACTGTAATGCAACTAGCAACTTATTTCACAGAAGCTTCCAAACAGTCATCAGATGATAATAAATAACTTTAGGTCACTAATAACTTGACCTGAATTTGATCTGACAATTTAAACATTGAAAATAATCTTAAAATCCATTATTTAATTCTTTGAACTAGTTATGGGCTTCCTTGTAGTAGCTCCTGGTCTGCCATCTCTAAAGAGGAAAAAGATCCCTCATTGCTATAGCATTAGCTTCATTATGGAATGGGAGGGCATGGAGGAGTAGAAAGATTTCAATCCATGGTTCTGCTGCTTTGAAGGAAGATTTTACTTTGGGTTATATTAAGAATGTCACAGAACTCCCTAAAAAAAGCAGTGTGGCATCCATCTTTGGGCATAATGACTGTATAAATCATAGCAATTTTCATAGCAAAGCAACTGTAAGGGCAGGAATTTTAACTATGGGAAGGACGTGAATTTGGTTGGGAATTCAGAATTTATATATGCAAATGTTTCTTACTACTATTCCTAGCCTTTCTTTAGATTTCCTTTAAACTAAGCAACTCATTCGGTAAGAAATTGTATACTTACATTGCTATCGCAACCACCTTGAGCTAAGCTAGCACAAGGATCTACTTCACTGCAGGTTGTCCCATCTCCCTCATATCCAGGTTTGCAGATGCAGCTATAAAAACAAGGTTTGATTAAATCACTTTGCATGATAGGACACTTGTAAAATTAAACTGAATTGATTTTTGATACTATGGGTATGGCTACACTTGGCATTTCAGCGCTTTGAAGTGTGAGTGTGGTCAGAGTGGCAGTGCTGGGAGAGAGCTCTCCCAGCACTGCACGTAAACCACATCCTTTACGAGTGTAGCGTGCAGCGCTGGAAGCTGCGCTCCCAGCGCTGCCGCCCTGATTACACTGATGCTTTACAGCGCTGCATCTTGCAGCGCTTAGGGGGGTGTTTTTTCACACCCCTGAGCACGAAAGTTGCAGCGCTGTAAAGTGTGAGTGTAGCCAAGCCCTATTTTTTCTTTAGCACATTGTCTAAATTACAGGTTGCTTAAAATTATTAGCTTTGGCTTTATGGAAGATACCATGTCACTTCAAGTACATAGATGGCTAAGGGTGAACAGCAGACAAGCACACTGCCCAAAATTTTCAAAAGCACTGAAGTCCCATTTTCAAAAGTGACTTAAATATTTAGCCTGTCTCATTGCAAGTTAACGAATTTAGGCTCCTAAGACATTTAGGCACTTTTGAAAATGAAACTTAGGTTCCTAAATTGCTTTGACACTTTTAACTGTTACCGTCTTACTTCTTCAATTTTACAAGCTCAAATATATTGATCTTAAGATCTGAAAAAGTTCTTTGTGTGGAAATGAGCACAGAACTGGGAATCAAACCGCTGAGATCTAATCCCTGCTGTGCAATTGACTCACTGCATTGCTTTGGGTAGGTCCCTTCACTTTTCTGCCTCTGTTTCTCCCCCTCTCAAATGAAAAGAACATGCACGTACCACCTCACAGTATTATTATAAAGATTAATGTTTATACAATAATGTGAAATGTTATCTTGAAACAGAAAATGCCAATCCTGTAGTTTGATTCTGAAAGTGTTATAGCACACCTAATATTAGTTAGATATAAGTAACACCTACCTCATGGCACCATTACTAAGCTGACAATTTGCATGTGCATGACAGAATTGCACAAAAGGCCCACAAGGAACTATCTGCTTATCACAGAGTTTCCCAGCATATCCACTTTTGCATGATCCAGCAAGGCAGATTCCATCACTATCTATCCTGTTATCACACTTCCCATAAACACACAGACATTCTGTAGGGGGAAGAATAAAACGTGAAATTAAAACAATTGTCCCCATATGCCATTTCTTAAATATTTCAGATTAGTTCTTTCTAAATCTAAACACCTGTAATAATAATCTTCATATTTTTTTATAGCACACCTGTCTGCCATTGGAATTTAAAGTTATCTATAGAAGCAGGTGAAGCAGGCACACAACATATCTTGGATTGAAAAAACTGAAATGATTATATATAAACAGATCAAACAAAATCACTGAACTTTTACAAACCAAGGCCCTGATCCTGCAAGAATTTACTTGCGTGCTTAACTTTACACCCTATGAGCAGTTCTGTTGAAGTCACAGAACTACTCAGAGTTCCAAAAGATAAATAAATGTGGATGAATTTGCAGGCTCAAAGCTCAAAAAGATCTTAATATTATATCTTTTTAAAGTATCTGTGCTTCAGCCTCTGACCTTCCATCATCTTATGAAAGGCCAGTGGCCTCTTAGGCTATGGTTACATAGCGATAAAAAACTCATGGCTGGTCCAGGTCAGCTGATTCAGGTTGCAGGGCTAAAAATTGCTGTGTAGACATTCAGCTTAGGGCTGGAGCCCGGGCTCTGAGATCCTGCATGAGTGGAGCATCCCAGAGCCTGAGCTCCAGCCCTAGCCTGAACATCTACACAAGTTTTAGCCCCAGAGCCTGAGTCAGCTGTCATGAAACAGCTGCATGGTTTTTATCCCAGTGTAGACATAGCCTGAGCCTTAAGGGAAAGTGCTTTTTGCGTATGATAGACTGGTTCATAGTCAAAAAGCTATGGCCAGCAGTGGCTCCAGGCACCAGCACTCCAAGCATGTGCCTGGGGCGGCAAGTTGCGGGGGGCACCCTACCAGTCTCTGCGAGGGTGGCAGTCAGGCAGCCTTTGGCAGCTTGCCTGCGGGAGGTCCTCTGGTCCTGTGGATTCCACGGCAATTCGGCGGCGGGTACGCCGAAGCTGCAGGACCGGCGAACCTCCTGCAGGCAAGCCTTTCAATGGAAGTCAATGGAAGCCTTTCAGTGGGCTGTGGATTAGGCCCTTTGTTGGAAACCATATGAAATTAGCCCACCCCAAAGGCCTTCTACAGAGAGTATGCCACTATCAGTTAGCTCTGATTGTAATAAAAATAACATTTTAGAAGACATCAGGTTATGCACAGTGGAGGAGGGAGCAGCTATGCTTACTTTTGTCACACTGAGGACCATATTTATCAGGGTCTGAACAAAACTGACAATGGGATCCTTGAAATCCATCAGTACAAATACAAGTTCCATTTCCTTTCATTCCATCCACACACTGCAACACAGAAGATATAGGATTTATATATGAATGTTAAAATAATCCTTTTTTGTTACTCTCTGGGGGAAAAGTTGTATAACTAACTTGGGCCAGTCTATAACGTGATTATAGCAGTGCCCTCTTTAAATGTAAGAAGAATCTCAACCCAATTATAAATATTTTTTCTAGTGGAAACTTCCCCCCAGCTTGTTTCTTCCCTGTTCCCATATGTCCATAATTCCATTCTCCTTCTCAATTGTAACTTTAAAATTATTATTTTGTTGTTGTTATTTTTGCCTCAGACAACCCTGGGCCCCAGAGTGGGTCACTTAAAATCCCAACCATGCCCAATACATTGTATTAAAACCACAGAATTTAATGTTTTTGTTAACTGGAGGGGTCCACCATCTTTCCCCTTCTATATCAGTGTCTGACTCCCAGATTGCCAACATAGATTAGCAGAATGTGAACCTCCTGCAATATTTTTCACATTTGTTATGTGCTAAAGGCTCAAGGGAGTCTGGAGACTCCCCAGCCCAGCCTGTCTCTACCCTCCCATAGAAGTGCAATGTGCTGCTGGTTGCTCTATTTACCTGTCCATTTCCTGAGCAGGGCTTGGAAAATCCTCCTGGACACTGATTGCACTCTGGCCCATAGAAGCCTTTGCAACACTTAGGTTCCTGTGAAGTAAAGCACATACTGCTGCATGGCATGTAAAGTAACACTTTCTTCCTCTATCTGAAGACTTGAGGGATGGACCAAGCATTCAGGGCTAGACGGTGCCATTTCAGCACAGCCCTGAACTGTGGTTGACCTGGAGTGACATTGTCCCAGCGTCAGCTGCAACCTGTCTCCCAAAGCTTCTCAGTGTGTGACGGACTGCACAAGCTGCCATACTCCTCTAAGCTTTATGGTCATGTGGAGAAGGAGCTCTGACACAGACAACTGTCTGAGGCCCTGGGATGCTGCACACTCAAAGGGGCAGTGCCTGGGCTGCCCAGAGGATTCAGGGGGCCTGGGGCAAAGCGGGGGAGCTGTGGCACTTGTACTCACCCAGTGACAGTCTGGGTATTCGGCAGCATTTCAGTGGTGGGGGGCCCTTCAGTCACTCCACGTCTTCGGCAGCACTGACGGGCCCCCTGCCGCTGAAATGCCGTCAAAGACTCAGACCGCCACTGAGCCAGGGCTCGTGGGGCCCCTGTGGGGCCTAGGGCAAATTGCCCCACTTGCTCCCCACACTCCTTAGATCAGGGACTGCAACTCTCCTCAGCCTACAGGTGGGCCATACACAGGAGTAATTGCCTCACTTCCTCTTCAACTGCTTCACCCACAGATGTCTAGCTGTAATCTAGCCCTAAATAATTATTTTCTGTATCAACATTTTTATGCAGGAATTGGGCTGCTATGCAGATTCATGACTATAAAAGCATGGGAACTGGCTAAGTCATAGCTAAGCATGGGTCCAAAGGCCTCTCTTGTCTTAGAGATTTGCAGACCTTTTGCACCTAATATGTATCACGAAACCCAGAAACCTAATTAGAAGGACTGGAAAAAGGAATGTGGAAAATTAATGGTACTGGGTTGTGATTGACAATTTTTGTAAGGATTAGACATACCACAGGAGGCAAAATGTAGTAAAATCCTTGCAAGCACTTGGCTGCTTATTGCCACTGAGCAGCACATGGACTCTTGGAAAAATTATGTATCTGATTAGTGTTGCTAATTGTCAAACTGTGCAGTCCTTCATAAAGGCAGCCAAATGACTCAATGAAAAGTGTTTGGGAGGTGTTGAGATTAAAAAGAAAGAAAAGCTGAGTTATATAATAAAAGAAAGTTCTAAACAGAAATGTGTGGCAGCTACAAAGCCTTTCCAGAAGAGCTGAGGTAAACATGAAGAATGGAGAGGAGCTATTTCAGGTAGTACTAAGGGTAGTATAGCAGAGAAGCCAAGTGTCTCTGGCTGGTACTCTTGCTCAAAGAACTACGATAAGGGGGCCTCTAGATGCTGCACACATCCAAAAGTAAAAAAGCAAAGAGCAACAGCAATATTTGGGCTGATTTCTATATGAACCTTGTACAATTTCTTACCTTTATTGTTACATTGCAGTACCTAGCACAGCCGGTTGTTGGATAGAACAGGGCTTCATAAACACATCTACGTCTTGAAAAAGCCTAGAACATAAATAAATCATAAACATATTTCCAAGTAGCTATTCAATACTGCACTACAATCAAAATGTTAGGAAACGATTTAATTGAAGAACAGGAAATATCATTACATTGTTAATTTTTTTCTATTGATACTTACAAGGATATTTTTAGTTTTACTATAATGTGTAGCTTCCTGATTTTTTTTTATCTGTCGTTGGATCTTTACTATATTGTACATGGGATAGAGTATTCAATACAAGTGAATTCTGATCTACAGACAACAAAATCTCTTGACAGCAATATGTGAGTTTTGTACATGGAAAAATACACCACCAGAAATGACAATTAATGCTTTTAAAGACAAAACAGATGAAAGCTTTCTACTGGTTCCAAAGCATGTGTACATTTATTATTGTTATTATTGATAATAGTAATAATCATGCTTATTATGGCAGTGACTAAGGGCCAACCAAGAGAGGGATCTCATTGGGGTGGGCTCTGTACAAACATACAATAATAGAAGATCTCTGCCCAAAGAGTTTTCAGTCTAATTTGACAAGACAGACATAAAGTGGGGGAATGGGTAGAGCATGAGGTGAACAATATGATGACAGAAAATGTCATGTTAATTCCTTGATTCTTTTTTTCTTGGCCGGGGGATGGGTTTACTTTGGAGGGGATCAGCTAAATGGGAAGGAATAAGGGGAGAGACGGACAGGGCTGGGGAGAAGAGGCCGAGAGAGGCAGGTGTGGACTGAAGCTGAGGTGGAGAGACTGATGAAGGAAGAGGATTGGCGCAAACAGCCAATCATCATAAGGCAGAGAACATCCAGTCAAAACTAGAAAGTTCTCTGAGTGTCTATAGGACACGGCTTTGGCACCTTCTGCTCCTATTAACTGGAGTCTCTGATAAGAAGGGAGGTACCATGATGGTCCTAGTGCCCCCACAGTGTGTGTGTGGCTCTGCTCTGTACAGTTCTGGGTCCAGGAGATTGCTGGGCCTCATTTTACCCCTTTCCCCCTAAGGCTGTAGTTCCTTCTTTGGGATCTTCTGCTCCTAGTACTGGCTGGAGTCTCAGTTCCTTGATGCACCCTTCCCACCCAACCCCAAACCTCTGAGGTCATGCTGTGACATGAACAAGTGAAGGGTAGGGGGCAGCACAGGCTAGGACTGTTTGCAACTGCACATGGCATTAATTCTTTGGAGAGAAACAAAGCATTTATTTTTGTGACTGAGCGATAAGTTTTAACAGGTCTGAGTCTAGTGTAGTCTTAACCCTTCTGTATTTTCCACATACAAATTCTCAAAGCAGAGTCTATAGTAACTGTCCTCCCTTACTACTTTCCTCCTCTAAAACAAAAACATACCCCTCCTACACAGAATGCTATCCCAAGCAGAACTTCCAATACCCAGGATAGAAGAGTGGGAGACTCCATGAAATCTCCTCGGGCCTTTGCTATACCAATTTAAATAACATGGGAGTTGCCCAAGTACTGCTGTGACAAATATTGGTACAAAACTCTGAGACAGCTAACTCTTGTAAAGCCCTAGTAAGCTAAATATTACTGGTTTCCCAAAATGCTGAGTAGAAGAAATCAGTTATTGTTTGTACTGGGTAAATCAATGCAGAAAATTGAATTTAAGTTTAAACAATACTCTAGCCTGTTTGGCAATATCTGTAAAGGAAGGTCACTTACTATGGGCTTTGAGTCCCCTGGACAAGTGCTCCTGTAGAATACTGAACATTTTACACAGGTACCCTGAATGGAGACAGGACAGTAGTCACATTTTAGGAAGGCTATAGCGATGTCTGATAAACTTAATTCAGTTATGTCATGAATCACAGAACTAAGTAACAGCACCAGAACTGAATCTTCCCTCATCAAATCTCTAATGAACATTAATTTTTATCTTTTCATCCTTCCCCCTGCCTCCTTTCCCCAGCTTTTTGCCCTTTCCCCATTCCTTTCTTTCCTGACCACTTTCTCTTGGAGACCTGGCACCTCCCTAAACTGGAGTAGGGAGTGACGGTTTCAGCAAATCCACACACACATAATGGGGCAGATTCTCAACCAGTGTGGATCTGCATAACTCATTGAAGCCAACGTCGACTTCATCCAGCTGCGGATCTGCCCTAATTTGTATATTTCAATATTTGTGAGATGTTTTCTGTAACTCATAGGAAGACAACCTTAGCAAACTAACTTGAGATCTATCTCATGTATATACAGTCTGAAGAGAATAAATATTTTCTCTGTATCCATATCATAAATCTTACACTGAGCCATAATCCCGCTATGTTCATCACTCTTTTTTTAATCACCTTTTAGCTCATTGTCACAAATGGTTAGTTTAGCATTGCCTGGCAATGACAGCTGCAGTAGTGAGATGATTTAGAATCAACTGGCAGGTTTCAAGATGAGGAGTCATAAAAACTCAACATCTGATAATGATGGGAGCTGTGTGAATAACTGAGGTTTGCTGACTGAAACCAAAATAATAATTATAATTAACAATAAAAACATTTTTGGGTGACCTAAAACAATCGTTTAATTGTTTTGTTGAATTAGAAAAGTCTAAAAATTTTTGTTTTGGGTTGAGCAAAATATTTTGTTTTTGAGGGTTTCTTACCTTTTCAAAATTAAAATTACGTAAAATTCAAAACCAAAGGTCATTTCAAATTGAAACTTTTTTGGAACATGTAGAAATGTGTCTATCTTTTCAGAATTATTATTTTTTTAAATCAAAATAACTTGGTAAATATTTACATAAATTCACCAGATGTTTCAGTTGACACTGAATCTGCAATGTTTGTTGAAAAAGTTTTGTCTGAAAATTTTCACCCAGCTTTAATAAGTATTTGATAGTGAGGATTAGACGGTTACTCATCTTTGTAACTGTTGTTCTTCGAGATGTGTTGCTCATATCCATTCCAGTTAGGTGTATGCGCACCGCGTGCACGTTTGTCGGAAGATTTTTACCCTAACAACCCCCGGTGGGTCGGCTGGGTCGCCCCCTGGAGTGGCGCCGCCAAGGCGGCGGATATATACCCCTGACGACCCGACCGCTCCTCGGTTCCTTCTTGCCAGTACTCTGACAGTGGGGAAGGAGGGCGGGTTTGGAATGGATATGAGCAACACATCTCGAAGAACAACAGTTACAAAGGTGAGTAACCGTCTTTTCTTCTTCGATTGATTGCTCGTATCCATTCCAGTTTGTGATTCCCAAGCCTTACCTAGGCGGTGGGGTCGGAGTGAGACGTTGCGGAATGCAAAACTGCTGAGCCAAAGGCTGCATCATCTCTGGACTGCTGAACCAGGGCATAGTGAGAAGCGAAGGTATGCACCGAGGACCAGGTAGCTGTGCGACATATCTCGACATATCCTGGCACGTGAGCCAGGAAAGCAGCAGATGAGGCTTGAGCACTGGTAGAGTGTGCAGTGAGGTGGCTTGACGGAATGTGAGCCAAGTCATAACAGGTGCGGATGCACGATGTCACCCAGGATGAAATCCTTGTGAGGAAACGGGAAGGCCCTTCATACACTCTGTCACCGCGACGAAGAGTTGGGGGGTTCTGTGGAAGGGCTTTGTCCGCTCAATATAAAAAGCGAGTGCTCTACCGACGTCTAGGGAGTGCAGCTGTTGCTCCCTGTGTGATGAATGTGGCTTCGGGAAGAAGACCGGAAGGAAGATCTCCTGGTTAACATGGAAAGCTGATACCACTTTGTGGAGAAAGGCCGGGTGTGGACGCAACTGCAGCTTGTCCTTGTGGAAGACAGTATATGGAGGGTCCGCCATGAGAGCCCGGAGCTCAAAAACCCGTCTTGCCTATGTGATGGCTACAAGGTAAGTGGTTTTCCAGGACAGGTAGAGAAGGGAGCAAGTCGCTAATGGCTCAAATGGTGCTGACATAAGCCTGGTAAGAACCAGGTTGAGGTCCCAGTTTGGGGCGGGGCGGCGTACCTGGGGGTAAAGGTGCTCCAAGCCCTTGAGGAATCGAGATACCATAGGATGAGAAAACACGGAGCGGTCATTCTCTCCTGGGTGGAAGGTAGAGATGGCCGCCAAGTGCACCCTCAAAGATGATATTGCTAGGCCCTGTTGTTTAAGGGACCAGAGGTAGTCCAAGATGGTAGGGATGGGGGCCTCGGCAGGAAGAACGTTGTGCTCTGCACACCAGCATGTGAAACGCTTCTACTTGGCCAGTTACGTTGCTCTAGTAGAAGGTTTTCTGCTTCCCAGGAGAACTTGTTGCACTGGGGCAGAGCAACGCAACTCAGACTGGGTCAACCACTCAGGACTCATGCCATGAGATGGAGGGACTGCAGGTCTGGGTGATGCAGTTTGCCGTGGTCCTGAGTTATCAGGTCCAGGTGCAGAGGTAGTGGGATAGGGTCGGCTATTGACAGGTCTAGCAACATGGTGTACCAGTGCTGCCTGGGCCACGCTGGAGCGATCATGATCAAGCGGGCTCTGTCTCTGCGTACTCTCAGCAGGACCTTGTGGATGAGTGGGAATGGTGGAAAGGCGTATAGCAGGTGCGTCGTCCATGGTATGAGGAAAGCGTCCACTATCGAACCCTGTGAGAGGCCTTGAAAGGAACAGAACATCTGGCATTTCCTGTTCTCGCTGGACGTGAAGAGGTCTACATGGGGAAATCCCCACTTCCGGAAGACCGAAAGAGTAACGTCCGAATGAAGCAACCACTCGTGGGAAAGGAAGGATCTGCTGAGGCGATCCGCCAGAGTGTTCCGAACCCCCGGGAGAAAGGACGCTATGAGGTCTTTAGAGTGGGCTATACAAAAGTCCCAGAGTCATAAGGCCTCCTGGCAAAGGGTCGAGGACCTTGTCCCGCCCTGTTTATTTATATAGTACATGGCTGTCATGTTGTCGGTGAATATCGACACACAACGGCCCTGCAAGTGCTGTTGGAATGCCTGGTAAGCAAGGTGGACTGCTCTCAGCTCCTGGATATTGATGTGCAAGGCCAGTTCCTGAGATGACCAAAGGCCTTGAGTGCGTAGATGCCCGAGGTGAGCACCCCAGCCAAGAGATGATGCATCCGTTGTCAGGGACGCAGAGGGCTATGGTGGATGGAACGGCAGCCCTGCACACACCAGGGATGGGGTCACCCACCATTCGAAGGAGCCTAGGATGCTCAGGGGAATGGTGACGATCATGTCTATGGAATCCCTGCCTGGTCAGTACACTGAGTTGAGCCACGATTGGAGGGGGTGGAGGTGCAGTCTGGCGTATTTCGTCACAAATGTGCAGGCCGCCATGTGACCCAGGAGACCGAGGCAAGTGCGAACTGAAGTCAACGGAGCAGCTTGCAGACTCTGGATGACGGTCACCATTGCCTGGAACCGGGGCAGTGGTAAGCAGGCCCTGGCGGGGTTGGAGTCCAGGCTGGCACCAATGAAGTCTATCCTCTGAGTGGGAGTCAGAGTGGCTTTTTCTGCATTGATCACTAGGCCTAGATATAGGAAACGGTCCTTGACAATGCCGACGTGATGGGTCACTTGTGCCTCGGAGGTCCCTCGGATGAGTCAGTCACCTAGATACGGAAAAACATGTACCCGACGACAGCGGAGGTGGGCGGCGACTACAGCCATGCATTTCGTAAATACTCTTGGGGCTGTAGAGAGTTCGAAGGGTAGGACCGCGAACTGAAAATGTTGGCGGTTGACTACGAACGGGAGGAACCTCCTGTGAGGTGGGTAGATGGCTATGTGAAAATACGCATCTTTCATGTTGAGGGCAGCATACCAGTCTCCAGGATCCAGGGATGGGATGATGGTCCCCAGGGATACCATACGGAACTTCAACTTTACCATGTATCTGTTGAGTTCCTGCAGGTCCAGGATAGGTCTGAGACCCCCTTTTGCCTTGGGGATTAGGAAGTAGCGGGAGTAAAACCCCTTGCCCCATTTGTGTTCCGGTACCTCCTCTATGGCTCTTTTGGCGAGGAGCGTTTGCACCTCCTGGAGGAGGAGTTGCTCATGAGAGGGATCCCTGAAGAGGGACGAGGAAGGGGAGTGGAAGGTGGGGCGTGAAATAAATTGGAGGTGGTACCCAAATTCCAGCATACATAAGACCCAGCGATCTGACGTTAGCTGGGACCACGCAGGGAGGAAAAAGGAGAGGCGGTTGGAGAAGGGAGGGAATGGCTCGTTTGACAATACTGGTATGATGCCCTTGGGCACACCTTCAAAAGGAAGGTTTCGGCCCTGTGGAAGGTTTGGAGGGACCTTGGTTCTGGCCCCCTTGATTGCCTGACTGCCTCTGGCGACTGGTTCTACCCTGCCTTCTAGCAAAGTCCTGTCTCTGTCTGGGCTGAGGGTAAGAGCGGTGCGGCTGGCGCGGAACGGCCTGTGCTGAGTCACTGGCGTATGCATGCCCAGAGAGCACATAATGACCCTGTTGTCTTTTAGGCTTTGCAGCCTAGGGTCTGTCTTTTCTGAAAATAGGCCTTGCCCTGCAAAGGGGAGGTCCTGGATTGTGTGTTGGAGCTCCAGGGGAAGGCCTGAGACTTGCAGCCATGATATACGCCTCATAGTCACCCTGGAGGCTAGAGTCCTGGCTGCAGAGTCTGCCACATCCAGGGAAGCCTGGAGGGAAGTTCTAGCCACCTTTTTTCCCTCATCCAGGATGGCCGCAAATTCCTGATGGGTGTCCTGCGGGAGCAACTCCTTGAATTTGTCCGCCGCTGCCCAGGTATTGTAATTATAGCGGCTAAGGAGGGCTTGTTGATCAGTCACACGGAGTTGGAGCGCCTCTGTGGAATAGACTTTGCGCCCCAGTAAGTCCATGCGCCTCGCGTCTTTTGATTTCGGGGCTGGGGCCTGCTGGCCATGGCGTTCCCTCTCATTGACCGACTGGACAACTAGGGAGCAAGGAGGGGGATGGACATATAAATATTCGTAGTCCTTGGAGGGCACCATATATTTACATTCCACTCCCCGGGCAGCAGGTGGGACAGAGGCCGGAGATTGCCAGATTGTGTTGGCATTGGCCTGGATTGTCCGTATAAAGGGGAGAGCCACTTTCGTGGGGGCATCTGATGTTAAGATGTCCACCACTGGGTCCTCCACCTCCGGGACCTCCTCGATTTGTAAGTTCATATTCTGTGCAACACACCTGAGGAGGTCCTGGTGGGCCCTTAGGTCGATCGGTGGGGAGCCTACCGACGACGTTCCAGCTACCGCCTCGTCAGGGGAGGAGGATGAGGAAAGACCTGGGACAAGCGGGTCAGTCGAGGGCTCCTCTGGGTGGACAGCCTCTGTCTCCCTCGGGATGTGGGAGTCCTGTGGCTGGGTCGACACTGCCTCCGAAACAGAAGGAGGAGGGCGGCTAATGGTGGCCTCTGGCATCCAGTGCTCTGATGTGGCCGAGCGTGATGGGCCTGGATGTGCACCTTGGGCCTGGATGTGCACCTTTGGCCTGATGGTATGCCCAAGGTGTCCAGAATGCCCACTGTTGAGGTCCGTGATCCTGAGCCTGGGGCTCATGGAATAACGCGGCAGGCACATCAGCGTCTCTGTCCTGGGCATAGGCACTGTCCGCCTGGGAAGACACGGACGGGTGCCAGGACAGCCAGGGAGGAGCTGAGAGACCGTGGTAAGTGTCCCTCTGTCTCACCATTGGTGATCTCCTTGGCACCGGAGATCGGTACCTGGAGTCATACCAGTGACGAGAGAGAGACTGGGACCTGCGACCAGCGTGGTGCCGGGAGGTCGACCTGGATCTCGAATGTCTGCAACAGGAACGGCTGTGAGAGTCGCGGTGCCGGGAGCGGTGCCGGGAGCTGGAGTGGTACCGAGAGTACCGGTACGGAGGCCAAGACGTCGATCTGTGCCGCGAGTACGACCAGTACCAGATAGGTGAGCAGCGTCAGGACCGTGACCATCCATGACATCGTGAACGGCGCCAGGACCTGGATCATGATTGGTGCCGGTCTGCTGTGCTGAAGGAAGGAGGTCTCAGTATAGCCAGTTTGCCTCTGGAGTGTAGTACCCGCACCGGCAGTCCCGAGGGTTGAGGCAGGACAGACTCCATCATGGCTATAAGGTCCCTGGCTGTGGACAATGCCTCCGGTGTAGAGGGGACCGTAAGCTCAACCACAGGCCTCGGCGGGGAGCTCTCAGGGACTGGACTCGCCGGCCCTCGCTGGACCGGAGTTGACGGTACCGCAGCAGTCAGTGCGACGGCAGGTGTAGGTGCTGGGTGGTCTGAATGATGCTGCATCTGTGGTGTCAAGGACACAGAGATAGTGGAGGGCTTCGACCTCTTCTGCTTCGGGGAGAGAGATTGGTGCTGAGCAGGTCCCTGCACTGGAGATGGCCGGTGCCGCGGCGTCTTGGCGGTGCCGGGATGCTCCGGTGCCGGAGGAGCGCTGCTAGCAGAGTGCTTAGCGCTCGGTGCCGAGGACAGAGGGTTCAAAGCTGCCTCCATGAGGAGATTCTTTAAGCAAAAGTCTTTCTTTCTTTGTCCTCGGTTTAAATGCCTTGCAAATACGGCACTTATCCGTAATGTGCGATTCCCCAAGGCACTTTAGACATGAGTCGTGGGGATCGCTTGTGGGCATTGGCTCATGACAGGCTGAGTACGGTTTAAACCCCGGTGAACTGGGCATGGGTCCCGGCACCGGGTGCGGGGAAGGGGCTAATGCCCAAACCCCGCTGAACTATATACACTAACTATCTAAGAACTATTAAACTAACTATAACTATAGATAAAACCAACTATACACAACAAGATAGCGAAGAA
Organism: Chelonoidis abingdonii; assembly: GCF_003597395.2. Taxonomy (NCBI): domain Eukaryota; kingdom Metazoa; phylum Chordata; order Testudines; family Testudinidae; genus Chelonoidis; species Chelonoidis abingdonii. Next base: position 106,424,794 of record NC_133769.1, read on the forward strand.
ACAAGGAGTAGCTAGGGAAGTGGAGGACAGCTGAGCCACGCTCCACTGTTCCAACGACCGACATGGGCGGTAAGAAGGAACTGAGGAGTGGTCGGGTCAGCAGGGGTATATATCCGCCGCCATGGCGGCGCCACTCCAGGGGACGACCCAGCCGACCCATTGGGGGTTGCTAGGGTAAAAATCTTCCGATGAACGTGCACGCAGTGCGTGCACACCTAACTGGAATGGATATGAGCAATCACTCGAAGAAGAAGTAGAGTTTGTCAAGGCTTGAAAAGGGTTCCCTGGTTCCCACTTGAGTTAGACTATTCATGACTGATGTTACCCCCAGTCTCAGAAATAAATTAGAGTAATCTCTGAGTGATGGTCCAAGATGTTTCATGTTTTCTATAATGTTTAAGAGCGTGATCTACAGTAACAGTAATTATGTCCACAGACTTCTCATGGGAGACAGTGGAAATTTTATTTGTGAAAGAACTGAGAATCAAGCCTTAAAATGTTCCATGTTTTGGATGTCCATATATCCAATGTTATACAATGCACACAGGAACATAGGACCAGATTTACAAAGGTATTTAGGATGCTGATAAGTGTCTAGTGTGATTTTTAAAAGATCCTAAGTGATTTAGATACCCAATTCACATTGAAAATCAATGGGAGTTAGGCACCTTATCTGCTTAGGAACTTTTGAAAATCCCACTAACCTCTTTCCTTTGTAAAGCTGCCCCATAGTTCTTTCTAATGGTACCAATATTTCCAGTATTCAGTGTCACACAAGTCACCTATTTGCACACTTAATGAGTTCTCATTAATATAATAATAAATCTACATAATATTGCTTCTCATCCATACATTTCAAAAGTTCTAAGTATTATTCTCATTTCTCAGAAAGAGAAGCTGAGGTACGGAGAGATGAAGTTTCACAAGTCCATGGTAGACCCGAGTACAGAAACCTGGTATTCTGATACCAGTCCAGAATGCAAATATCAGATGTAACAAAAGGTCAGTAGCTTTATTTTTGGTTACGTATTTTTGTTTTAAAGACAGAAAACTTGGTCATGTAGATCCCACTTTTAAATTACCTATCGTTGTTGCAATGTTTGTTAATCAAGGCAGGAAATGAATCCTACTCAGGTGAAAAGGTTTTGTTCAAGGAATTTGAAATACTAATGTATTTTAGGTGTCACTCAATTTCCATGCCAGGAACTGTTGTGTGGTGTTGTGCCCAGTTTATGATTATATTGCACACATGGCACTTAGTTATTACCACGGTTAATGGCTCTTTATCATCGCCTCGTTCATTTCATTTCATTATGAATGGATGCTGTCCAGTTCAGCCGAGGTTTTGCTTCAGAGTTATGTTTTTGGATTGTTGTAAGTGAAGATTGTAATTGTTTTGCCATATCACTGTGTCAGAAATGTCTTTGGCCCAGATATGTACTTGAGTGTGATCCAAGAATAGATGATCAGAGCAACATCTATAGCAGACAAAAAGCTTTTCCTGACAGTTATTCTGCTCCTTACCAGACTATCACTGCTGCCAAGTGTACAAGCGCTATAATGTGCTACTCAAATTGAATATGAGGTGGGGAACTCAATTATTTGAAATATGCAATAGTTTTTGTTTCCTAATCTGAAGAAATAAGGTGCAAAATGGAGCATGGACAAGTCCATATGTAGTATTTATTTAACTGTATTTTCTTCACGTGTCACAAAAAGAAAATGATTGATCTTAAATAGTTACCATGGGAACTAGAAGTGGCTATATACTGATATAAGCACAAGTGGAACTCTGGGAACAGATTGTTTGACTGGAAAGATAACTAATTTTAAAGGATCGCTATAGAAACTGGATGAGAACTTGAGATGGGACGGGATGTGCTCACCCGAGTTTTTAGTTCACAATTGACCTGTTTACATACTAGGCTGTCTGCAGGGCTGCGTATTGTATCCAAAATGTTACCATACTTTTTGCTGATTTCTCTGATGTTGCAATAAAGAGGAGATTAAAGTACCATGCAGGGGCGGCTCCAGGCACCAGTATGCCAAGCGTGTGCTTGGGGCGGCAAGCCACTGGGGGGTGCTCTGCCGGTCACCGCAAGGGCGGCAGGCAGGCTGCCTTTGGCGGCTTGCCTGCGGAGGGTCCGCTGGTCCTGCGGCTTTGGCAGACACTCTGCAGGTAAGCTGCCGAAGGCTGCCGGCTTGCCGTGCTTGGGATGGCAAAATGCCTAGAGCCGCCCCTGGTACCATGCATGGAGTACTTAGTGGCTACTGTCTGAAACCTTGTTGTACTGGCTTTCCTTACCATTTTAATTTCACTCCTTCCCCCATCACATCTGTGTGGTAGAATAGGAACAATTGAGGGAGGAATAAGAACACCTGCAAGAGTGTATATTCGACCGTTTTTGGCAACAATATCTGTTTCTTCTGTTTCTTCACCATTCACCAAGATTTGTCCCTGCAGAATAAAAGAACTTGAAATCGTCTTTGAAAACTACCACACCACTACCTCATGATGTTCTAATTTCATTATTTTTAGTGATAAAATGGTTTAGCGCCTGGTTTAGTTAATTGGCAAATCCTATCTTTCACATCCCAAAGGCAAATAGTGTACCTGGATTACACCTTTTCCTTGACATCTGCTCCACAAACATAAAAGCAACATCTGAGCCTAATTAATTAATCCTCTCAGCTATCTTGTGAGGTCAGTAACCAAGGGTCTGATCAATGTCCACTGAAGTCAGTGGGAGTCTTCCCATTGACTTCAGTAGGTGTTGGATTGGGTCCATAGTGTCATCGCAATTTTACAGATGGGAGAAAAATGAGAGAGAGGTTGTGATTAGGGCTGTTGATTAATCCCAGTTAACTCACACGATTAACTGAAAACAATTAATCGTGATTAAAAATGTTAATAGAAATTAATCACAGTTTTAATCACAGTTACATAGAATATCAATTGAAATTTATTAAATATTTTAGATGTTTTTCTACATTTTCAAATATATTCAGAACAGTTACAACATAGAATACAAAGTGTACAGTGCTCACTTTATATTACTGTTTTTGATTACAAATATTTGCACTGTAAAAATGATAAAAGAAATAGTATTTTCCAATTTACCTCATACAAGTACTGTAGTGCAATCTCTTTATCATGAAAGCACAACTTACGAATCTAGATTTTTTTTGTTACATAACTGCATTCAAAAACAAAACAATGTAAAACTTTAGCGCCTACAAGTCCACTCAGTCCTACTTTTTGTTCAGCCAATCATTAGGAGAAACAAGTTTGTTTACATTTATGGGAGATAATGCTGCCAGCTTCTTATTTACAATGTCACCTGAAAGTGAGAAAAGATGTTCATATGGCACTTTTGTAGCCATCATTGCAAGGTATTTATGTGCCAGATACGCTAAACATTCGTATGTCCCTTCATGCTTTGAACACCATTCCAGAGGACATGCTCCCATGTTCATGGTGCTCTTAAAAAAATGTGTTAATTAAATTTGTGACTGAACTCTTTGGGTAAGAATAGTATGTCTCCTGCTCTGTTCTACATGCATTCTGCCATATATTCCATGTTATAGCAGTCTTGGATAAAGACCCAGCATGATATTTGTTTTAAGAACACTTTCACTGCAGATTTGACAAAAGTAAAGAAGGTACCAATGTGAGATTTCCAAAGATAGCTACAGTATTTAACCAAAGATTTAAGAAGCTGAAGTGTCTTCCAAAATCTGATTGGGACAGGGTGCGGAGCTTGCTTTCAGAAGTCTTAAAAGAGCAACACTTTGATGAGGAAACTACAGAACCAGAACCACTGAAAAATGAAAATCAATCTTCTGCTGGTGGCATCTAACACAGATGATGAAAATGAACATGCATTGGTTTGCACTGCTTTGGATCATTATTGAGCAGAACCCATCATCAGTATGGGCTCATGTCCTCAGGAATGGTGGCTGAAGCATGAAGGGACAAATGAATCTTTAGTGCATCTGACATGTAAATATCTTGCAATGCTGGCAACAACAATGCCATGTGAACGCCTGTTCTCACTTTCAGGTGACATTGTAAACCTGCAAATGTAAACAAACTTGTTTGTCTGAGCTATTGGCTGAACAAGAAGTAGGACTGAATGGACTTGTGGGCTCTAAAGTTTTACATTGTTTTATTTTTGAATGCAGTTTTTATGTACATAATTCTACATTTGTAAGTTCAACTGTCATGATAAAGAGATTGCACTAAGTGAATTGAAAAATACTATTTATTTTATTTTTACAGTGCAAATATTTTGTAATAAAAAATAAATATACAGTGAGCACTGAACATTTTATATTCTCTGTTGTAATTGAAATCAGTATATTTGAAAATGTGGAAAACATACAGAAATATTTATATAAATAGCATTCTATTATTGTTTAACAGCGCAATTAATCGTGATTCATTTTTTTAAATCGCTTGACAGCCCTAGTTGTCATCTGTCCATGGTCATAGTGAATCAGTGGAAGAACCAGGGTTACAACTCAGGAATTCCATTCATGCTCCTTGAGATTTGAACAGCCCTCTTTGCTATTCTGCTTTGGTGAATTATTTATACAGATCTAATTTTCATCCTTAACACAATTTTGGCTAATGCATGTGAACAGTGGAAGGAAGTTTCATATATCAATTAGCTTGATATATGAAATACCTACAGTATTATTATTTTTAGAAAATGTACTGCACACTAAAAGCATTTTCAAGAGACTAATTTATAGCTCACTGATTAAAAGGCTGCATCTTGAACTAAGAGTATGACCCATCACTATTTTTTTAAAAAGTATGTTAGATAATAGAAATTTACATAAGCTTGACTTTTTTACATAAGCTTGACTTTTTAATTTTGTTTCCACTTATTTAATTAGCAAAGATCTCAGGATTTGGCCTAAGTTTTCACTCAGTCCTTACTCATGTAAACTCCAGTTGAAATCGATGGGAATCTGCCTGATGAAATATTGAGTGAAAACTAAGGGCAGGTCTAGGCTAGGGAGAGAGGTATGTTTTAAAACATGTTAGCTAACACATTATTAAACAAAGCTTGGCACCTAGTGTAGTTAGGGTTCAATACCTTCAAAAATGTGTTGGTTGGGTTCATCATGACCAGCTAAAACATTTTTAAAAATGTTAAACCCAGTCTACACTTGATGCTGAAAGGTATTTAAGAATGCTAACCAACATATGTCAGTGGACACATTTTAAAAACACCCCTACTCTCCTTGACTGGCCAGGGCTGAAGGAGGAGCTCAGGATTTGGCCCAGTCATAAAAAAATAATAAAAAAAATTGTAGACCTTCCTGACAAACCCATCCAAAAAATAATTTATATTTTCTAAGTGTGTTTCATAGTGCTGAGCCCTGAAGGGCTCTGGTAGTGGAATGCTGTGAATTTTCCACTCACTCAAATGGGAAATTCCTTTGATCCCTTCCCATTTCAACACTACAAAGTTTTGTTGCCATATCTCTGTTGTGGAAAAGCTTCACATCTTCTTCTGATTGACATAGCTATGGCAGCAAAATCCTCCACATAGACTCAGCTATAATGGGAAAAGAACCCATTTGCCAGTATAGTTTGTCCTTTGGGAAGGTGGTTTAACTATACCATCAAAAGAACTCCTTTTGCTGTTGTAAGCTGTGTCTTCACTAGGAGGCTCTGCTGGTATAGCTATACCGGTATAGCTGTATTGGCAAAGCCTTTCTAGTGTAGATGAGCCTGAGGCTCAACAATTTTTCACTTGCACCTAAAGTAACAGGATGAGTGGATCAGAAAGGAAAGTTCAACAGTAAAAAGTTGACTTCTCCTTGACTTACATTGCTGGTTGCGTTAAAATAGATGAACTGTCTAGCCATGGTCTTGACATGCTCTATGGAGATGAGGCTGGCAACCTCCAACTGCAATGAGTAAAAGTGATTAAAACAAACAAGGAATGTGTGATGGGGGTTTTAAGCTGACTGTCATCTGCTCTTATCAGAAACAGATTGTTAACAAAATCAGAAAAAATTATGAAGAAAGGAGGGTGAAATCCAGCTGGGGGCTGCACTGATGCAGACCAATATAAGAGGACCCTCATCTGGGAAACTATATGTGTGGCCTGTACTGAGCTTATTAAGACTCCTGTCCCCAACCTGGTGCAGAGGAAGCACGGGCAGCAGCAAGACAGGAATAAGGCACTCTCATACATGCGTGATGTCATGGGACTCTATGTTCTTCTGTTTTGACTCTGGTAGAAAAAGGGGGAAGAACTGGGGAACTTGCTTAGATATTGACAAAGCCACTTCTCCCAGTTTAAACCAGGCAGGTGTCAATCTTAATAGCATCAGTTCAGAGTCATATGTACTCATTTTAGTGACAAAGATATTTTTCCCCTTTTTATTCCCGTTAGCAGTGCGGAGCCGACACAGCCAAATTATGTACCATCTCACTTATCAGTAATTTAGCATGTTCCAGTTGCAAGGTGTGATCCTGTCATCTATTGGATTATATCTCAGTGGCAAAAAAGGTGCATTTACATCAAAATACCTATCTTGATTTAAAATCCTAGCGTAGATAAGGCATAAGTAGTTTTTACTTTGATGTAGTTAGTTGAGGTCAATGCTAAGCACCTTATCTGGGGTTGTTGCTGACTAGGTACATCAGATAAAAACCACAGTACTATGTCTCCATTAGGAGTTTACATTAAGTGGGGCATTTCTATGTAAAAAACATGCCTGTTTTGCAATGAAGACAGTCTTACCCCATGTGCTACCCTATTGAATAACACTGAATGGAAACTGTGTTTAGAGAAACCTTTTGCTTTCAGTGATGCAGAATGTTTGAAATCACACTGCAGGGCCAGCATGCTGCTTTCCTGGACAGTGATAGGACAGGACAGCCAAGCAGTTACACTAACCTGAGCATAAGAAACAATGTGGTATCGAACGAGCTCCAGACGTTTCCATGCACCCTGCACAAGTGAACAAAGGACTTTCTTTAACCCAATGCAGATAGCACAAATCTGATCTGCTTTAACACAGCACCGATAAAATAAGGATATTTTTATCATTTACCTGAGTCTTGAAAATGTCTGTATTATCAGTGACACTCCACTGAAATCCAAACAGTGTTCTCCTCATTGCATCTAGTCTGTCCTAGAGGTTACTCCCATCTGGTCTCTGTCCTTGTACTTTCACCCGCATTTCCTTTTGGGGTGACCTTTTATTTGCTGTGCATTTCCCGCTAGATGTTCCCTAGGATCAGCGCGCAGAGGAAACCATCCTCCCCCCACCCCCACGTTAATCTTCCCTTTTCATCCAGATGAAGTGGAAAATCTTGGGGAGGTGCTAGTGAGGGACATGTATCGTCTCCCAGCTCCAGCAGCAGTAAATCTACCCAAAACATAATGAAGCCTGAAGCGCATTAACTCCTATTCAGTGTCCCCTCTGTGCTGTGAAACTTTAGAGAGTCTCTGGGGTCAGCTCCCAGGGAAAGCCTTGTCACTGTGGTTTCAATGGAGCCATGCTACCAGGAAATCAGAATGGGAGCAGGGGGCTGTAGCCAGTGGGGGTTCACAATGTTTCTCTGTATGGGACAGAAAATCTGCACCCCAACCCTTGGATGGAAGAATTCAGCAGATCATACTTTGTTTCCACATTTGCGAGGAGATGGGCTGATCAAGCCTTTTCTATCAGGAACTTGTAGGGCAGTGAATTTTCCAGCCTTCACTTTGGGAGCAAGTAGAAGGGGAGAGGATGGATTAAGGGGGTGAGGACATTTTTGCCTAAACATGAAGATATTAGCAAAAACCACGAGGAGGATTAGATAAATCTAGTTTCTGAAAATGTTATATTTTCTTGTTCCTTAGTGTGAAAGTTTCACTTTAAAGCGGCTTAGAAGCATGGAAATTACCATCTGGATCAGACCCAAGGCCCATCTAGCCCAATATCCTGTTTCTGATGCCTCAGAGAAAGGTGTAAGAACCATGCAGTTGGCAGTTGTGGTGTAATCAGTCCTTCATATTAGCCTGGGTGGTATTCAGTCTGCAGAGAGCTTATGGCCCTTTGGGATTTGCCATAGTGATGATGACTACATTAGCTCTTTTCCTGATTGATAATAGAAAAAGATTGACTTAAACCCAGAAGTACAAAAGCTTAGTTTTATCACCACCAAAGCTGTAAAAGATACCTACTATATAAGAATTTGTATTGCTCTGCGTTATCTGAAGAGTTATACCTCTGTAGAAAGCAGGTAGTCCAGTGCTCCATCTTTCATGTTATCCAAAGCATTGTTGTTTGGAACAAAGATTGTGTAAGGTCCATCATCCTGCTCCAAGGCCAGTCCCAGGATAGTTTTCTGTTTTTTATTTTTATTTTTTTAAAAAAAAAGGAAATTACATACTACTTTTGTTGTGCATTTAAAAATAGCTTTATAGAATTCCACTTCTATATTCTTACCTCTAACATGGATCTAAATCGGCTGTATCGTCTGTTGTCTTGAATCACTGTCATTATGGTCTCCTAAAAATGTATTTTTAATTTTTGTTACATTATAGTTAAATTAGAAATTTAATAACTAACACATTTAAAATTTATTCATTGCATGATCTTAAGTGTATTATCAATAGTAAAATATACTTTCATGCTCATAAAATCCTTGTTTACAAATACTTGAATTATTGAATGAGTCTCAGTCATTAAAGACTTGGCTGTATTTGTTGTTTTTATGTATTATTTGTATTGCTGTAGGACTCAGACACGCCAGCTGAGATCAGAGCCCCAATACGAGGCACTGTTCTTTCACATAGTAAGAGATGGCCCTACTCCGAAGAATTTACATTCCAAATTCACAAGACACACAAAGGGTGGCAGTATTGGAGGATTATTATCTGTATTTCCCAGTAAGGCAGTGAAGTACAGAGAAATTAAGTGTCTTGGCCAAGATCACTCAGGAACATGTGTCTTCAGAAGGTATCTTAGGTTGGACACTGAAAAATGGAGACACTCAAAATTAGTGATCATTTTTCAAAATCATGGCCTTCAGTATTTTGGTTGCTGGTTGAACTTAACTCAGATCAGAAGTTACCCAAAAGTCACTATCATCTAATGGCTGTTCTGGGGTATACGTTCATGGTTTTAGTCCAGTTCCAGTGGACAGGTGTCCACATGTCAGAAATCATCATTACAACTAAACCTTCCATTGATCATCTCAGCAGAGAAGTAAATGTCTGAATGGCATGAAAATTACATTATCCCCTCTTACTTTGGAGGCTGTCCCTGCAGGTAGACTTGCCAACTTTCTACTAACACAAAATTGAACACCTTTGCCCTGCCCCGCCCCTCCTCTGAGGCCCCACCCCGCTCACTCCATCCCCCCTCCCTCTGTCGCTTGCTCTCCCCACCCTCACTTGACTCATTTTGACTGAGGTGCATGAGGGGGTGTGAGGGCTCTGGCTGGGGTGCAGATTCTGGGGTGGGGCTGGGGATGAGGGGCTTGAGGTTCAGGAGGGTGTTCCGGGCTGGGATTGAGGAGTTCAGAGGGTGGGAGGGGGATCAGGGTTGGGGTTGGGGCAGGGGTTTGGGGCCTGGGAGGGAGTCAGGGGTACAGGATCTGGGCGGCGCTTATGTCAAGCAGCTCCCAGAAGCAACGGCATGTCCCCACTCTGGCTCGTACATGGAGACATGGCCAGGTGGCTCTGTCTGCTGCCCTGTCTGCAGGTGCCGCCCCTGCAGCTCCCATTAGCCATGGTTCCCAGCCAATGGGAGCTGCAGGGGTGGTGCTTGGGGTGGAGGAAGCTTGCAGAGCCCTCTGGCTACCCTTATGTGTAGAAACCAGGAGGGGGGGACATGCTGGCTGCTTCCCAGGAGCTGTGGAGCATGGAGATTAGCAGGGAGCCTGCCATTCCTGCTGCGTGGTGCTGCCAACCGGACAGTCAATGGCATGGTCCGCAGTGCTGACCAGAGCCACCAGGATTCCTTTGTGACTGGTGTTCTGGCTGAAAACTGTACACCTGGTCACTGTGCATGCAGGTCACAGTTCAGGCACATTGGCAGGGTAGAGTGAGGAAACCTGTACAGTTGCTCTCCATCAGGCATCTTTCATGAGTCCTAAATTCATTTAAAAGTAATATTTTTAAAAAGTCCTGCTGACACTTGTATGTATGAGGCCTCACCTCTTTATTGCTCCCAAACGTTGGCTCCACGTTGTCCATGGCTTTGTCAATAATGTGCAAAATTCCATTGGAAGCAATTATATCCCCCTGTAAGAGTTTTCCTTTCTTCTTACTTCCCTGAATCCTAATTTTTAATTGGTTGTCCTAAAACAAGCCAGAGAATAGGCACTGAGTCCTTTTTTCTTGGAACTGTTGCATTTCTGTGTGGAGCCTGTATTGCATACAGCATATTGCAGGGCCAGCATCTGAAATTTAAATCTATTACATGCCAGGGCCTGGTACAAAGTTCATCAAAGGAAGTGGAAAGACTCCCAGTGACTTCAGCGGACTTTGGATGTGGCCCATATTGCTTGGTTACAGGACAGCAAAGTTCAGAAGAGAAGCAAGGATGGTGAAGAGCATTAGCCTAGTGGTGAGGGGGGAGGGATTTAACTTTACAGTAACACAGCTCTGATAACAGATGCTAATGAAAATCTGCCAGGAAACCATTTAAAGTGCGATTGAAGCTAATGGATAAACTCCAACAGTCTTGAGGGAATATAAGCCATTTCCTTATAGTACATATATTTAAAACAACAAAATGTTGCTGATTGTGCTTTGTACTGAAATCTGCAGGAAACCTCACAAGCCTCAGACGGCATTTGCACTTTCCTGTTACAAAAGGAATGGCTGTTTGTTTAAAACACAAAGCAAGTCAGATCTGTTTTCTTAGGCCTGGTCTGCACTAGAAATTCAGTCTGCATAACTGTATCACGCTGGGTGGGGAGAGGGGTTTGGAACTCCAGCCCCCCAACTGGTTTATTTAAGATGGCCAAAGTCTCTGTGTAGAATAGTGCTAGACTGACAGAATAATTTTTGTGTTGATGTAGCTACCACCCTTCAGGGAGATTAATCACCTATGCTGACAAAAGAATCCCTCCTGTCAGCATAGGTAGTGTCTACGCTGACATGCTCCAGTGCAGCTGTGCTGCTATAGCAGTTGAAGTGCAGACTTACCCTTAGATGCTACTGATCTACTAAAAGAATTAAGGAGAGATGGATTTCAGTCATCAGACAGGCTTAAGAAATCAAGAGAGTTTTTTTGGCTATGAATAACACTACCTGCTTTTAAAAAGAGTTTTTAAATGTAGTACGCATCCATATGAAAATATGAGGTCAAATCATCCATAGTGAAACTCCAAATTCATATCACTGGAGTTGATGCACTTTACCCTACCTTTTTCAGAGTATTCTTGCCATATTGATTTTATTTATATTGATGGCTTATTTTGAATATGTGTTTCAAAAGGGTGACCAAATTGTGGCTCAATGGACCACAGGGTCTATAATTCCGCTGTGGTTGCTCTCTTCCATACAGAGGTACAGGGTTCTGCCTGAAATCTTCTATCTCCATCTGAATGGCATCCACTCTGTTTTCCTTACTATTTGAGATTCTTGTATCGTGCTCATCACTGTAGTAGAGGGTAGTACGCTGTCTGGGCAAGCCATGTCTCTGTGTTTACAAGGACTTTATTTTAGAGAACATCTTTACTAATCAGTAAAAACTTCTTTGTTACCTGAGGAGTTATGTTGGAATTCTAAGAGTGAATTCCTGCCTCAGCCAAAGTCAATGGGAGCATTGCTGTTGGCTTCAATGAGACCAGGATTTCACCCTAGCCCTCTGCAGTGTTTGGACTCTGGCTATTGTATAGGACTGCATTTCCTAGCCAGAAATCTAACTGCACCCTCCTGTCTCAGATTGAATGGGACTGCCATTCTCCTTGTTAAATAAAAGAAGCAAGAAATCCCCTGCTGGTGCTACTCCTTATAGCAAAACCTAGACCCACTCTTACCTTATCACCTTTTAATATCTCCCCTGGCTTTCCAGTCAAGGTGTAAATTGTATCTGTATTATTCAAGCTATTGGTGTTCAGCTGACCAGCAATTATATGGAGTTTTACAAAGTACTGGGCATTCTCCTTATTGCTCAGGAGGTCCTTTATCTAGAAGAGCAAAAAGACAGTGATTTATTTCTTTACATTACAGGCTTTATTAACAAACAGAATTAACCTCCCTGATGAGTTCATGTTCTGTCCATATATTTTTGCAATAGATGTGTCTGAATCCCAGATGGTTAATTCAGTACATAGTACTTCCTGAAATGAGGAGCCTTCAGGACCTGACCCAAGGCCCACTGAAATCAATGGGAGTCTCTCTGACTCATGCACTTTACACCCATGCTTAATCTTAAGCATGTGAGTAGTCCCACTGACTTCAAAGGAATAGCTGGATGGTCAACACTTTGAAAATCAGCTCTCTTATTTAGGCACCTAAATATAGATGCAGAAATAGAGCTGGTTGAAAATTTTTCACTGTTGTTTTTAACAATAGAAATTTTTTGATGGAATGAATCAAATTCATTTTTTTTGTTTGGTTTTTGTGTTTTGTTTCCCCCCACTTCCTCTCCCTTTGCATCCTGGTCCTATCCCAGTAGGGGGAAAAAAAGGGACAGAAATGTAGGAAGATTCCCCCCAAACCTGACAATTTTCAGTTTGAAACAAAACAGAAAAAATAGGGTGAAAAATTTTCATCAAAATAAAAAACTTTTTTGTTTTGGTAGAAATTTTTTCATTGAAAATATTTTGATTAGCCCTACTTAGATGCCTAACTTTAGGCATTCATTTTTGAAAATCTTGGCCTTAGAATTTTTTTTTAATTGTAAATAATTGTGTGTATATGTATATATATAGGGGTAAATGGAAGTAACAAACCTAAAGATTTAAAGTAACATTGCATTATAGCCAGACTCAAAAAATAAAGGTGGCTGAAAGAGGAGCACTGTATAAGCTCGAAAGCTTGCCTCTCTCACCAAAAAAAAAACTGGTCCAATAAAAGATGTTACCTCACTGATCTTATCTCAAAACAACAGACATTTTTTTGTTTCTCATTCAAGTGTGGAAGGTTTAGTCTTTGACTCCTAGACACATACAATTAGTGTTAAATCATACTAGCTTGAAAAGGTTGTATGGAATGCAAAATATTATACAAATCTGATTTTTGACATTTAAAAAAAACAAATCTCCCCCCCACCACACTTACATTAATTCCTTTGAATCCCTTGTTTATTGGCAGTAAAACAGTAAAAGGTCCCAGACTACTTAGAGGCCATTCGTAGACATTTTCTTACAAGAAAAAACAAATGACAAAATGAATACCATGATGGATTGTGTATTCTATATTCTGTACAATGTCAGGTATACTGTCAGTGCCAAAAAAGCAAAATAACAATACCTGTGATTGTTAAAATTTAATAGCTAAATAACTTGGTGATTGGCCTGGAATATGAGCAGCAAATTATGGATGGAATCCAAATCATCACTGAACCTACTATATATGGTGAGGCAAGCACATTTAGAATGGTTTTTAGTCATCCAGCTTCCATGGAACAGAACCCAGTGCAAGTCTTGAAAACTGGGTTTCCTCAGCCTTGTATTAGTTTCTGTCCAGGAGCAGGCTTACTATTTGAAATAAATCCAGCCCTCTGGGGAGTTGCCAATTAACTGCTGGTAGTGCAAATACCAGAGAACACATAGCTAGGTAATAAAAGTTAATTTGCTATTCACAGTGACATATCGTTTGCAAAACAGCAGTTTCACAGCACTGATTCTACGGTTCAGCCCTTTAACAGTTTCGCTATTAAGCCCTGTTTTCAGAGGTTTAAAATTATAACACAGCTGAGTGAAAAATGCAGTTTCGTTCAAACCAAAACCATTTGTGAGTTTGTCATGAATTTGTGAAATAGTTTTGGCCAACAATTTTTTGGGGCTAGATTCACAAGGGGACTTAGGAAACAATGGAGAAAGAGGAGCACCTGTAACCTTTAGCTCGGTGATTGGGGACCTTACCTAGGATGTGGGAGACCTAGATTTGAATTTGGGATGGGATTCAGTCTCTCCTGTTGAAGCTGTTTCACTGTATATAAAATACTAGAAAAGACATTGAGCCACTGTGAGAAGGGTTCTATAGCCTGGTGGTTGGGGCAGTCACCTTGGGTGGGGGGAGCCCTGTGTTAAGTCCCTGTTTCAGAGCAGGAATTCAAACCTGGCTCTCCCACATCCCAAGTAAGGGTCTTAACCACTGGATTAAAGGTTATTAGCACCAACACCTCCTCCAGCTGTTTTGTGAATCTAGCCCTTTAAAAATGCCCAGAAATAAAACATTTCCAGTTGAATTAAATGTTTATTCAATGAAAAATGTTTGTTTTACCAAAACACTGAACAAGTTTGTATTTATTCCGGATCAAAATGACTTTTTTCCTCTTTTTTTCCGAACTGAAAGCAAACCAAAAAATCAGTTATTCACCCAACTCCAATTATAACACAACAGTAAAAGTTTACTGACAGAGCATATTCCTCTTTTCAGAGTTTATCACTGGTATTGTGTACTCTAGAATTAATATACAAAATGTAGTTTTAGATGCTATAATTTGACTGGAAGATGCAAAATATGCAGGTTATTTACCTTTTATTCTTTAAAAGACATTAACATGCAGTTAATGTGTAAAGCAAAGTAACCTGTGCAGTTAATATGCATATGTCATAGGTTCTCAGTGCTGGCGAAATGAAGGGGAACATTCATGCCCCAGGATTGGTTAAGGGGAAAGATGGCTTGTTATCTCAATGTTATTTTTTGTTTTACAGCAGTACCAAAAAGCACCAACCAAGATCAGGGCCCCATTGTTCTAGGCACTGTAGAAACACATATGTCTACCCTGCAGCTGGGAGGCGTAATTCCCAGCTTGGACAGACATACACATGCCAGCCAGCACCCTCAAAATAGCCATGTGGTTGTGGTGGTAGCTCAGGCTAGCTGTCCGCATACATTTAACACGGGCAGACCCCAGTCGTCATTGGCCAGGATCAAACTTGAGACTTCTGGAGCTTAACGTATGAACCAAAAGGTACCTGCCTTTTAGCCAAGGCTGTAGCACGCTCATCAATCTGTAGTTGGTCTAGGTGCCACTAGAGGGGAACAGAGTGCCACACCAAGCAGGCATGGGTTACATACCAACCTATGGTCTTGGACGGACGGTACTCAGAGAGCTGGCATGAGCTGCTGCCTGTGTTGCCACAAGCTTGAACAAAACAAGCATACCTATGTCTGCCTGAGCTGGGAATTATACCACCTCCCAGCTGCAGCGTAGGCATACCTATAGCGACACACAGTCCTGCCCTGAGGATCTTAGTCTAATTAGACAAGACAGACACAGGGTGGGAGGGAAAGCATAGGCACACAGAGGGGAATGTGACTTGTCCAAGCTTACACAGCAGGTCAGTGGCAAAAGCAGGAATAGGACCAGCTTCCCTGACTGCCAGTCTAGTGACCTATTCTTTGGACCATATTGAAAGTTTGTTGTGCTTGAGTCATGATACAATCTTTGGATTTTTTTTTTTTTTTTTTTTTGGAGCACCAGGCCTGGATTTAGAGACCACCTTAGGGCTCTGTTGCCCTAAACAACAGAATAATGTCCGTGCCTGCTAGCTTCAAGTTTGATGTTCAATTTGATGTTACTGACACCTAAAACTGCTGTTAGTCATTCCCACTGTCCTGCTGGACACTGCCATATCTAAAGGATTATAGGATAGGTAAAGATTGGACCAAGAATAGCGGAATATACAGCACAACAAATGAGGTGAAACTCTGATGCAAAATATTCCCATTTTCACTGCAAAAAGTGGGTCTATTGGCAAAAATTACCACATTTTATCCTTAGCTAAATGTAGGATCTTCTCATTCTTCTCCAGGGAGGCATTCCGAACCTTGTGCAGATTTATTGCAATAACTGGGCATAGTGAAGAGGATTATGCAAACAATTTATCTCTGTATTTCCTGCTTTTAGGGATTTAACTCTGACATGTAACATCATTTTGGAACTA
Organism: Chelonoidis abingdonii; assembly: GCF_003597395.2. Taxonomy (NCBI): domain Eukaryota; kingdom Metazoa; phylum Chordata; order Testudines; family Testudinidae; genus Chelonoidis; species Chelonoidis abingdonii. The sequence continues at coordinate 106,440,890 of NC_133769.1, forward strand.
TCTGTCCGTAGCTTCAGTTTTTTAAGATTGTGACAGAAGATGATGTATTTTCATTACTCTCCTCGTGAGATGCTTGCAATAACTGGCTTACTCAGCCACCTGAACTATTTGGATTCTGATAAAATGTGATCGAGATGCAAGCCATCCTGGTTATGGAGTTTGGCTTTGCAAAACCAAAAGCATCCTAGATTTTTTCCCAATCAGTCTTCTTTATAAAAGGCAGTTCATAAATAAGTCACTTTTCATTTTATTCACCAAACACTGCTCTGCACTCCATATGAAGAATCTGCTCTAGCTTCCAAATTCTTTGCTGTCTTCTCTCCAGCAGTTCCCTCCACTGTTACCATCCTTCCTGTTTTCCTCCACTTCCAGCCAGGCCTCTTCGCCCATTCCTCTTTCAGCAACAGTATTAAAAACATCATAAATGGCAAAATTCCAGCAGCGCATCTGCTTTATAATGGCCAAACATGTAGCTCACTTGTGGGATTGTATATTTTTTTCCTGATATCATTAGACTGCACAAAATATCAAGCTGTCTTGGAAAGGGGTTGGAAATTATGACCGAATATGCTGGTAGGTCTTTGTTCTGTCTGTAACATGTATCATTTCATCTGGCTTGTGCCATCAGCATAACATATGATTTGATACTATGCAGTACCATAACAGCTATTTTGTACAGTGGTAGCAAAGTAAATGTAGATAGAGCAAGATGCTGGAAGTCAGGATTCCATGTATACCCAGCTAGATCTTTGATCCCACTTTATTTCTCTATGCTTCATTTTATGCCTCTGTTGAATGAGGATAAGAATCCTTACCTACCTCATAGAGGGATTATATTCATTTAATATTTAGAAAATGCTTTCAGCTCCTTTAGTGAGAGGTGCTATGGAAATGCTAAATGTCATCTTATCTACAAAATTTCCATCTCAGAGCTAAGGCTGACACGGTCTCAGTCTCTTTGAGTCCACTGAACTAGCTATGCTTCCTTTCACACTACTGAACTGCCACAGGTAGTCAGAGAATCCTACTATCTGCTCTGTAGAAGAGTTTAGCCATAACTAAATGGCTAATGGGAATCTTGCCACAGCCCTAGTGCCATTAGAGGTAGCCCTGGAAGGGCTGCTTCCAATGGCTGTGCACTGATTTGAAGGACCTGTGGTAATAGTATTTCCAGCCCCAAAGGCCAGTTGTGAGTAGGTGTGGCTGGACACCAAGTTACCTGAGATCTTAGTGAAAAATCATTGAAAAGCCTTCAACTCTAGTGACTGGTTTATACCAGTTTGCATTTTCAAGGCTCTTTTTGCAAGGAATAGAGCTAGAAATGTATTTCTTAAACAAATATAAACTGCAATTCTTCTTTCCTTTTCTAAGTCTCTCATATTAGAGGTTCCTCCAGCCCATGTGCTCCGGAAGCCCGCCAAGATGAGATCTAAATACAGAATGTATCAAAATAAGCAAGTCCAAGAGCCACTTTTTGGAGTCCTCTCTCAAAGTGATTAGAAGAATAGACACAAGTGAGATCAGTGGAAGACGAGCCTCTTTTTCCATGCATAAACTGTGTTCTCATTCTTAATTTCAGAAATTGGGCTGAGACTTATCTTAATTCACATGATATTCTCCTAGAAGGTTTGCTAGAGCCCTTGCAATCAGCTGTCACTCAGCCTGACAAAACTAATGAAACACTATATTCTTCAGGGACAGAGTGAGGTACCCTCACACTTTTGGTAGGCTTAGGAGTTTCTAGACTTCAGGTTAAATGTTGCTTCTTTTCTGACAGCTCTTCAGACTAAATCTGCATTCTTTTCCTTAGGTACCTACCAATGAGTGCTATGGCAGATGTCAGTTTTCCTTGCCACTGTCCTCCCGGTTCAGTGTTCAGGTCTCTGATGCGTTCCATTATATTTCCATAGCATACAAACCCATCACCTACATAACCCTTCTGGCAAGTACACCTGTGAAAAGAACAAAATTTACCTTCAGCATCAGTTGGATACAGATACTGTTGTATCAGTAAAATTTTAACCAGATGTAATTGAATTGTTGAGAATCACTTATCTGAGTTCTAGCGTTTTGATGATTTGCAAATACATTTCATTTCCCTTTTTTTGATCAGTTCTACAGACTGTCAAATAGCACTTGATTAACAAATGATTCCTCAGTTTTCTGTCACTTGTCATATAAAGTTAATACACTTATTCATTATTTGACCAGCAGTAATTTTACTTCACTGCAGTAACAGCGTTTATTCCTATCTTAGCACAAGACCATATAAAGTGACAAAACTGAAGCCACGTGACATTGAAGCAAAGATAGAGTTCCAAAATTAAAGTCTGTTTGCCAGATTTTATAGTTTCTTTAAGCTAAACTTCTCTGGTCTTATCTATAAAGAGGTTTGATATGGGCTCACTGATCACCAAGCTGCAGCTACCTACATTTGAAGCCATGTTTTTATTTGCCATAATGTACACTGTATCTCTGTCACATATTGGCAGTTATTTGCGCATGTCTTTTCATCAAATCAAAGGTGTGGTGGTTAAAATACTGATATCAAACTAACAGTCATTTTTGTCAACATTACTGGTGGTTTAGCATAGTTTTTCTACAGTCATTATGATATGAAATCACATGCTTTCATAGTGTGGGTTTCTATCCTTCCTCAATGTGTGCGCTACTGCTCTCTATTGAATGGAATGTATCATCTGTTCAAATACCCAATCAGGTTGCCCACTAGAGGCTCCACCCTCCAAAGGATGTTAGACCTTGTACTGTTACAATTGCACAACCACAAATGTTTCTTGAGTAGCTGCTAGTGTACATAAATGGGCAAGGTTTTTCAAAAGTAGCAATTTTGGGTGCCCAACTTTGAGACACCTTGAAGGGGCTTGATTATTAGGAGGGCAGGTGCTCAATTCTTTCTGAAAATCAGACCCCTTTAAGGAGTCTCAAGTTGGGCACATAAAATCATTAGCTGATTTTGAAAATCTTCCTAGGCTGCCATCTTCACTAATGCTGCCACTGATATTTTGCACTTGGTAGGTTGCCTGCAGGCTCTGCTGTGTGGTTTTAGCGGCAACCGTGGCTGAAATTAAAAAGTCGACAATAGCACCCTTCCCAGTTAAGTCTTAAGCAAGTTATATTATCAGACAAGCCTTGTATTTAATGATTCATCTGGCTGAGTTTTCTACAAGCATCATTAAAGGAGTATTATTCCACACAATCAAAAGTATCTTCTTTATATGATCAAACAACCTCAAGGTGTCCACCTCCTGTTTATATTTATTACACATGCACATCTTCTGCCAATCACCCCCGCCCCCCACATGTAGCGTAGTGTTAATCCAGAACCAGATGGTGCTCTGTTCCCCTGTAGATCTCCTTTTCCTATATAGAGGGGGGATGTGTGACAGCTGCCTCCAAGGTAACACCCTTCTTGCCCTAAAGTCCACATAGTCATCCCTGAGTCTGGAGAACTAGAAGTTTGGAAGGAGATTTGGGACTGTGATCAAAGGGCCCGTGTATTGCCCTCTACCAACGCAGTGGAAAAACAGCAGGAACGTTAATTCAGACTAATGGCCATACTTTTCATGGAAGGCCCTCTGAGCTGGTGAACACTCCCCTCTTTAAGGGGATCCCTTGGGCATCGGCACTGCCACAGAGCATGAGTGGGGAGCAGGGGACTCCAGATCTGCTGCAGAGGCACAGGTCCTTTTTGCCTTGAAACATTTGGGGCTTAACCCTTCTTTCTGTGGGGGAAGGGGAGTGGTTGGGCAAATCTCAGGCTGTGGGTGCAAGAATTCAGTTTCCTAGAATCTGGGCTTTAAAAAAGCTGAGAAACAACTTGGCAGGAGAAGCAATTTTTGAAATAATACAGAAATCAGATTAAGACTTGTAAATTAATGCTGCCTTCTTTTACAGCAAAGGCTTGTCAAGGAAGAGATTGCTGACCACATTTGTTTGTGGTCGTTTCTAGAGTCACAGTGTGCTTAGAAATGTGGGCTGTGCATTGTGGTTTGAAATTTAATTTAATTTAGTCAGAAAAATACCACCTCTGATTGTGCAGAATGGAGTTAGAAGCCAATTTTTTGGTTTGGATTTGAGTGCTGCAGAAATAAAGATTTTGCAATTATAGCTTCTGCTTGGGAGCAAAGTTTCCAATTTGAACTTCCCTTTGCTTTTTAAATGACTTAATTTATCTGTGTGTGTTGGGGCAGGGAGCAGCCAAGCAGTTGCCTATATTGGGTAACTTTTGTCTCTTGTTTGGAGCATGTACCTGGTGCAATTTGTAAAGTCTTTCAGTGTATATGTGTGTTTGTTTTACTTTGAATGGGGCTGTTTCCATCCACTGTTTTCCATTAGTGATGGGAACAGCTAAGGAGAAGCAGGCCTAATGCAAACCAGGCATGGCTATTTTTTAATCTCTGTTGTTGGAATGAAACAGAATGGGGAAGACTCATTGCACCAGCTGTGGAGGGATGTGAGTTGTAGGGGAGTGCTGCTTACCCAAGCTAGGGAGTGGGGAAGTATCTCTTTCTCTTTTCAGCAGAGAAGAGAGAGTGAGAGAGAGAGAGAGAGAGAGAGGGAGAGAGAGTTTCCCTGCTTCTCCTCTGCTATAGGAAAGAGGTGTGGCTACTTAACCAGTGTTTTTTATTTTAGGAACTGAGTCAAAATAGAGAGAAGTAAAAAAGCAGAAGAGAGAAGTCAGGGAAGAGGTTTATAAGCTCCAGTTAGGGGGCAAAGATTGGGGGCCCCATTTTGCTTGGCATTGCCCCAAAGAGTTTACAATTGAATGTGCTTCCAATAACCAGCCCTGTTAACTAGCTGAGCTGCCATATTCTGCACCAGCTGAAGTTTCTTAGTGGCCTTCAATGGCATAGCTGTATGTAACTTCTGTCTTGAAGAAATGTTGTTTAAAATTTTTTAACACTGATGCAAAAAAGACCTATGTGGGAACAGAAATAGTCAGTAGCAATAGTCTACTCTAGGGGTCGGCAACCTTTCAGAAGTGGGGTGCAGAGTCTTCATTTATTCACTCTAATTTAAGGTTTTGCGTGCCAGTAATACATTTTAACCTTTTTAGAAGGTCTCTTTCTGTAAGTCTATAATATATCACTACTTTACATACAACAATAGTTTAAATAAGGTTTTTAAAATGTTTAAGAAGCTTCATTTAAAATAAAATTAAAATGCAGAGCCCCTTGGACCAGTGGTCCAGGACCAAGGCAGTGTGAGTGCCACTGAAAATCAGCTCATGTGCCACCTTCAGCACACGCGCCATAGGTTGCCTACCCCTGGTCTATGCTATTTTATAACTCCGAAACTACAGGTACAGTGTCTTCCTCTAAGCAAAGAGCTTCCACAGGACGCTGAAGTGACTGAGGCAGCAGACCAGCAGTACAACTGTGCATTAAAAAAAACCCCAAAAAACTGCAGAGGAGGTGACACAATGGAGAGAGCAACAAAACATTCTGGGTCTAGCTCGGGCCACCACAATAACTTATTTTCAAGTGTAACAAAGGAAGAAGAGCTGGAAGTTGGAGACATATAGGTTTAAAATTTGAGCTCCAGTCAAACACAGCAGTGGCATCGCTTCCCTGTATACTTGTGATACAACAGCAGCATCCGTAGCTCTTGATTATGGCTGTGCACCCATCTAGCTATCACAATTTTCATTCAAATTTTTTTTGTTTTACTATAAATAGCTTTTCCCACAAACTGGAAGTTTCAATCTTTTCAAAAATTTCCAGCTTTTTGGGGACATCTAGAATTCCCTCCGATCTCTCTTTTTGCCACAGAATGTAATCAAATGATGTTCAGGGGGATTTGTTTTTTTCTGAGTTGGAAAATGTAAAATAAAAACCCTTCTTCAACTCTTGAAAAGTTCAAGTGGCAAAATGAAAAACGATAAAGCATGAAAGAAAACTCCTGGACAGCATTCATTTTACTTTCTACTACTTTCTTGTTGGGTGAATTTTATTTTTACTAGTTTTACTAGACTGTAGCGCCAGAGTTGCAATGCTGGTTCCAGAGTTAGCCCAGATATTAAATTTTATAAGAGTTTTCTGTTTCAAATCCCACCTAATGGATGATCTCCTGTGACCTTCCTTACCAATAAAATCATAATGCTCCAGTGTTCTTATAGGGACTAAAGGTTTCCATGCTTTCCCCGGGCCTCTGCTTCCTTTGGTAAAAGTAATACCATTCATGTGTCTATTTTTTGTGGAATGAAATGGCCAGCAGACTTTTAAAAAAAGAAGTCATAGTTATTTGTGTCTCTTTATTCAGTGATAGCAAATGATTTATAAATATTTTCAGCTTCGTTCCTTATTGCATAAATTACTGATCTGATCTGTACTTTATGCTCTGTTACTACTTCCTACTGCTTCTTCTACTCAGGCCAACTTGTGGGCTTATGTAACTGAAAGTCCTGTGCAGAGCTGAAGTTTGATATTTTTTATTTTTAAGAAATTCCCATTTTGAACTAATTTTGAAAAAAAAATCCAATTGAAATTGTCAAAACATCCAATTTCAATATTTTCTCAATGAAAAGTTTCATTTTGAATTTGAAAGCACTTTTTGATTTGAAATCTAATGAATTTATAGAAAAAAATGTAAATACAAATATTAAAAAGGTCAAAATAAAAACAAACGATTTCAAAATTATGAAAATGAAACATTTTGTTTGACCTGATTTGATTTTTTTTCAGATTTTTGGTTTGTAAATTTTTTTAAGAATTTTTTTTTTTTTAAATCTCAGAAACTCTCAGGATAGGAAAACTGTTTCCTACCCTGCTCTACTTCTGTATCATTATCACAAGGTAGATTGTGAGGCACAGAGAAGAGGCTGTGTAACCTACTCTGCAGGTGGGCAGAAGAACATTCTGTATAAACTTGTACTAAATGCACAGTCATTTATAATAGAAAAGTTCCATTAATATTGTAAGGACAACCAACATGAGAATGCAAAAAATTGGTAAGATGTCCTCTTCTTAAACCAAGAGAATTGCCTTTATGCTAAGTGTGAACACCTATATGGAAGGTATTTTTGACACCAGACAGGAATTATTACCCTGTATTATCAGCCATATTGTAATCCTAAAGAGCAACACTACAAATAAACTCTCTTATAAACCAAACATCACTCATATTACAATATATCTGGAGAGTGAAGAGAGTTAGAGTTTAACTCTTTGTTTTAATACTGTGTTCTAAGGTTTTGCATTAAGCTATAGTACATATTCTCTGTAGCATTATATTGTATAATTCTTTGTTAATATACTGTGCCTCCATCTATGATACCACTATATTTGTTTGATCCAAAACCTATTGAAATCAGTGAAAGAGCTCCCATTTACTTCAATGGACACTGGATCAAGCTATAAATGAGCAATATAAATGCAATGTCATATGCACACTCTCTTCTTGCAACACTCAACTATCTTGCTGTTCCCTACACCGTACCAAACATTATTCCTGCACTAGTAGCAGGATCTAATATGCTCCAAAGTTTTATAAAGTTACTTTGCAAAGAAACTATCAGTGATACACTGAGAATTGCTCTGCCATCTTTTTCCTTAATAGCCTATTTACTGAATAAAATATAATCAGTGAAAGATTTAAGAAGGAAAAAGACTTACACAATTTGTCCCGGTGCAACCATAGTGCATTTTGCATTTTTATGGCAGGTGTTGTTAGTCTCACAGATATCTGTCATACTGCATCCTTTTCCAGGGACTAAATTTCTGTAATGTTCTTTGCATTCACAGTGGGACTAAATCAGGGGCAAAAGACAAAAGTTAGATTGTATTTCAGATTTCATTAGTGACTTTGTATTTTCAGAATGTTTCTGTCACAAAAGCCAGGGCAAGGATTTAAAGATAACTTCAAAAGGCTCAGGTAAACACCCAGCAAATTCAGATGCATATATGCAGCTTATCCAGATTTATTCAACCCTTTTCTAGATTTTATCCATCCTAGAAAATTTCTGGCTTTCAAATGATATCCTTAAAAAGAAATAAAATTCTTTAGATGCCATTGCTTAGAAGAAGGTATTTATTAAAATCTGTGCAGATAGGCCAAATTTATATTCAGTGTTCACATAGACCTTTTCTTCCCCAAAAAGATCACAAAGCATTTAATAAACTACAGTAAATGCATATAACATCACTGAAATGCAGCCTCCCCACCTCCCCGAGAATAGTGAAGGCCAACAAACCAACACACAGGGACTGCAAAATAGTTGGGAGCAGGCAAAATTTATGGACAAGGACTCCAAGGCAAGTCCCACCTCTTACAAAAAGTGCCATGGGAACATTAATGTCTATTTAGAACAGGTGGGACCTTTGAAAGCCTCACTTGATCAATGGAAGGAATTTTACTACAGAATGTTTAACTCAGGTAGCCAGCAGAATTAATAATACTTAGCTCTTGTACAGTGTTCTTGCATCAGTAGATTGCAAAGTGCTTTATAAAGGAGTTTGTTATTTCCCCCTTTTGTAAACTGGGGATACAAGGGCATAGAAAGAGAAAATGACTTGCCCAAGGTCACCCAGCAGGCCATGGCAGAGCTGGGAATAGAACCCAAGTGCCTGTTGAGAGCTTTATCCACTAGGCAAGACTGTCTTCCCCCAGGGAAAAACCATTCTTGGTCCTAGTCAGTTGACTTTGGAAATGCTTTGGGCTCCAGTTCAGCGCTTACCTTTCCTGGACCATCATATCTGCATATGGTAGACTCTGTAGGGCAATTTCCAAACATCCCTTGGCAAGGGTCTATTGGTAAGCAGACTTGGCCATCCCCTTTATAACCTTCTTGGCAAACACATTTATGACGATTAGGCCCAAGATAGGTGCAATAAGCATTCGGAGCACAGACCTTTTCTAAGCACGGGTTGATAGCTTGAAAAAACATTAATAAAACAAATTAATAATTACCTGAAAGTTGCAAAAGTAAGGTGGAGCCTATAGAACAAACTGCCTAGAATAGCTAAGTCCAGAGTGTTGTATCAACATGAAGATATGAAATAGGAACCTATTTATAGCAACATAGAAAACAACTATCTATATTTTTGTACATAAGTGACCTTTAAAGCTGGGATGTAGAGTTATTACCCAATTAAACCTACAATAATGCATTCATTTTAAAAAATCTTAATTATAACTATTGCCTGCTGCTTTGATGAATTGTGATCATAGAGGATCAAGTAGGTGACATGACTTAAAATAACTGCCCTAAGGCATGTTAGATTAGTAGGAAAATGTCATTCAGCAGAATGGGTCTTCCAAACGCAAGGTTTATACAGCAGGGATAGAGCAGTGGTTCTCAGCCTCTTCAGACTACTGTACCCATTTCAGGGGCTCAAGCCTGAGCCCTGCCCCCCTGGGTTGAAGCATGTAACTTAGCTTTGTGGGGCCTGCTGTGGTGTGGGGCCACAGGCAGTTGTCCTGCTTGCCACCTCCTATCACTGGCCCTGCACTTGTGACACCCTTAAACCCTTCCTGTGACCTGCTATGGGGGTCACAACCCCCAGGCTGAGAAACATTGATCTAGATGAGTTGATGTACTCCTGGAAAACCTCTGTGTATCCCCAGGGGGTACATGTACCCCTGGTTGAGAGCCACTGGGATAGAGGATTGGCCCATGAATGCTTTAGTCCATTCCCTCCATACTGCTGCAGAGCTAGAGCCAGCTTAGGAACCCAACAGTTACGTGCGTAGTTCCATTGAAGTCAGTGGCATTACTCCTGTGAGTAACTGCTCACCACTGAGAGTTAGCTGTTCAAGATCAGGCCCTTCATCTGTAATACTGATAATAGCCAATGGGGAAACTAAAGCACAAGTGGTTGCCTGTGATTTCAAAGTGAGTCATCTTATCTGAATTAGTTCACCCATCACTATGTAGTTTAAAAAACTGAACCTAGTGGCAAATTTTGCCATTAGTACCACAGATAAAATATAATATAGCGGGATATAATCTCTGTTGCTTTAAGCCATAGGACAGCCACTGACTGATGGGAGATAGGAAGAAACTTCTCTGATGCAGTTTCTTGAACTTTCTCCTAAAACATCAGGCACAAGCCACTGTTGGAGGCAAAATACCAGATGAGATGGATCTCGGGTCTGATCCAGGACTGCAATTACTGTGTTACTAGATAAACACTATTGAGTCTTCATAATTTGTTAGAATTATTAGAATAATAATCAGAGGAGTAGCTGTGTTAGTCTGGATCTGTAAAAAGCAACCAAAAGTCCTGTGGCACCTTCTAGACTAACAAATGTATTGGAGCATAAGCTTTTGTGGGTGAATACCCACTTCGTCAGACTGACAAGTGGGTATTCGCCCACGAAAGCTCATGCCCCAATACATACGTTAGTCCATAAGATGCCACAGGATTCTTTGTTGATTTTTATAGAATAATAATGTACTGTTATGTATTAATGTAACAGAATAATTAGATACAAATGTTTCTTCATGACAAAATACCCAGACGTGTGTGTCAGTGCTGCAGAATGTTCTGTTGGGGGAGGAAAAACTGTCAGTTTGACAGTTCAAGTGGCACAGCCAGGGTAGTAAAGACAACATTGGGGAAAACCTTCATTAAGAATTGGAAAAGTAGCATGTGCTCGATTTGTCTGTAATGTTTGTATTCGGGATCAGTCATGCAGCTGAGTCACCATGCGGTGGGACCTCTCTCAGTGAATGTAAATTGTTGTTCATCTGGGCTGATTTTAGCAAACTAGGTGGCCATGGCCCATCAGGCTTCACAGCTACTTACGTTTGCATTGTTTACCATCTCCATGGTAATTGGGAAGACATGTACACTCCAGTTTGGTTTCATCTTCACTAGAAATAGAGCATCTGGAGTTTTCAGGGCACTGTAAGGCCTCACACTCAGGTATTGCTGGAGAGAAAGAAGGCAAAGGGTTATACTGTGGCTGAACATCACACTAATGAACATTACACTTAATCCTTCTGCTGTTCAAGAACCAATGCAGAGTATAGATGAGCAAGGCACTGCTGAGTGGTGATGTGGCCATTGTTAGCGGTGATCAATGATGTAACGATGCAGTGATAATGATAATGGGTCTTCGCTAGGTTTAGATGTGACAGGGTTTGAGTTGGGGTGTGTATTTTGCAGCTGTACTTTCATGTGCATTAAATTAATATATTTAGCTCTCACCAGCAGCCACCATAAAGAAGTTGGTGACTATGTGCTGGAAGAAAAACACTATACTTACCCTGATCACAGTTAACCCCCTTGTATCCAGACAAACAGGTACATTCTCCATCCCCTGTAATTCCACTGTTGCATACTCCGTGAGCACAGTTGCAAACTATACGTAGAAATGGATTGGTTTTGGTAAATAAGTTAGTGGATTTGAAACAAGGTCTTCAGTGGTTTTTCATGCCACTAATGTTTTAGATGCAGTAAATAAACACTACTACATGGGTGTTACGTGCTTTGTACCAGGATGCTCAAGTCCCACCCCGGTTGCTGAAGCAGATCTGTTGGGGCCTAAAATGGGTGTCTAGATGTGGAGGTGCTGATTAGAACATGCTGCTAGTGACCTGGATGGCCTAACTTTACTCAGATTTGAAAATGGGACCCCAGCCTTTAAACATCAAATGGAACAGTTCCCATACTAATATCAAGGGGCACAGACGGGAGAACATTAGCCACTTTAAGGGCATCCATAAATAGGTCAAGCTCTGGAACAGGTTTTATTTAGTCCTTCCACTGTTTACATTGGAAGGACAAAATCAACATTTCTGGGGACAAGGAGTGCACAGAATTCTGTGGCTAACAATTTTCACCCACAAAGTTGTGCATATACAAATTTCAGACAATGCTGAGGCCCCTTTGAAAATTTGTCCCTTAGACTAGGTGTACTTTTAAATGTTTTACCAGTATAATTTTTTACTGAAAAAGTCATACTGCTAAAGCCCTAGTGTGGACACAGTTATGTCACTATAAAGATGACTTACACTGGGACAGTTTATTCCCTTTCCAATATGGGAATAAGCTCTACCAGGGGTTCTCAAACTTTTTCCTTCTGAGCTCCCCGCCCCATGCTATAAAAACTCCACTGCTCATCTGTGCCACAACAGCTGGTTTTCTGCATATAAAAGCCAGGGCCTGTGTTAGGGGGTAGCAAGCAGAGCAATTGTCTGGGGTCCCATGCCACAGGGCCCCTCACAAAGCTATGTTGCTCAGGCTTCAGACTCAGGTGGCAGGGCTCAGGGACTGGGCTTCAGCCCCATGAGGTGGGGCTTTGGCTTTCTGCCCTGGGCTCCAGCGAGTGTAATGCTGGCCTGCTTGGAGGCCTCCCTGAAACCTGCTTGAGGCCCCCTAGGGGATCCTGGACCTCTGGTTGAGAATTACTGAGCTATACCAGTATAAGCACCTTTTATATATATAGCTGCATCTACTCTAGGGGATTGTACTGTTTTAGCTTTATTAATATAGTTACATTGTTACAACTTTCTCGTGTAGACAAGCCCTTAGGTTTTAATGCACAACAGCAGTTAGGTGCCTCAGATAGGGACTTAGACACTTCGGTCCTGGTTTCAACACCACTACAATGTACCCCTCCCTACGCCAAACCTCGTAGGTGCCTAAGTTTTTCAAGTGAAAATTCTCTGGGTGCCTATGTCTCTGTCTCTGTCTCTGAAAGTGTGCCCTGCTGCCTCTCTCTAGACACCCTGGCACCTATTTCCCACCTAAGCCCCAGACTAATTCATGAACAAAGAGAAGAAAGACATTAAACTGCCTAGGTCATGTGTAGGCCATTGGGTTTGTCAATGTTAGTTCAAACAAAACTAACTGGGGAGTGGTGGAGGCAAATCCCACATAACTTTTAGCCTACTTGTTAGGGTACATATCTGGGACATGGAAAACCCCTGGTTCAAGCAGGGGCGGCTCCAGGCCCCAGCACACCCAGCGCGTGCTTGGGGTGGCATGCTGTGGGGGGCGCTCTGCCTGTCGCCGGGAAAGCGGCAGACAGGCCGCCTTCGGTGGCGTGCCTGCAGAGGGTCCGCTGGTCCCGCGGCCCCTGTGGACCTCCCGCAGGCGTGCCTGCAGACGGTCCGCTGGTCCCGCGGCTTCGGTGGAGCTGCGGGACCAGCGGATCCTCCGCAGGCACGCCTGCGGGAGGTCCACTGGAACCACAGGACCGGCGACTGGCAGAGAGCCCCCCGGCGGCATGCCGGCGTGCTTGGGGCGGCAAAATGTCTAGAGCCGCCCCTGGGTTCAAGTCTCCACCAGGGGAGGTGGGATTTGAAGTGACGTCTGCCACCCTCAATACCAGGCTATGTTCTCTCTCTCTCTCTCTCTCTCTGAGAGAGAACACCAAAGAAAGAAGGCCTAAGCATGAGAATAATCCTATAGCCTGTGGGCTAGGCCATTCCCATAGAATATGGGAGACCAAGGATCCTCTTTATTTATATACAGTGGAACAACTTCAAGAGGAGATACTGAGGGAGGCTCACATCAGACTATCCTATAGCTGAATGGTTAGAGCATGTTCCTGAGAGATAACAGCTCATGGTTCAAATCCCTTCTCTCAAACAGTGGGGAGACTTGAACTGAAGGGTCTCCCACAGCTAGGGTTGCCAACTGTCCAATCACCCAAACACCCTGCCCCACTCCTTCTCCACTCCATCCCCCCTCCCTCCATCACTTGCTCTCCCCCACCCTCACTCCCTTTCACTGGGCTGGGACAGGGGTGCAGGAGGGGATGTGGGGGGGGTACAAGATCTGGGAGGGAGTTTGGATGCTAGAGGAGGTTCAGGGCTGGGGCCAAGGGGTATGAAGTGTGCAAGTGAGCTTTGGCCTGAGCCTGGGGCAGAGGGTTGGGGTGCAGGAAGGGGTGTGGGGTTCAAGAAATGGGAGGGAGTTTGGGTGCTGGAGGAGTCTCAGGGCTGGGGCAGGTGATTGGGGTGCAGGAGGGAGTGAGGGGTGTGAGCTCTGGGAGGGAGTTTGGGTGCAGGAGGGGGCTCCAGCCTGGAGTAGGGAGTTGGGGTGGAGGAGGGGGTTTGGGCTGCTGGCTCCAGGAGATGGCTTAGGGCTGGGGCAGGGGGTTGCGGTGCAGGAGGAGATTTAGGGTGCTGGCTCCGAGAGCAGCTCAGGGTTGGGGCAAGGGGTTGTGGTGTGTGTGGGGGAGGGGTGTGGGCTCCGGCCGGCATTGCTTACCTCAGGTGGCTCCCGCTCGGTGGCACAGAGGACCTAAGGCAGATTCCCTGCCTGCTCTACCCCTGCACTGCTCACGGAAGTGGATGGCATGTCCCTGCAGCCCCAGGAGGGGGGCAAGAGGCTCTGCGCACTGCCCCTGCCTGCAGGCACCACCCCCACACCTCCCATTGGCTGCAGTTCCCAGTCAATGGGAGCTGTTGAGTCGGCGCTCGGGGCAGTGGCAGCGCACAGAGACCTCCTGGCCCTTCCCCTAGGGACAACAAGGACATGCTGGCTGCTTCTGGGAGTGGTGCAGGGCCAGGGCAGGCAGGGACTTTTAGTGGCCTAAAATCTCCCAGTTTGGCTTCAGTAGCCTTGGGGAGATAAAGCCTGATTCCGGGAGACTCCTGGTGAAACTGGGAGGGTTGGCAACCCTACCCACTTTCCAGCTGAGTAGTCTAACTACTGGTAAAAAGGTCCTCCCTCCCCCATCACTTCTTTGTGTGAACTCACCTGAGAGACCCAATCAGTAGGCACGCTCAGAAGCCATCTACTAGGATTGGGCCCTACCTATGACCACTCACCCCTCAGCTTCTTGCTAAAGCATCATAAGGTACCTAACTCCAAAGAGAGCTCCCAGCTGCGAATTTCAAGCAGAAATAGGCAGCTCCCTGAAGCCTGGATTTAGGTGTCTATCACCATGAGACACCCCCCTCTGGTAGGCATCTCCTATTGACTAGCTTAGGCAGTTCCCTGCCTAGTGTGCTGTCTTTTATGAATTACAGTTTAAGGTAACACTCTCTCCCCATTCATTGCACATGTGCTAGGTGCCTAAGTCAGGCTTTGTGCATTGCAGTGATTTGCCCATGTGCACAGCTCCTTTTGTGCATTCAGGCCTTAATGTCTAAAGCCTCATGCAAGGTATTGCTGAAGGCATATTTGCTGCCAGCTGTATCAATGCACAGCCTCCAGGGGCCCCTAGAGAATTTGGAATAGGCATCAACAGCTGAAATATCTGAAGGCTGAAACCATAAATCATCATTAAAAGAACATGCTGTTGAATCCTCCAATAGCCTTAGGAATAATTCCATTAAAGATACTGAATTGATTCAAATGCCCTATTTGTATAAAAATGTTGTCTCAATAGCATTTATATGAATCAACACTGGCATCCAGTGGACAACTGTTGGAAACAATATGCCTTTAAGGCTGTACAGTTACTGTGATTATTGTAGAAAAGCCACTAAGGAATATTTAAGTTACAACCGATTCATGATTGCATTTTGGTTGATGACTTAGTTTCTGACTCATGTACACTGGTTTTAATACTATGTTGTATTTATTTGATTTTTGGGTAACGTTTTGGTGTGTAATTATATGCTATGCTTCCAGGACCTTTAGTTAGGACATTTATTAAATATACTGTAAGTTGGCATTTGGTAAGTTACCACACAATGGTATCCTAAAATACCACAATTACACCCCTGACCCCCATACTTATATATATAAGCATTGTCAATTAATCATAGTTAACTCACACGATTAACTAAAAACAGTTAATCATGATTAAAAAAATTAATCTCCATTGATCACAGTTTTAATCACAATGTTAAACAATAGAATACTGACTGAAATATATTAAATATATTTGGATGTTTTTCTACATTTTCAGACGTATTGATTTCAATTACAACACAGAGTACAAAGTGTACAATGCTCACTTTATATTATTATTTTTATTACAAATATTTGCACTGTAAAATGATAAACAAAAGAAATACAAGTCCACTCAGTCCTACTTCTTGTTCAGCCAATCACTCAGACAAAGAAGTTTGTTTACATTTGCAGGAGATAAGGCTGCCTGCTTCTTGTTTATGATGTCACCTGAAAGTGAGAACAGGTGTTCGCATGGCACTGCTGTAGCCGGCGTTGCAAGATATTAACATGTTAAACGTGCTAAAGATTAATATGTCCCTTCATACGTCAATCACCATTGCAGAGGACACGCATCCATGCTGATGACGGGTTCTGCTCGATAATGATCCAAACCAGTACGGAGCAACGCATGTTCATTTTCAGCATCTGAATCAGATGCCACCAGCTGACAGTTGATTTTATTTTTGTGGTTCGGGTACTGTAGATTCTGAATCGGAGTGTTGCTCTTTTAAGATTTTTGAAAGCATGATCCACACCTCGTCCCTCTTAGATTTTGGAAGGCACTTCAGATTCTTAAATCTTGAGTTGAGTGCTGTAGCTATTTTTAGAAATCTCACATTGGTACCCTCTTAGTGTTTTGTCAAATCTACAGTGAAAGTGTTCTTAAAACAAACAATATGTGCTGTTCATCATCCGAGACTGCTATAACATGAAATATATGGCACAATGCGGGTAAAACAGAGCAGGAGACATACAATTCTCCCCCAAGGAGTTTGGTCACAAATTTAATTAATGCATTTTTTTTTAATGAGTACCATCAGCATGAAAGCATGTCCTCTGGATTAGTGACTGAAGCATGAAGGGGCATATGAATGTTTAGCATATCTGGCATGTAAATACCTTGCAATGCCGGCTACAAAAGTGCCATGCAAACGCCTGTTCTTACTTACAGGTGACATTGTAAATGAGAAGCGGGCAGCATTATCTCCTGCAAATGTAAACAAACTTATTTGTCTCAGTGATTGGCTGAACAAGAAGTAGGACTGAGTGGACTTGTAGACTCTAAAGTTCTACATTGTTTTATTTTTGAATGCAGTTATTTTTCGTACATAATTCTACATTTGTAAATTCAACTTTCATGACAAAGAGATTTCACTTCAGTAGTTGTATTGTATAGGTGAACTGAAAAATACTATTTCTTTACAGGTTTTTTACAGCGCAAATATTTATAATAAAAATAATATAAAGTGAGCTCTGTACACTTTGTATTCTGTGTTGTAATTGAAATCAATACATTTGAAAATGTAGAAAACATCAAAAATATTTAAATAAATGGTATTCTATTATTGTTTAACAGCACAATTAATCGCAGTTAAACAGCCCTAATATATATATATAGCCAAGGTAAATCTATGGCAGGAAACATTCCAGCCCTTACTGTGAGAGGACTTGGATAATCTAGCAGGTCCTTCCCATCTCTAGTTTATTTGATTATATGATGAAACAAAGATATTTAAGGATACTATTTTTCACTGTGCTGCACCTACGTTATTGGCCATTCAATTCATCCTGCACTAATACATGTTTAGTATTTTTTTCATTTCTACAAAAGGAGCTAAAATCAGAGATACCTGAAGTGCAGTTGGGTCCAAATAAATTATCTTCAGCACAAGTTTCACAGGCTGTCCCACCAAATCTTTGCTATAGAACACATAAGGAAAGTCATTCTACTATATAATTAAACGTTTGAATACAAGCAGAGTAGCCATGCAGAAGAAAATGTTATAATGCTGAAAGGACTATAGATAGCAATTTGGAAAAAACAGTGTGCCACCAAGCTGAGGACTGCTCAAGTAAATCCCAGGTAAAATCTCCTTTGGCCAATTTTTCTCCCTCACATGCTTATACATTAAACTTAATTTCTGTCAGTGATTAGCCATTATGTTCCCACTCAGAGCTCTGACCACTTCTACAGAAACTCAGAAGGCTTAAAATATAATGAAGAATTGCAACAAAACTTAACTGACTACTCATATCATTCTAATTACTAGCTAATCAATAATAATAATAATAAAAATGCCTCAATTCTATTCTGTTTCTCATTCTCCAACTCTCACTCATGTGCTCTAGAAAAGATGTGCTTTGCAGTGTTTCTAGAAGATTAGCCAAAGCAGAATGAAGTGGACCAATTTAATGGGGCTTACATGCACATATCAGGAAGAATCTGACCTTCTATTTTTTCCTTCTGGGTGGGGTTATTTAACACCACCAAATGAACATTATAGAAACCATAAGGTAAATAGTCATAAGGAATCATTTGAAGTTTTATGTGAGCAGAAACTTAAATAAACAAAAATGAAATAAAACCAACCTGTCCCGCCCTCAAACCATCTCTGCAGGCTATTTCTGAAATATTTTCACTTTATGTATTTTTCTGGCATAAATATGCAGTATTTCCTAGCTGTGATACACACTATCATTCCAAAAATTGAAAGGACATACTTCGCAGGTGCATTTTCCATCTCCGTTTATACCCTGAAAACAGCGGCCTCTGTTATTGCATGGTGATGCAGCTCCTCCTGGACATGCTACAGAATAAAATGTGACAAATCAACAAAACTAACTGTGATGGTTATACAGACAAAGTCCTTTATATTAGTGATGGTGACTCTCAAAGGGTTGGGGGAATCAGTTCAAATAGGCATCTCAAAGCATGGATTTTTTTTGAGTCACTGTCATAGGTTTCACCCCCACTCTGAACTTTAGGGTACAGATGTGGGGACCTGCATGAGAACCCCCAAACTTAATTACCAGGTTAGATCAGTATGCTGCCACCACCCAAATCTTTAAAAACAGCTGTTTATGAGTCATTTGGGAAACTCTGTCTTCTCCCCCAAAATCTCTCCCTGCCAAATACTGTAACCCTTCCCTGGGTAACCAACGTTGCATCCGACGAAGTGGGTATTCACCCACGAAAGCTCATACTCCAATACGTCTGTTAGTCTATAAGGTGCCACAGGACACTTTGCTGCTTTTACAGATCCAGACTAACACGGCTACCCCTCTGGGTAACCTTGACAGACTTCTCCACCAATTTCCTGGTGAACACTGATCCAAACCCCTTGGATCATAAAACAAGGGAAAAAATCAATCAGGTTCTTAAAAAGAAGACTTTTAATTAAGGAAAAGGGGTGAAAGAAATACCTCTGAGAGATTAGCATGCAAGCTACTTTCACAGACAACAGATTCAAAACACAGAGGATGTTCCCCTGGGCAAAAACCTTAGTTACATAAAAGAAAACCCAACTGATTATTTCTCTAATGCAAAAAGACAAAGTCACAAAAGGAAATAAACATAAGCTAATTCATTCCTTCTCTAATACTCACTACCCTGGTTGATTCCTGGATCTTTTCACTCCAGCACAGAACTTAATGAATAGAACAAAAGAAGAACTTCCCTCCTTCCTCTTGAAACATCTTGTCCCCCCATTGGTTCCGCTGGTCAGGTGTCAGCTAGGCTAGGTGAACTTCTTAACCTTTAACTGTCTGTTTATGACAGTCACCTAAGTATCCTCAGTGACATCTTGGCCCCAGTGAAGTCCCATGGACTTGAATGGAGCCAGGATTGACTATGCTGGACTGGAAATCTTGTGAGAACAATGAGATTTCTAACACTTTTTCCTCTGGTTTGACCAGATGGAATGTGGAGGGGCAGACCGCTATGAAAATGAAATGAAAAGAAAAAAATGTAATCACACTTTTTAAAATTTGAATTTAAAGTTATTGTCTTAGTCATAGGATTGATAGACAATCTAGAAATTGATATAGTAGTCATTTTATTACAGCATTTGCAGCATCTAGAGGGTCAGTTATTAAAAATTACGCTTAGTGATCATATTTGAAGAGAGAGTCTTTTCCATACAGCATAGTAAAAACACCATATATTGGGATATTTGTAGATTGAACAAAGCTCCAGAAAATATACTACAAGGACCAGTACTGCATTGGCAGAGAGGTAGACAAGATGACATAGTAGCTATTTTTCATCTTTACTCTTTATGATTCTCTAAATCAACATATTCTCAAATTTATGAGCTAATGTATTAAAGGATTTTCTGAAAACACAAGATGAGCATGGAGTTTGTTTAGCATTTTGTATGGAGGATTATATAAAACAGGGGTCTGCAACCTTTCAGAAGTGGTGTGCCGAGTCTTCATTTATTCACTTTAATTTAAGGTTTCATATGCCGGTAATACATTTTAATGTTTTTTTGAAGGTCTCTCTCTATAAGTCTATATATTATAAAACTGAACTCTTGTTGTATTGTAAAAAACCCAAGGTTTTCTAAGTGTTTATGAAGCTTCATTTAAAATTAAATTAAAATGTTGATCTTATACCGTCGGCCCACTCAGCCCACTGCTGGTCTGGGGTTCCGTTCATCTGGGCTGGCAGTGGGCTGAGTGGGGCCTGTGGCCAGGACCCCAGCTGGCAAGGGGCCGGCAGCAGGCTGTGTAGGGCTGGTGGGATCCTGGCTGCCGGGCCCGCTCAGCCTGCTGCTGATCTGGGGTCCCAGCCCTGCCCACATACAGTGGGTACCTACCTTCTCCCTGGTTCTGGCCCATTCTCTTCCTCTCTCTCTGCACTGAGCTGAGGGTAGGAGTGTACTGAGCACAGGACTGGCTGTGAAGGAGCAGGCTGGGGGTTAGGGTGTAGGATATGTCCAGGAGCTAGAATGAGGGAGGGAGCTCAGGGCTGGGGCAGGAGGTTTGGGTGTGGAGGGCTTACCTGGGAAGCTCCCATTTGGTGTGAGGGGTGCAGGTGAGAATGTGTGTGGGGGGGTGAAGGAGCTCCCATTTGGTGCTCAGGGTGGGGGTGGGGATGTGGGGGGTGCAAGAGTCAGGGCATGGGGTGTGTGGGGGATGGGTATGTGGGGGGGTGCAAGAGTCAGGGCAGAGGGCTGGGGGCATGTGAGGGGGTGGAGGTGTCAGGGCATGGGGTGTGTGGGGGTGCCAGAGTCAGGGCTGGGGTCATGGAGGGGTGGTGAAGGAGTCAAGCAGAGGGCTGGGTGTGTGCAGGGGCGGTTCTAGGCATTTTGCCGCCTCAAGCATGGCAGGAAGGCTGCCTTCAGTGGCTTGCCTGTGGACGGTCCGCTGGTCCTGCGGCTTCGGTGGACCTCCCGCAGGCGTGCCTCCTGAAGCCGTGGGACCAGCGGACCCTCCGCAGGCAAGCCGCCGAAGGCAGCCTGCCTGCCACCCTCATGGTGACCAGCAAAGCGCCCCTAATGGTTTGCCGCCCCAAGCACGCGCTTGGTGTGCTGGTGCCTGGAGCCACCCCTGGGTGTGTGAGGGGGGTACGGGGCTCAGGTCAGGGGCCTGGGGTGTGTGTGGGGCCGCAGGGCTCAGGGCTGGGTGTGTGTGTGGGGGGGTCAGGACAGAGGGCTGGGGGTGTGGGATGGGGTCGTGGAGTGCTCACAGCAGGAGTCTGGAGGGGATATGCCCTGATTCCACTCCCCTCTTCCCCAAGGCCCTGCCCCTGCTTCTTCTCTGCCTCTGCTGGGAGCAGTGAGCATGCTGACTCTGCACCTCCCCACCCGCTCCCTTGCAAGGGCTATCAGCTGATCAGCCAGCAGGGGGGAGGGAGGGACGGAAAGGAGGAGGAGGGGCAGGAACCCAGCACAGTGCAGGAAGAGGCAGGGAAGCCAGCAGGACCAAGCTTCTGCCCCCTTACCCTTGCCCCCTGCCCCCGTGGGAGGGGGACGGGGGTGGAGAAGAGTGGGGCAGGTTGGGCTGGGAAGGATTTTTAATGGAACGCTGCTGCCTGCTGGGACCCCAACAGGCAGCAGCATGCCATTAAAAATTGGCATGTCTTTGACATGCCATAGGTTGCCAACCCCTGATAAAAAATGTATATTGGCCTAGATTTTCAAAAATAGGATCCTCAACTTAGGCTCCTAAATCTATATTTAGACAGCTCAAAATTGACAAGATTTTCAAGACCCCTGCAGTTTTACTAATCAGCTTGTTTATTTAGATGCTTTAATATGGATATAGAAGATTAACTGTAGGTTAGAAATTCCTGACCAAAGTTAAACTTCTATATCCATATTCATGCACCGGAGTAAGGCCCTAATCTGGCAAACACATACACTTGTGCTTAACTTTACCGTTGTGAGTAGTTTGGGGTTACTTGTAGAAGT
The DNA here is from genome assembly GCF_003597395.2 of Chelonoidis abingdonii. NCBI lineage: Eukaryota > Metazoa > Chordata > Testudines > Testudinidae > Chelonoidis > Chelonoidis abingdonii. The sequence continues at coordinate 106,462,908 of NC_133769.1, forward strand.
AAAGTTAAGCATGTGTGCAAGTGTTTGGCAGATTGGGGCTTAAGTGATCTGATTTCACAAGTGCTGATGTGACTGGGAGCTCGTGGCTGCTCAGCTCTTCTGAAAACCTGGGCATGTTTTAAGTTGTCTAAACTTTAGACTCATATTTTTGAAAGTCTTGGCCAATACTCCTACTGGTTTACTGAGAAGTGAAGAGTCCAATGTTTTCTAGAACAGATGGAACTCTTTGACCCTTTGGGAGAGTAAACATTCACTGAATAAAATCTCATGGAATCATAGAAGGTATAGATGGAAACAACTTATTAGCTCAGCTAGAACATCATAGTCCAACATTGGTATATTTACTTAATTTTTTACTATAAATAAAACTGTTACTTAAAAAATAAGTTTCTTGTTCTGTACAGTTTCTGTATTTCTATTTTATTTTTAATTTTTCGCATCCACTGTACTGTGGGTGAAATCTGTCTCTTTCTGTATAAAGCCTAAGAAAATGGCCTTGCGCTGGGAATGGAGTTTGCCTTGCCCGTCTCATGGTTAGGCCGGGATGTAATGCAGTTGGGGCTGATTGAGAATGTTCTGTCAAAACTGTCCTTGGCAGAAAATTGGGTTTTCATTTAAACAACTTTTTTCCCAAATAAGTATCTGCTTTCCATGGAAACTTTTGATTTTTCATTGAAAAACTGAAAGACTGAAAACCAAAATATTTGGATATGCTGTCACAGTGCCTCATGGGAACCAAAGTTTGGCTACCTGCTGTCTCCACTCTCTTCTATTGGCCAGGCTCCCCAGTTGAACTACATCACCCATGATACACCTTGGCCACCTCCCTTTGCCATGAGGGGTGACCATGCATATCATAGGAGAATTAGTCTGACCAAGGAGCCCAACCTATAGAAAATGGGAGCATGAGGCAGCATGACAGCATTCCAATTGAAATATTTCAATATTCAAATTTTCACCAACAAAAATAAAAAAACTTTCATAAAGAATTAGATTTTTAGGTTTTTTTGTTTTTGTTGAAATTTTCCACAGAAACCTACCTGCTTTTATGACTAGGTCTAAATGCAGCCTCTCAATGGCAACTATTCATAAGCTCCTCTACATAGCTGTGGAGCTTGTGGCCACTTCTCCAACCTGCTGCAAAACATGCCAGCACTGAGCCTCACTAGGGTAGTTTGTAGAGGAGACAAGCCCCCACTGTGTGCTGCCACTTATCACCCCCGTGCTTCATTACTGGACTTAAATAGTAGAGAAGGCCTTGTGTTGGGTCTGTGTAAAACTGATCCAAAAATTGCCAAGTTTTTTTCCATCAAAAAGGTTTTGAGGATCCAGAACAGAATTTCAGAGAGAAAGAGGAAAGTGGGCAACACCCACCTCAGAATAGCCAGGCCATTAGGGTATTTACCGGCAATGGAAGTGACCCAGGTTCAAATTTCTGTTCTATCTGTTTTGCTTCTTTCTCTGATCCAATATTTAATTATGTATACAAAGGGGAACAGCTCCAACAAGAGAGATTGAGAAAGGAACCAGGCTCTAATTCCTGCCCCAAATTCTGAGGTGGCTCACTCTCGAAAGGTCTCACTTTTGTTTCGATGCAGAACAAAAAGCACATTTTGAAACTTCAAAGTTTTTCCTGAAATGGAATTGTTGTGTTCCAGCCAGCCCTAGTTCTGTGCAGCGGGAGGTAAAATATTTACCCCATGCAGTGAGCCAGCACAAGATTTATGCACCATTTATGTCTAATTTAATCCTGACTCCAGGAGTTTAAGGGATCTGGAAGCCTTGTACTGTGCCTCTGCGCAAGGGTAAATTGCAAGTGGTCTGAGCAGTGAGCAAATAAGTGGATGTGCACATGCATACACATTATTTCTGTTAACACTTTGGCTGCATACTAATCTATCCCTTAAAGATGAGTCAGTAATCCAGTAATCCAGTAATTGACTTTATATACACTTCTTGGATGAATCAGTCTGTAACACATACAATTTTCAGCCCAGTGTACCTGGAATGCATTGAAATCATAATGTTATATTAAGATCTGAGATGAGAAAGCCAGAGACAAAGTAGAACAATAAATACATGTTAGCACCAATGTCCTCATGGAGCTTCTAAATGTTTTCAAGATGTTAGGTCACAGATAAAAATTATCCTTAGGGCTAATGATGACACAAATCAGCTAATCTGTGGGCTGCATAGAGAGTAGTTTGTTGTTTTAACTCATTGCCTGCAATGTGCAAGGCTAGCAAATGAAATCATGAGAAAGAACTTAGGATTTATATAGTAAGTACAAAATTCTGGCAAAACAAATATTAAAAATGGCTGACACAATAATTCTTTAGCTGCTGATTTCATTCCATTTCCCTTTGTCATCACTACCACCCTTGCCTCTTGTTTTGATACGACCATAGCCAGTCCTTTATCAACTGTTTAGCAAATTATCGTATTGTTCTATAACTTCAGACAGACAGACAGAGCACTTCTGCTTGATCACTATATTCCAGAAGGCCATGATCTGCATTCCTCAGTCTTTTACACCAGTTTTACACTAGAGTAAATCCAAAGACTTCATCGTAGTCAAGCCAGCATAAAACTGACGTAAGACAGCTGCGTTTTCCAGTTTAACCCACAAAAAGAGGTGTGTGTGGTCTATATAATGGTCTGAGCATAAGATTGGAAATGGCTGGGAGCTCAACACCTCTTAAATATCAGGTTATTTATTTTGATACCAAAAATATAGATTTAGGAGCCTAATTTTAGGCACCCATTTTTTAAAATCTTTAGTTTTTTTTTAAATTGGAACATTCAATTTTTGAGGTTTTCTGATTTTGAAATTGAAAAATTCTGTTCTTAAAAAAATCCACTGAAAATTCAGAAAACAAAAGCAGGTCACCTGAAAACATAACAGGGTGGGAAATACTTTTGAATCTATCAGAGTTTCTGTGGATTTTGCCCCCCAAGTTTTTGGCTCCTTTATAGTCAGAGCTTCTTTTTAGAAAAAACATTTAAATACATACATTTTCTTGCCTCATACAGTTTAATTCATTAAAACTATTATCTTTACCCTGTTTTCCATTTGCTTTTTGTATTACACAAGCAAGAGCAGAATGGACTTAATGTTGCCAGCCCTTTAGGAAACATTTTATGTCCTTCCACTTGAATTTGATTAGTAGCTACATATTACACATTTTCCTAATCTATTTTGATTTTTCACTTAAATTTGTACAGCAAATAAAATTCTTAGGAATCCATATGACAGTAGTAATAAATAGGTCATGTAACTAAAACTTAGAGAAAAAGTCAAATGCTCGGCATCTGTACAGGGTCCTATATATGAGCTCTACTTTCTGAGGCTTGTTACTCTAACTTTTATTTCATGTCCTTTGCTTTTATGCCTCTGATGACTGCGTTAACTAGCTATGTGACAAATCTTAGTTTTCAGTGTTTTCTAAATACTGAGCAGAGTAGGTGGTCTTGGTATCTGCCAGACACTGATTAAAATTCTGAACGGCTGCAGGAGGGAGCGGATGAGTGGTGCTAGTTTGCAGCAGGGATGGGTGATGCAACGGAGCAAGTCAGAGGGAGAGAGGTTCAAAAGAAAGATGATCTAGAGGCTCTGTACTAGGACCTGGGAGACCTCAGGCTGAGTGCCTCACTCTGCTACTGATTGGCCATGTCACTTAAGGCCCAATTTTCAAAGGTATTTAGGTGCTTAAAGATGCAGATGGGTGTATAGGGGGATTTTCAAAAGTGACTAATCCAGTTAGGCACCCAACTCCCACTAAAGTCAAGTCAAAGTCAAATCTGTGTCTTTAGGCACTTAAATACCTTTGTAAATCTGGCCCTGGATCTCTTTGTGCCTCAGTTGCACAACTGAGAAATTAGGATGATAATATTTCTGTGCTATGCAGGAAGTCAGACTAGATAATCATAATGATCCCCACAGGGCTTAAATATCTATGAAGCTCTGAAATGATCTTGATTTTAACTGAAGTTTACTGAAGCGTGTTTGGAACGCTCAATAAAAAGAGTCTCATGTCAGCTGTAATTTAATGTACATTCAAAGGCAGCAGGCATTCTAGCTATGATCTTCAAACACTAGGCCAAGATTTACGAACATGGACTGCTGAAAGTTAAGATTCTAGGTCCACATTTAGGTAAATGGTTTTGGTGGAAGCTTCTAGGTGCTCAGCAATTTTGAAAATCAGACATGGATAGGGGCTTGCTCATTTTTGAAAATATGAGTTCTGGTCTTGTCAGACTTTTAAGAATGCATAAATTCTTCTCAAAAAGGAATTTATACCAGCCTATCTGTTGAACCCTACCACTTCCCAACAATTTAGGCAGAGCCTCCTTGCCATTAATAGCCTGATATTTCATGATGGTTCGTGTTTGGATTCAATATACTGTAGTCCATTTAAAATGAAACAGGAATGTGGCTTTCTTGTATGGAAGGTTTGCGGTACTGGAATCCTGCAGTGTGTGAGGAAAAGACCGAAGAACACCAGTTGCTCCAATGTGGTCTATCATTTAAGGAAATAGAAGTACAATTTAAGAGCTTATTTTGTCATCACCATCAAATACAAAAGATGAAATATGATCCTAGTCAGGGATTTTTCTTCTAGTTTTAGGAAGGAACTGCTTTCCTCTAAATTCTAAGACACAGTATGTTCTTAAACAGATTAAGATAAGGAAAGAAAATAGCACTTTTCTTTAAGTGACAGCAGAAACAATGCTTAGACCTTGATTCTTATACAGAGTTCCTTTTTTTCTGGCCAGGATGTTTATTAGAAGGAAAAAGGGGCCTCTCTACTTACTAGGGAATCCCTTTAGCATGAATTCTGACACTGTTCCATTTTGAGTGAACTCTTCCATATTCTAAAACACATGCAGTCCATAACTTGGTGTCACAGAATACATTGCAGTGTATAAACTAATCAAGTATTGTTGTTGTCATTGTAGTACCATTGGGCTGGATTCTATGCTTTATTTTAAAAAAAAAAATAACTAAAAAGTTGGCTTGTCACTCTGTGTTGTAAGGAGAGATCTAGCTGTGAGTAAGGTTTCTAGAACTGTGGTTCCAATAAATATGGTCCGTGTTTAAACCGTACCTTTGCCTATATAGAAGATGATCATCTGTTAATATTCGTTTTGTCTATTTAGCCAGTGGATAACTGCATGGGTGCTGAATCAGGCCCTGAATCACCCTGACTTAAACAGGAAAGGAACGTATATAGCCTCAGAAAGATGTCACTAATGTATTTGGCTGAACAGTGAGGAATAGGAGTATTCCAAAACTGTAGGCTATTAAATGAGAAGGCCCTATGTCACACCTTCTCAGAACCCTAATATAGGATGTCAATAGATCCAATACTGTAACAGGCATTAGGTAAGTAGACTATTCCTTGGTTATATTGGCCCTTTAAAGCTTACATACTTGATGTAAGACTCTGAAGCACACTCACCAAATAAGATGCTCTACTGAGCTGACATCTCCTGACATATTTTGAAACTAAATCAGATTTACCATGCAAATAATTTGAGAGGAAAAGACAAATCATTGTTACACATCCACAAATATTATGTCAATAAAGTGAGTTTACCCATACAGTCTGGGCCCCAATATCCCTGGCAGCACTCAGGTTGTTGAAATTCCTTCATACATATATGCCGACATCCAGGAAGAGACAAAGTGTAAGTCCTGATTTCAAGGTAATACCTGAAGACAAGAAGTTGCAGCTACTTTAGAGTATTTAAAACCTCCTGTGGGGACAAATGAAGTTTGTAACCTCTTCATTCTTTAAAGCCAGATAACAGAACTTAAAAATTACAGCCTCACAATTCTGTTTTTTGTATTTTTCATGTAAAACATAGATTTCCCCCCATGGTTTATTGAAGTCCAAAAGCATCCTTGTAGCCATTTCCCTTGTACAATATTTCTGTCCTTCTTACTGCCTGTAGTTTGGATACTCCACAGTTGTCTAGTATATATTTAGTCTAGGGTAGGATAAAAAACTGTGGCAAGATTATTTAAGAGGGATATCCCTGAAAAGTTTTGAAAACTCCATTTGAATTTTTGACTCACAGGATTTGGGAGATTAAAACTGAATGCAACATTTAACAATGGAAACATCATATCCAAGCTGGAACACATAAATACTACAGAATACAACCGAGAACCATTTTACTATACTACTCACAGAGATAAACTGGGAGGTCATGTATACCAATACTTACATCTTCCCCAAGATCTCATCCAGGAGTAACTCTGAACAGAAACTATCCTGGGTAAAATCCAAGATCCAAGTCAACAGCGAAACTACCATTGACTTTGATGGGACTAGGATTTCACCTTCTGTCTTGTTCTATCCATTGACACTCCCTGCTGAAAGATCTCTTGGCAGACCTAAGTGAGAACTCAAAGGAACATGAACTCTATCTGTAGATTGTAAGCTCTTTGGGGCTCTTCTCACATTACGTATTTGGACAGTGCCTAGCATAGGAGGGCCTTAATTTTGGTTGGGGCCTCTAGGCCCCATTACTACTGTAATATAAATAATAATATTGTACCTATGGGTTCAACGCTTTCATAGAGCTTCTGTGATAGCTGTTCAAACGGGAGGAAGTAGATGAGGCATGAAAGTAACCGAAAACTTTCCCCTACTTTTGATGTGAAAGAGACCAAACACACACTATAGAAAAGCACAAACCCTAGACACAAAGCAGTGCATAGGCACCAACTCCGTGGGGCTCTGGGGCTGGAGCACCCATGGAAAAAAAAAAAGTGGGTGCTCAGCACCCACCAGCCACAGCTGATTGGTGGCTGCTGCCAAACAGCTGTTTGATGGCATGGAAAGGGGATTGGTGGAGTGCAGAGAGCTGCGAGCAGCAGGCAGGCAAGGGCCTCAAGGGTGCGGGATGGACCAGGGGTGGGAAGAGGCAGAGCAAGGGCAGGGCCTTGGGCAGAGCAGGGGTGGAGCACACCCCAGGGAAAACTAGAAGTCAGCCCTTGTAAAGTGGCGGGTATTCTGCAGTCCTTGCTTCCACCTGATTAAGCAGCCTTTCTGCTACAACTTGAATGTGGGGTTAGGACAATGAAGAACATATTTTACAGATTAATAAGACATAGGTCATTTCTAATGCTGCTTAAAAATTTCTGGTTCAGGGTGAACAATATTTATAGTGAATAATTATGACCAACCAAATGAAGATCTACCTGCAGCCTCGTATTCCAGATCCATTGGTCATTTTACTATAACCATCAGGGCACCGGATTTCAAGGTTTAGAGAGCAAGATCGGCATTCGGTTTTGGTTGTAATGAGCATCTTCTGATCACACTTATTCTTCACCTGTAAAAAGCCAGAAATAGGTTTAAATCATTAGAGTGACATTTTCAAAAACACTCACAGTTGGCCTAACAGCTACCACTGGAGTCAATGGGAAATCCTGCTTTAATTCTTATAGTCTTATTATGGGTACATTTTCATAACCACCCAATCCCATCCTTCTCCTGTAGCTACAGTGCACTTTTTCAATTTTGCTATCTTGCTCCCACAGGCCTAAAACAGGTTGTGGGGCCTGTCAGTATGATATAACGGCAGGCTTCTTCACAGAGGAGCCCTACAAACTATAGAATCTGACTCCATATATTCCCCCCAGCCCAGCATGTCTCATATCTCTTCTGGGATCATGATAAATCTTTGGCCAATAGTACTGAATATGATAGCAATAAATGCTTGGTTTGGCAAGTTTGAAATGGAAACCAAAGACAGCTCAGTGAAAGTGTAAAGCTCAGTTAGATTTCCAAACTAGGGAGGAGGTCCATTATTTTCTAAGTATGGAGAAATTTTGTGATATTAGTTGACCCACTAACCAGTTCTTACAACCCCCAAAATGTCATGTGCAATGTAGTACAATTTCAGTCAACTGGATGGAAAAGATCTGTAATGGAGCCAATTCAGAGAAGAGAATATAAAATTGGACCTTTGCTGAGGAAGTGTGTGGTGTTATTTAACCTGACTGCACTATGCCCTGTGAAAATGCAGTCTGTGCATAATAAAATATTTACTTTCTCCTAACCCAAGGACTAAGAAGGCAATATCAAGACCTGGGATAGACAGAATTTGAGTTCAAGGATGAATCAGGATAGTATTTTGGGTTTAGATTAGATCGACTTGAAATCGTGAGAGATGTGGCCAAAATGTTTGTCCACGTCTGAAATGAAAGGTAGACGCCTTCTAGGTTTGGATCTGATGTGGAACTGAAACCGTGTGAGTGAGTTTGGATCTGAACTCTCCGAAGACAAAAATTTGAAAAAGTTCAGATTCAAGGTTCTAGTTTGACTTACCTCTTAAAACGCCCCCAACAAAACCTTAAAACTAGTTGGTATTCCAGACAATTAAAGATGAAGATGCTTGTAGCTCCAAGCAAAAACCCCCAAAATGTATAACATTTTAGTTGAGGGCATGATTTTTGCACTAAGATTTTCCCCTGTGATTTCTTTATATAACACAAACTATTTAGTACAGTGGTTTATATATTTTTCTAAGGGTAAAGCTGCTTATTAAGAATAATAATTCCCCCCTGAATATTTCATTTTTTAAAAATAGAAAAATATTAATATTAATCATGATTAATATTAAATATTAGGAAAATATATAATTAAGACACTTCAGAAGCATTTATCCTCTTAACCCTTGCAACACTCGTACAAAAGAGATAGGTAAGTATTCATATTTTATGTATGGAGATGTGGAAACAAGTGACTTGCTCAAGGCTACACAATGGACCAACTATACAGGCATGAGCAGAACTCAGGAATCTGTGTCTTCTTATCCCCTTCTCTAGCCACTATAGCACACCTTTTAAAGCCTCTGATGGTCTTCTTTAAAACACACAGCCTTTCAAACCATGCTCCTCAGCTGTAACTCAGATTAGACAACTCACTGAATTACCTAAGGACAAAACCTTCTTATGCAATCAAGTAAGTCAGCTTTCAACAATATAACATGCTCAATTTGTCAATCTGTACTCGCAGATGTAGTCCCACTGATACAAATACATGAGTAAATGCTGAAGAATCTGGCCAGTTCACCTTAAGCTAGATGTACCTGCTGAACTTTTTATTTCAACATTTGTGTTTTTAATTTAATATGCTGTTAGGTGCTGATCTACAAAGTTGCTCAGGAAAAGTCACTCAGAGTTTGACATCTCAAGGATATCAGGATTTGGCTTTTAATGTGCAAGCAAACTACTTTTAACAGGTGCATTAGTGCAAAAACAACTGGACTAAGATATTGGGTTGGCTTATTTCACTGAAATGTCAAAAGAACATTTTAAATCTCCAATTTCAATTTTGATGATTTTTTTAATTTTTCAAAGATTTTGAAATGAGAAAATTCAAATAAAATTGTTTTTTTCCCCAAAATTTTGAAAGTTTTTGTTTTGCAATAGTTGGAAAATTTCCATTTTCTCTCCATTCCCTTCCTGCCCCCTCCTCCCGTTTGAAAAGGGGGAAGAAATGTAAAAAGAAAAAACCACTTTTTCACACCTCAAAGCAATTTTTTCACACGTTTCTAATTGAAAAAGTAAAAAAGGAGGGATAGCGGGAGCTGTCCTGTTTTCTGACACTCTCTCACCCCATCCCATCTGTTTCATTCCTCTAATAGGTTATTCAAACCTTTCCCCTCAGCTGTTCTAGTGAGGATACAGTAATCCAAAACCATATGCTTTAAGGTAGTTCAAGTGAACACAATTTTTTTGATCAATTCTCATTTCTATGGTTAAATCTATAAAACAATAACACTTTTCACTTCCCTAAATTTATGTTACAAAACACATTTTTGTGAAATTCCATAAATCCAGGAAATTTGCACTGGTTGTGTCACATCAGCATATACATTAATTCCAGAAATATCTACAAATCTTATGTTACGTTTGCAACTTTTTGTGCATGTTAAAAATTATCAGGTTCTCCAGGACTGTTTTTCACCTGGCCAAAATTGCTTTTCACACTGGTGGAGAATAAAGAGTGCTGTTCGCTAACAAAAAACAAAAAATGTTTTCATCTTCTGATATCGTAGAAAATGTAATAACTTCCATTTTTTGCTTTTGAAGAATCATAATCAAACATCATCTACTGGCAGTTTCACCAGTGTGGAGATTTATTTATTTATTTGCACAGGTCTATTTATGGCATAGTTTATGGACCAGATTATTAGCAAGTATAATTAGCTCCATTGATTTCAATGGGGATATGCTAATTTACAACAGCTAGGGATATGTATTTATCCAGGAGACAGTATCACATAAGCATGGATGGATAGTGCAATGGGTCCCCTCCCACCCCTCCCCACCCATAAGATGCAGTATATGTGAAAAAAAAATTACAGAATCCTTCTGTACTATACCACAAACACAATACATCATTATCTAAAAAATGTATCCAAAAAGAAAATATGACTTTTCTTACCTGATCTGTGGACTTTGGGGGTGAAGAGAGGTTATTTGCAACCAAAGAAGACACAAGGAATAAAACAACCATATGTTTTTCCATTATGAAAAACTGTTGATTTTTTTTCTTCAGAACTCTTCAGTCATGAGTAACAATGCTATGGCTGAAAATGATCAGAGTTTTGGTAGCCTTACCACTTTACTACATTCCGGTGAAAAAACTGAAGTGACTTCCCTCCTTTTCCTGAAGAAAGCAATGAGCTAAACCACAAAGCACGTGAAACCTGCCCTTAGATAGGAAAAATACCAAAATACATGGCTTTTGCTGAAAGCGTTCACTGCAAAGCTGAATAAACCCTTCCTAATTGAATGACAGGATATCCTGATAGGATTCTGCTCTGCAGATCCCTCTCTCTGTAGCTGTTGACAATACAATTCCAAGGACACTGAATTGTGGTGAGAGAAGATATTTTTCTTCTTTTAGGTGGACATGAACTGAGGTTGGGAATAGCTGTTGATCTTGTTGTCATCACTTGAAGGGGGTCAGGCAGAATGCAAACTTTATGTTGCTGGGCTTATCAGTTCTTGAAACAGAAGGGTGTATCCACCAACTATAGCTCTTTCAGCAAAGTTAGAGACATTATCTGAGGTGGCCAAAGCAGTATCTTCTAGCTTTGGTTAGCTGGATAAAAGAAGGGACTTTTTTTCTTCCTTTGTTTTTACCCTCTTTGAAGCTTCATTACATCATCACTAATCTTTTACAACTGGTCGAAAGAAAATTAATTAGGTCAACTTAGCTTTGTATAATGGAAAAGAATTAGTTGAAGGACATTTTGAAGAAGTAAGGGAAGAAACTGTCTTTCTCGCTGTTTTCAAAGTTTTTCAGCTCCTTTTAATTCTTTCAATGTTATGGGGCCCGGTCATTCTCAATCACAGAGGCAATGACCCATGTTTTCAAGAGTATCTAGTGATTTTGGGTGCTTCAACTTTTGATTGCTTGACTTTATAAACTCATTATACTTCTAAAGTTTTCAGAAAGTCCAAGGCGCTCCTCCATATCATGGTAGACAAAGCTCTGGTTTAATGCTAGTTAGTACTTATACTGAAGTAAGCGACCAGATAGCAGCAGAGTTGAGCTGGTTTCTTTTATTCAACTTGCAAAAATGCAGCTCATAACTATCTTGTTTTTTCTTTCTTGTCTCTCCTGTTTTTATTCTACAAAAAAACCCACTTGAGGCCCCTCATTTTAAATTTGATACAGAATTGGCCATAAACCAAACCCTGAATCTAGGTCTGAACTTCCTCCCAGACAGGCAGCTCACTTCTATTCAACCCAACCTGAGGCGGTATGAATAAAGAGGGCGATCAAGTGAGCTATACACAACTCCCATTTTGTCCTGGGTGCTAATTACTTTGTTACTGACTGCTACTACCAGGCAACAGACATTGTGCCTGGTGCCTTCCCATGCTGCTCATATCTGCCTCACCTCATGTATTTGGTCTGAGATTTAAGACTTTTAGGGAGAGGGAATTTGTCAGGCCCACAGGACTGTCTCTGAAATCTCAGGACTTCTGGCTGTCCAGGTGCAGCCACCATAGCCATGAAAATATTTCCTTTGGTACAGGAAGACTAGACAGTTGGCTCCTTCCCAGGCAAGCAGAAAGCACGACAATTCGCAAGTTCTCAAGTCTTTGTCTTTCAGGTTTTCTGAAATATTATTTTGCAAATCAAAAAACAAAACAAAACAACTTGATGCCATTTAAAAATGGCAGAGACAAACCTGGATGTAAAGGACATCAAAGTCACAGGCCTTTCCATTTCTCATTACAAGCAGCTATGGCTCTGGGCCTGGCTCCTGAGGCACTAAAAGATCCACTGTTGTTTTGCCTCTTCACATTTGTCTATAAATCAGGCAAGAACAGACTCTCATGCGGTTTCCTGTGCTGCTTGGTTCTGCCGGGGCTGAAGCAGTATGAGAATAGACCCTGCTATGGTATTTCAGTAGTTCTGCTTACAGGAAAGCAGGAAACACAGGCTTTCAAGGGAAAACAAAAAAGTAATGGAGCTGCCGTTTCTTGTTCCTGTTCATTCTGGGGCAGATCTTGAAGTTATCCACACTGGTTCCCCTATCTCCTGTTATAATGTAAAGGCAAATATTGTGGAGCAGACATGACACTACCACAGGTAAAAATGAGGTTGAATAACAGAACAGTTTCTCTAAAAAGAATATCCCTTGGATTGTGCTGAAGGTGCTCAATTAATGTTGTAGGGTGCACTATACAGCACTTGGAAATAGTGCTCTCTTCTGTATCACTTTTGGGCTATCACTTATCTCTGTGGTAACCACATGTGCCTCTTTGCTCTACTGGGGATTCCAGGTGCTTTGCATGTGAAAGGCTCTAGCTGAACAGTTTTCTTGATCCTTTAGATATACTATACCCACAACACTAAATGTTGCCTAAATTATGGCCTGCGTATGGACTTTATCTTGTTTGAAATCATTAAACAAATAGATTGGCCTATAAATCTCCAAGCTGTCACCTGTCAGCTTGGACTCTATATTGTTTACATAAAGAGTTCAGTTCTTGAAAAACAAAAAATTGTTGGTGAGAAACTGACAGGGTAAAGAGCTTTCCTGTGCACTCATCAGATCCTGTTCCTTTCCGCTACATGATGAGGAAAGTAAACCGTTTCTTGTTTGTGTAGACAAGCCAGCAGCCAGAGGTCACAATCTATATATTGAGGGCACATATGACCATGTGGCCCTGAGGACTATCATTTTTCCTTTGTAGGTCAAGCTCTTCCATACAGCTTCATTTTTGTGCGCAATATTGATCATGTCTGGTCTGAACCAGAGACATCACAAATCTTAATTAGAGGCCAGATTTTGTCCAGTCCCTATGAGGAAGATCAGAAGGGCATCTCTCTGATGTCCCGCTAAGGGGATGGGTTCCTCCATGGCCAATGAACCACAAATTGAGGAGGCAACATATTCTGAAGAAAAAACTCCAGTTGTCAGCCAGAGTGTTTAGGAGAAGACCTACTGGCCCCTAGATTTTACCTCCTTGGCAATTGGCAGATGAAGGGATGTCGCTACTGTCTATCTTCATCTACCAAATCTCAAAAGGTTGGCCTTTTATTTTTTTTAAAAGAAAGGATCCTCAATTCTCAATCCTCCTGCCTCATGCACGTGCTGGAGCTGTGTGAGCCTTGGGAATCTTCCTTTTCCCATCACGTTCCATGATATTGCATTATTGACTGTGGCCAACACATGCAAATGTTTTTGAGGGACAATTCTCCAAATAAGCAGGAGTTCTGGGAGCAAAAGGCCTAGCTGCAGCTAGGACAGCAGCCCAGGACTCGAGTATGGGAAATAGGGTTGCCACCAGTCTCTTATTACAAGGAACACCCCTTATTACAAGGAACGCCCCTTATTTTTTCATCTCTGGACAACAAGGTCAGGAGTTGCTGAGTTTTCAAAAAGCAGCAAGAAATATCCCCGGTGAGTATAGGTGAGTACTGCTTATTAATTATTAAGTATTATTTATTATTTTATTAATGATAATATCGGGAGGAGGAGTGGGGAAAGGGTGCTAAGAGAACAGTCCCTTTTTTGAAATACAGTGTTGGCAACCCTGGGAAGAGTGGCTATCTGGGAAGTGGTAGTGTTACCTGAGTTGTGCCCAGCTTTGCCCAAGACTGGATATATCACTGCATAGTAACATGTTCCCAAATGCCAGGTACTGTAGCAATTGGAGGTCAGAATGGTTTGTTCCCTGTTGTCAGTTCAGACACTGCAGTGATAAGAGAAGTGGAAATCAGGCACTTCCCTTTCCTGTGCTGCAGATCAAGAAAAAAACATTAGACAACTGCCAGTTATCTGCTGTGTAACACCTCTTGTAGCCATTCAGATGGAATAAAGCCACTTTCACGTGACTTGCTTCCCCCCCCCCCAATCTCTTGCATGTCATAATACTATATTTTCATTTACTGCTTCAGTTACTCATCTCCTACTCTGGATAACTCAACACCATCTTCTCTTATTGGTATAGTGAGTTATTGTGCTCCACAGGGGTTACACATGGAATATGTTAGACGGCAATGGAAAGTAATTAGTAGCCCATTTCTTTATCTCGATGGGACTAAATCCTGCCTCAGCCAGTGCAGTGATGCCCTAGCACATCATCTGACAAATGAGATAGGTTTGTTTGGGGAAGGCTGGGGCTCCACACTTTGATGCTAATCTGAGCATAGTTGCCAGCTGGTACACATGCTGCTGATGGCAGCCTACTCATTAACCAGCTTTAGGACTTGGCCATGTTTCCTAACCCACAGAGAAAACTCCCTTGGTGATGTGATGTGTGTGCAAGTGCACCAGATGGACTCAAGTCCTAATGTGGTTCTGTGTGCTATGCTGTTTCTATAGGGAGGAAGTTCCACCTGCCACCTTTCACTCACAGACTCATAGATTTTAAGGCCTGTAGTCTAGCATCTACTCTGACCTCCTGTATAACACAGACCAAAGAACCTCTCCCCCAGTAATTCCTTCATCAGACCCACTTGTACACTGGCACTGTCGAGGGTTAGGGCTGAGGACACAATAAGGACAGGAGACAGGGTACAATTTTCAAAAGTGTCTACAAGACTTAGGAGCCTAAATCATATTTTCAAAAGTGAAAATCCTAAACCCCCATTGATTTTCAGTGGAATTTAGGGCTAAAATCTCAAAAGTACTTAGTTGCCTAAAGATGCTGATAGGCACCTAGTGGGATTTTCAAAGTCTCCTAAACAGGCGAAGTGCCTAACTCTCATTAATTTCCAGATAGCTACTCTTCCCATACTCAGATGGAAATGGGATTTAGATTCTAATCCTAATCCATTTTGGCCCTTTAGAAAATGTTACTCACAGTGCACATCCTACCCAAAATAGCAGCGTGATGCACTTCATTTCTTCACACAGTGACACAACTAGAAACTTTATACAAGGCCAAGAGAGAATGAAAAACAGTTGAGATGAGAGACATATAATTCTGCTACCTGTACCTACCTCCCTGCAGGAAGCTTTGATAAGCAATAAATAAAGAGTGGAATTATTTGTGGTATCTGATTGGTTATGTGCCTTGCAAGTTGATTTTGCTCCCTGAACTTTTTATAACAGGAATGTTTTAAACCAGAGAGTGATGAATAGGAAATAATGACTATTTGTTTACAAATACCCCACTTTGCATGCAAACATACATGTCCTTACAAAGAACAGCCACTCCCCAAACAAGCGTGTGAACAAAATTCCATCTGGAAATGAATGAAAAAGGGTACAGATGTGGTTGCTGAACAAGCATTAAAAACTGGAATGAATGTTCATGACCACTGTGTAATAAACTGGCAATGTTTGCCTGAAAGACTCCATCCTGTCAGCAGGTGTTAATCATACTGAGAAAAGGTTTCTCTGTGGTAACTGGCTCATCACCCCTTCCAGATATAATGGTGGTGGGAGTGGCCATTTTAGAGAGGACCTAGAGTCTGGGCTGAGCAATCCTTCAGTAGGAACCTGAGGAATCAAGGTTGAGGGTGGGAGTAAGGCCCACTTGAGCTGAACTTTGTGTTTATTTTATTGCTAATATCTTTTTTGTAAATAAAGCTGACTTTCAGGAAGGGAATGAGTGTCTAGCTATGCAGTGTGTGGACTTTGTTTTAGAGCAGGTCAGGTGAGGAACTTGCTTTGAGCAGGATTCCATTGGCTCTGGCTTTAAGGTTCCACAGCATGTCATTTGGCTGCCCAGTGCTGTAGCAACCCACCCTGCAGCTGCAGAGGCCCCCAGATCAAAAGGAGGCCTCAGATCCAGTCAGCAGTTTCGTGGTTCTTTTGATTAGTGCAGAACAGGCTAACTGTAGTGCAATTATGGGATACTTGGTACTTATATGGCCCTTTGCACACTGAAAGTGATATTGCAGATGTAAAGTAAACAAAATGAGAGAGGATACGCCCTGCTTGAATGTCTCAGACAAATACACTGAGTTCCTTACACAAATTGTATATTCCCTAGCCATGACTGATTGGGAAACAACCCACCTCCCTGCCTCCCGTTCCAAACTCTGTTCCTTAGAAATGGTACATTCCTTGCTGGGGAGCTGGGGTGAACTTTTGCTTTTCGGCTTTACAGTTGCAGGTACCTGTTACATGGTATGTTGCTGTTAAAATTAGATGCAGCCAAGATCACTAGATCAGGGAGGGTGAGGGCCTCACAGCTCTTGGCCTGGGGGAGCCTAAAAATTGACTTTCAACTCAATATATGTACTTCCTTTCAATTTAGTTGACTGTCTTCTTGTTGTTATATTATGATGGGAAAGGGTAATCAAGAGAGTGCATATATGTGTGTGTGTGAGAGAAGGCTGGATGTGGCCTCCATGCATTACCTCACTCCCATTTTTGTACTCTAGCTCTAAACATTTTTACAGCTAGGCTCTGTTCCACAAGATGCCAGGACACGTAGAAAATGTACATAAGGTTACTCTAGAGGGAATTCTGCACCACTGCGCACATGCATAATTAATATTACATGAATATTTTTAATTTTTTGCACAGAAAATCGCTTCTGCCGGAAAGTTGCTGCAGTTCCACCTTTTTCTCACCAGAGAGCACTGTGGTGCTAGAACAGGGCAGCTGCTCCTGGCCAGCTAGGGAACAGAAAGAGCCTGCAATGCCTCCTTTGCAGCCCCTGGAGACAGAGAATATGGGGAGACAGACAGCGTGGGGCACATGAGGTTCCTTGGGGTCACAGATGGGGTTCATAAGGGCTAGTGGGGAAGTTACAGACTGGGTCAGGGGCTGAATGGGAGTGGAGGCACAGGGCCATAGAGGAAAGGGAGTGCAGGGCCCCATGGGGAAGGGAGGTGGCTGAGTAGGGGCATAGGGACATATGGGGACAGGAACAGGGGGTGCAGGGCTACATGGGGATGAGAGGAGAGGGCTGGCTGAGGGGGTGTAAGAACACATGGGGCTGGGGAGAGTATGCAGGGCCACATGGGGAGGGGTACAGGGCCAAAAGGGGGTTAGGGGTGGCTGAGTAGGGGCACAGAGACACATGGGAATGGGTGAGGAGGTGCAGGGCCACATGGGGACAGGGGGATGGGGGAAGGGGTGACTGAGTGTGGATGGAGGGTTACATGTGGACAGGGGGTGCAAGGACAGATGGGGATGCAGGGACACATGGGGACAGGGCAGATGTGTCTGACTGAATGGGAGAGGCTAGGGGTCAGCCAGGGTCTACATGGGGGAAGCTCCCTAACAATCTCTCCCTGCCCCCCCTGCCAAAAAAACCTATAATTTCCCCACCGATAACCAACAACCCTCCAAGTTCACACCTAGGCTCCTTCCCAGCAATTACTTCCCTCTCCCTCAACTCCTCCATTGCCCCTGACTCTCCCAAGCCTTTGCACTACTTCTGAGGAGTACGGGAAATACGGTTCTGTATTGTAGTTTAAATGAATTATTACTCAGAGTTCTGTATTAATATGCTAGTAAGGAATCTATTTGTAAAAAATAAAAATCCTGAATATTTTTTTGGTGGCTGTATTGTTACAGACATACTTGCTAACAGGTATTTTGAAATAAATTACCAAAATAATTGAAACTGGTGTGATTGTGTTATTTTGACAAACAAAATTGCAGAATTTTGCAGAATTTTAAAATAT
Source organism: Chelonoidis abingdonii (assembly GCF_003597395.2). Taxonomy (NCBI): domain Eukaryota; kingdom Metazoa; phylum Chordata; order Testudines; family Testudinidae; genus Chelonoidis; species Chelonoidis abingdonii. The sequence continues at coordinate 106,481,051 of NC_133769.1, forward strand.
TGTGTGCAGAATTTTTGATTTTTTTTATTCAGAATTTTTTGACGCAGAATTCCCACAGAAGTAATAAATTGTGTTGAAAAGGAAGGGAAAAAGAAAAAGAGAGGAGCAGAGTAAGAGACATAAATGTGCACTTGAGAGGTTTTTGACTCCTGACACCAATTTGAATGTAGAGTCAATCCAAGAAACTAATCAAGAAGAAAGCTTAGAGATGAATGAAGAAAATAAGGAGCAAGAAATGTCTGACAGTTATACCACTATATCTTAAGAAGCGGAAGAGAATAGCCACAACTCAGAAGACGTTCTACTAGTTCCAATATCTCTTTTTAACATCAGTGATCCTTCAACATGGCCCAAATTCATAGATGACAAAACAAGAATAACGATAGCGAAACATGGACTATTGCAAGTTAAAGGTAAAAGTTTCCCAAGTCACAACAGAAGGTTTACAGAAGAAAATTATGTAATAAAATTGAAAAATGGAGAAAATGTACAACAATGGAGTGTCATATTCAAGTAATGTGAATGCAGTGTTTTGTTGGTGTTGGTAAGCACAGTCTCACTGATGGCAGTTTTTGGGAATGGAAATATATCCGCAAAACTCTTGAAACTCATGAGAAAAGCCATTTTCACACTGGAAATATGGTGAAGTAAAGATAATTGGAACTATGACTGAAAACTGAATCTGTAATAGACTAGACTTCACAATCATTGCTCAAAACTGAGACACAACACTTGTGAGGTGTACTTGAAAAAATTGTGGCCATTATTCTTCACTTAGGTGAATGGAACCTAACATTTCATGGATTCATGGAAAAACATAATGAGTGTGGAAATGGAAACTTCTTAGGTCAAGTCGAGTTAAATGCTAAATTTAAGTCTGCGATGAAGGAACATATAAGAAGGTTCTTCGCTAAAGAAAAAAAGACACCATTACTTAAGCCCTACAATACAAAATGATATTTTGAAGTTATCTCAAATGGCAACAGATACAGTTATTAACAACATAAACAAGATGAAATATTACTCCATTATTTTGGATTGCATATCTAATATCAGTCACAGGGAACAAATGTTTATCATTTGAAATATCTTAAAATCCAAGAGACAGAAGTCAACATTGAAGAGCACTTCCTATCATTTCTGAATGTGCAGGCAAGTACCAGAAAGTGTCTGTCAGATGAGATATTTCAGGAGTTATCCAGATATAGTATGACATTTGATAATTGCAGGGGCCATAGAGATGGAAATGGAGCTAACATGAAAGGGCAGCATCAAGGTATGCAAGATCATTTCATTCAAAAGAACAAAACAGCATTTTTTTTGTTCCTTGTGGAATGCCATTCCTTAAATCTGATGTTGAGTGATGCAGCAAATTCCTCAAACAGGTCAAAAACATTTTTTTCACTGTTCTTCTACAAATGTACGCTATATTTGCAGCTTCAGGAAGTAGGTGGACAGTTTTGAAATCCTGTGTGAAAACACCATTAAAGCCTCTCTTCAATAAAAGAGGAGAGTGTGAAATTGAAAGTGTCAAAGCTCTGTGGCTTCGCACACAGAGTATACAATCAGCGCTGCTGAAATTCAGATAAATGACAAAAGATAATGGGGTATATGCAGAATCCAGATCACTGCCAGATGAACTCTCCTCATTTTGGTGCACTGTTGTACTTGTGGCTTGGCACAACTTACTGTTAAAAATTAATGTTGTAAGCAAAATGCTTGGTCTTGACGATGTCAGCAAATTAATTGCAGCTACTCGGACAGAAATACAGAATTATCATGAAAATGGATTTGAAGAGGCATTGTTAATTGTTAAACAGATAGCAGAAAAAATGTCAGTGCCTGTAGAACTACTGAAACATGAGTCCACAGAAAAAAAGAAATTGTTCAGCTATGAAGTAGAGGTTCAAGTCATTGGTGATGCAAAAAAGAGATTTAAATTTGACTTCTTCAGTATTGCTGTAGCTGCTGTCATAAGGTATAATTCCCAAATCTGAACCTTAGCGTCCACAATTTGGGTACCTGCATGAATTCCTCTAAGCTTAATTACCAGCTTAGATCTGATAGCACTGCTACCACCCAAAAATATAGTGTTTTGGGGCACTCTGATCTCCCCAACCTTCCCTGGGGACCCCAAGAACCCAAACCCCTTGGGTTCTTAAAACAAGGAGAAATAAACCATTTCCCCTTCTTTCCTCCTCCCAGACTTTCCCTCCCTGGACTATCCTGGGTGATACTGATCCAACCTCTTTAAATCACAATACAGAGAAGCATGTCCCTTCCCTTCCACAAAGAGGCAAACAGATTCAAGGAAAACAGAGAGAGTCTACCTCTCTCCCCTCCCATCTCCCCCCACCAGTCCTGGTGAGTTATCCCAATCCCCTGGGATAAAACAAGGGAAACAAGAAAAAAATCAATCAGGTTCTCTAAAAAGAAATCTTTTAATAAAAGAAAGGAAAAGTAAAGAATTATCTCTGTAACTTCAAGATGTAAATACACAGGATCCTAAAGCTTACAAACACTAGAAGAACTTTTCCCCCAGTACCAATACAAAATCAAAATATTCCCAGCAACTACACATATAAAAGTTAACCAGCCAGATCCACAATTGCAAATAGAGTAAAACAAACAAAAATACAAAAATCACCTGTTCCTACTTACTATTTGAACAGAAACTTAGAGATCCTGTAGTAATGTCTGGTCTCTCTCAGACCCCCCAAGAGAAGAACAAAAAAATGGACAAAGAACACACACAAAAGCTTCCCTCCACCCAAATTCAAAAATATCTTGTCTCCTGATTGGTCCTCTGGTCAGGTGTTTGGTTCCCTGTTTGTTAACTCTTTACAGGTAAAAAAGACATTAACCCTTAACAATCTGTTTATGACAGCTGCTGTTCTTGTGAAGTTGGGAGAACATTTTGAATTATTGCGAGAGCACATGAATGAATTTGGATTCCTGTGTGATGTGAAAAAGATTGCAAACCTTTTTCCAACAAGTGAATTGGAAAAATTGTGCAGTAACTTGGAAGCAGCTCTGATGAGTTCTGATGGCAGTAGACAGGGTACGACCTGGTATATGAACTCCAGAGTCTTTCTAGTGTTTTGCTGAAGCCTGTGGATGCACTTGAGAGACTCTGATTCATTTTCAGGAGCAGTTTGTCCACGATGTACCCAAACGTGTATTGCTCTACGAGTTTTTCTCACAGCTCCAATCTCCATGGTATTTGCAAAAAGAACTTTCTCTAAGCTTAAGTTAATAAAAACTTATATGAGGTCTACCATGGCTGAAGACCATTGGTAGAACTGGCTACATTGTCCACAGAAAGTAACATTTGTAAGACGCTGGACTTCAAGGGCATAATAGAAGAATTTGTCAATTGAGGACTCCATTACTCAGCAGAAACAAGGTAAGAAAACTCATTATACTTTTTTCCCAGCAGTTATTCACTGACTAGAGTAAAACATGATAGGGACTTTATTTGTTTGTTTAGCTTTGAAGGTATTTGCAGCCAGTTCCTAGTTGCGGATTTCTACACATCATTATTTGTATACTTTGATTACATTGGTAATGAAATATTATTAATGGAAAGGGGCCCTTCTTAGGTTCTCTAACAGGAGGACCTCCAAATATCTTGCTAGGGCACTCTGACTGCCATTGTGTTCTCTGGTTCCGCTTACATTAAAGCAGAATTAATTGAGTATATATAGGTTAAATCCGTCCAATGTCATACCTCTCAAAAACCTAAGCTTTAGCTGATGAGCTTATAGAAGGTCTGAGCTTGTAAGGCTGAGAATTTCAGGAGATGTGTAATTTTAATTATGGGGTTATGACAGTATCATTTTGAAACTTTGTGACTATCAGAACGAATTAATTCTCTAAGCCCATATGATGCATTACGATACAGCTGCAGCTGGTATGCTGAGCAATGCTGCATGTCTGACAGAAGCCATAACTTTTATCATTGTTAATGAGGGAGAAGGCACAGACAGCTGATCTAAACTAGAATGTGTTCATGATGCATACCGCTGATGGCAATGCAGACTGCCACTCACGGGGTGGTCTTAGCCATAGATTAGATCCTCATAGTGGCCTCTCCAATTTTCTTCATTTCATTCTTTCTTTTTTGTTCTCAAGAGTCTCAGCTGGTGAAATTGTAAACAAAAGGCAGTTCTATCTGAGACAACAGCAGAGAAGGCTTTGCTAGGAGGCTTGTTAAGAGAAGCTATGCCAGTGAGGACAAGCAGCACAAACTCCATGTACAATCAGTGCCATGAATCAATCCAGAGTAGAGGATCTTATACTTTACTGCCTTGTAATATTAGCCTTTCTGTTTATTTAAGACATAAGGGCTGAACCCGCTCCTAGTGCTGGCTATTATACCTCACTACAGGAGCATATAGCAGCTGTAAATAGGATCTAGGAGAATTTCCCCAGCTCAAGAGCCGAAGCAGACCTTTGCTGCCTGGCCTGCCATTGCAAGTCCTGGTATTGAGGGCAAGTGCAGAGTGTCTTAGGATAGGAATGGGAGTATCTGTAAGGCATGGGGGCTACTGGGATTCTGGGCTGCAATGGGCAGCAGTGGGAAGGGTGCTATAAGCTATACTCTGGAGTCCAGAAGGCATAAATCCACCTTTGTCCCTCCTCCTTCTGCTCTTCACCTTCTTGCTGCATCTCTCAGGAGACTCACAATAGAATCAGGCCCTTCAGCACATTTTGACAGGAGCTTTAAACAGGCGAGATATCACAATGCCAACAAATCTTGATGGTTTAAACCATGTGATTTTGTATCACTAATATTTATTAGAATTATTGAAGCTTATATTTGACTGATAGTATAATAGCATAGAATGCACTTTGTACAGAATTTTGAATGAAAGTTAAAATGTGTTGAGATCATGAATCACTTGATACATGTGACCAAAGTAACCTGGTAATTTAATTAAACTTTGTTTAAACCAACTTCTTCCTATTGGTGTAGTGCAGGAATGTAAGAAACCCTGGGTTGGTAAACACCAGAGCCATTTTGAAACTAGGGGATGAATAGTGCGTTTAAGCAAAATAAGAACTCAACTCACTTAAGACCAAAGCCTGAAGCCAACTTTCTTTGAGGTTTATCAAAGTTCGGGATAGGGGTTTTTTATTTGCATGCTTTTTGCACATCTTGGTTCTGTCTAGGATGAGATTCCTATACGCTGCATGGATATTGAATCAGTAATTTACATATGACTATAACTTTGATGTAATTACTTTGCACTCATATCTATATAATTCCAGGGTAGAACAGTAGTATAATGAATGCCATAAAAACTCCAATCTTGCCAATCTGCAGTGGTTGAGGTATGGTGTGTTTTCTATCCAAAAGTTAAGGTTTTATGCCCCATTGCATGTATTAGTAAACAGCATATTCAGCTGAATACTCTTCTCGTGCTAAACTGTGAAAAGAGTTTGCTACAGTTTTTAGTGGACATATTGCTTGTATTCTTACATAGTAAACTTCTTCATTTTGAAAAGTCAGACTTCAAGCTAGTTTAGCATAGTTAATAATTTGCTAGTAATAAAATTAAAATGCATGTAAAGATGTAAAGCAATCAACTTTCATTCACCTTTAACCCCTCCCTCCCCCAGCCCCGATAAAATTGTTCAAATGTGAATGTTTACCTCTATAATGAATTGATTTCAGCAATCCAAGATTACTGTCTTCCAGCACTCAGTGTCTACAGAAGCCTTCCTTTGTTTTCAGTTTTCTCAGTCATATGAGTCCAAATAGTCCAAATTCAATGGAATGTCATAAGTAGTGTACAAATCAGTAACTCATTACAATGCCACCAGATGGCAGCAGAATATAAACCAAAGCTTTAGATGGAAAATGCCAGTTTTCAATCCAAAGAAAGAATAATCTCTAACTACTTCTTGAGATGTGGGAGGGCTTGAGGGAGGTATGTTCCCTCTGAATATAGTCAGTGTTCAATTAATACCTACACCCCTGGGGTATAAAGACATACCCTCTTGGCTTTAAGGTTGCTTGCTCTGGCTGCCTAACGCTGATTTAGACTCATTAGTTTCCTCTGCCCATAAATGCTGTAGAATTCTTGCTATATACTCATCAAGGAAATAGTTCTTCCTGTTTTCACTCCAGCTGTCCTATCTCAAACAGATTAGACCAAAATTCAACTGTTTTTACCTTTGCCCTGTCACCCCCCCCCCCATTAAAGCCAATGTCAAAACATTAGAATACACAGAATGATAATCAGTGATGAAACGTTTAAAATATTTGGTCAGAATCACCTGTTTGTCTGACTGTGGCACATTAGCATGTCTCAGGAACCATTAGCTGTTTGCATAGTGTGATGTTACTCAAATTGCATGATAATCTTCTGCTTCTTGATCACATGACTGAAACTGTTATTGACAGGAAGAGGCAAATAAGAGTATACCAGTGCAAACATATTTGAATTAATATTTGAAGCATTCATTTTCTGTGAACATTCTTGGAAAGGTGTTTGCTTATGCAAATGTGTGTGGAACATGACTAAGAAAACGTGCTCTCTATTTGATTGGATGGACATAGACTCATAGACTTTAAGGTCAGAAGGGACCATTATGATCATCTAGTCTGACCTCCTGCACAATGCAGGCCACAGAATCTCACCCATCCACTTCTATAACAAACCCATACTAGGCTGAGTTATTGAAATCCTCAAGATTATGGTTAAGATCCTCAAGCTTCAGAGAATCCTCCAGCAAGTGACCTGCCCCATGCTACAGAGGAAGTGCGAAAAACCTCCAGGGCCTCTTGCCAATCTGCACCCTGGAGGGAAAATTTCCTTCCTGACCCAAATATTGCGTGATCATGCGTTAACCCTGAAGCATCGGGCAAGACTCAACAAGCCAGCACCAGGAAAGAAACTCTCTTGTAGTAACTCAGAATCCCAACCCATCGTAAACATCCCATCACAGACCACTGGGCATACTTACCTGCTGATAATCAAAGATCAATTGCCAAATTAATTGCCAAAATTAGGTTATCCCATCATGCCATCCCCTCCATAAACTTATTAAGCTTAGTCTTAAAGCCAGATATGTCTTTTGCCCCACACTAATCCCCTTGGAAGGCTGTTCCAGAACAGGGGGTTAGGGGTTTGTTATAGAAGAGTTTTTGCAGAATTCATCCAGCTCGTGTGTGTGTGTGTGAGAGAGAAATCTGTATACATGTGTGGACACATTATATTCTGTAGGTTGAGACATTACTCCAGAAGAAATTCCTTTCTCAGGAATAAATTAATGTCAAATATCCAGTATGATCAAAAGATTTGAATAATTCCTAATATGAGGAGAAGAGATGTCTACTGAAGCCATATGTAAAGGATGCTGCTTAGCCTCACACAGTAAAGACCAATCCATTCAAACACCCTTTAGAAGGTTCAGTGTTCTTTTTTGTGATGAAACACCTTCTTTTGTAACAACTTATCTCCTACCGAGTCATACAAAAGACACTAAAAATTACTATTGTCAAGTTAAAAAAATTAAAAGCCTATGTAGACAGAGAGATAAACAAGGGCAACTGGTGATGAAAATATCTTGAGCACAGAACTGTGATGAAACCCTCTAAGAGCAATAGTTTGGTTGTTAGTGTTTTACTTGGTTAAGTGTTGTATCTCTGTATCACAATGGTAACATACTTATGTAGGGTATGGGAGTCACCTCACATTCAAAATTAGGTATGTTTTATATATGTCACAGTAAAAAAAAAAAAAGAATTATGTTAAAAGAATGTAAGGTTGCAAAGTCAAGCACTCAGAAGTTAGGATATGCCAGAATTAAGTTTGACTGTGCAACCTTAATTTGGCCCCCTTATATATAAGCATTATGATACAGTCTTTAATGACATGATCACATACTATTTTTCCACAGGCCCCTGGCATCGTTCAGAGAATGGATAGTTATTCAATAATTCTTTTTATTTTACACATTTGATATGTGGCCTCAGGCCTTATTTGAAGTACACTAGCCAAACCCTGGCTCTGAATACAAAACTATCCATTTCCTCATGGGTGTCACTAGTAAATGAGAGCATCATACACGTTAATCAGTTTATCCTTACAACGCCCCATAAGTTCAGGTGTGGATATTATCCTCATTTTACAGAAGGGTAGCTCAGGCACAGCGGGATTAAGGGCAAGTTGTCAAATGTCCACTAATTTTGGGTGCCCAATTTGAGGCCTTGATTTTGCAGAGTACTCTAGCCTTTTTAGAGTACTTTATGTGTACAAAGCAAGCACCAATCAACTTCAGTTGTAGTTGTAAGCACTCAGCATTTACCAAGGTGTCTCAGGTTGGGCATCCAGAAAATGAGGAACATAAAAACATAAGAATGGCCATACTGGGTGAGACCAATGGTCCCTCTAGTCCCATAACCTCTCTCTGACAGTGGCCAGTGCCAGATGCTTCAGAGGGAATGAACAGAACAGGGCAATTTCGAGGGGTCCATCCCTGTCATCCTGTCCCAGTTTTTGGCAGTCAGATGCTTAGGGACACCCAGAGCTCAGGGTTGCATCCCTGAACATCTTGGCTAATAGCCATTGATGGAGCTATACTCCATGAACTTATCTAATTCTTTTTTGAACCCACTTATAGTTTTGGCCTTCACAACATACCATGGCAATGAGTTACACAGGCTGACTGTGTGAAAAAGTACTTCCTTTTGTTTGTTTTAAAGCTGCTGCCTATTAATTTCATCATGTGACTCCTAGTTTTTGTGTTATGTTAAAGGATAAATAATACTTCCCTATTCACTTTCTCCATACCATTCACGATTTTATAGACCTCTATCATATCCCCCCTTAGTCATTTCTTTTCTAAGCTGAAAAGTCCCAGTCCTTTCAATCTCTCCTCAAACAGAAGCTGTTCTGTACCCTAATTATTTTTGTTGCCTTTCTCTGCGTCTTTTCCAATTCAATATATCCTTTTTGAGATGGGGTGACCAAAACTGCACACAGTATTCAAGGTGTGGGCATATCATAGATTTATATTGCGGCATTATGGTATTTTCTGTTTTATTATCTGTCCCTTTTCTAATGGTTCCTAACATTCTGTTAGCTTTTTTGACTACTGCTGCATACTGAGCAGATGTTTTCAGCGTTACATTAGCTTCCCTTCAGTCATCCAGTACAGAGGCTGATTTAAGTCGTAGGTTATATATCACCGTTAGTATTTCTGAAATTTCATATGAGTTCCTTCAGAACTCTTGGGTGAATACCAGCTGGTCCTGGAACAAACAACTAGTGGCCAAACTATGAAAATGTTGGCTCAGGTGACCTGTCCAGCATCAAACAGAAACTGTGTGACAGAGGCAGGAATAGACTCCAGCTCTTGAGATTGGCTTTCAGCTTCCTTAACCTGCAGTACCCTACCTCACTCTCTACACACCTTCCAACTTCTGCAACAAATGAGGAAGGGGTCCTACAGAAAAGGGTCTTTCACTACAAAACCCTGATTAGTTTCCAGAGCACTATCAATCCCAGTCACTGAATGAGGCAAGGTTTCTGTGGAAAAAATAGTTGTGATCATGCAGTTAAAGACTATATCATAACACTGCTCTACAGCCAAAATGCTTCTGAAATAAATGTAGTCAAACTTTACTAATTCTGGGTCACTGAGAACAAAAATGATGCTTAAAATTGTTGACTGGCTCTGGTCTAGCTGTTGGGCTCCAGACTACAGCAGTGGAATCTCCTGGCAGGTGATGTTAGGGTTTCCATGTTCCGTGACCGTCAAAAGGATCTTGTCCCATTCTTCTTCATGGAAGGTGATCTTGTAGCCTGCAACAACATCGATGGTGTGATGGCAGCCCTCAACATCGTTCACGATCCAGATGAGTGGAGACTGTTCATTGATTCATCGAAGACGAGTCTTAAAGCTGTTTTGCTGCATAATGGCAATGTTTTGCCATCAATTCCAGTTGGTCATGCAGTCCATATGAAGGAAACCTATGACAACATGAAACAACTTTTGAGGTGCATAAACTATGACCAACATCAGTGGCAGCTTTGTGGCGATTTGAAGGTTGTTGCTCTCTTGCTTGGTCTGCAGACTGGATACACAAAGTACTGCTGTTTTCTCTGCGAATGGGATAGTCGTGCAAGAGATTCCCACTACATCAAGAAAGATTGGCCACTCCGACAGTCATTGGAGCCTGGGAGGAAAAGTGTTCAGCATCCACCACTTGTTGAATCAAGGAAGATTTTGTTACCACCCTTACACATCAAGCTGGGTCTGATGAAGAACTTTGTCAAGGCCATTGACAAAACACAAGCAGCTTTCAAGTACCTCCGTGGAAAATTTCCAAGGTTAAGTGAAGCTAAGATAAAGGAAGGTGTCTTTGTTGGTCCTCAGATTCGTGAACTTCTTCGAGATGATGCATTTGACCATGCACTGCGTGGCAAGGAAAAGATGGCATGGAAAGCCTTCCAGTTAGTGGCAATACATTTTCTCGGAAACAACAAGGCAGACAACTACAGGTTGTTGGTGGAAAACCTCCTCAAGGCATACAAAAGCCTTGGTTGCAACATGTCACTAAAGATACATTTTTTGCACTCTCATCTAGATTTTTTTCCACCGAACTGCGGAGCAGTGAGCGACGAGCACGGCGAGCGATTTCACCAGGACATTGCAACAATGGAGAAACGCTATCAGGGCAAATGGAGCCCATCAATGCTTGCAGACTATTGCTGGACAGTGACAAGAGATGCTCCATTTAATGAATACAAGAGACAAGCCAAGAAGCGCCGAGTAGACACTGAATAGGACTAAACTATGTACATAATAGTTTTTTGCCTTTTGTTTCATAATAAATTTTATTTATATAACCCTTTTGCTGATTTTTAAAGTGTTACATAAACAGGACAGGTGAAATATTATCATGTAAAGCAACCATAAACACATGAAAAGACCTAGGTTTACAATTTATGATTAAAACTCTACTATCTACACAATACACATAGACATAAAATGTAAAAACTTAAATATCTTAGAAACAGTAGCCAATCAGTTGTTTTAATTGTCATATTTGAATTCAGCACATCAAAATACATAATAAATACCACATTTTATCTCTGAAGCAGACGACTTCTCAAAAATTGTAGACCAGTGTAATTAGGGCCCTACCAAAATCAGGATCCGTTTTGGTCAATTTCATGGTCGCCCACTTTAAAAAATGGTCAGTTTCAGTTTCAGATATTTTGATCTGAAATTTCATGGCATTAAAACCATAGGGGTCCCGACCTAAAAGAGGGTCATGGGGGGATGGTGGTGTTGCAAATGGCTATGCGGGGGGACAGTATTGCCACCTTTACTTCTGTGCTGCTGCTGATGGACGCACTGCCTCCAGAGCTGGGCAGCTGAAGAACAGTGAGCCTCACTGATGTGAGGGTTGCGTGGTATGGGGGTGTCATCATTTGGGGGGGCAGGGCTGGCCTTGCCGGTGGGTGACTGGTTGGTGCCCCATGGTCAGGGGGGTGCTGTGGTCCTCCACAACCAGCACAAGGCCCTTTTAATTCCAGAGCACTGGGCCTGGGGCTGCTTCCTGTACAGTGACCCTACCCCTGCAGCTACGGAGCGACAGGGGAAGGAAGGAGGGCAGGGGTGCAGCACTTCCTGCAGCCACAGGAGGTTCCTGGAGGTGGATATGAGCCAGCTCTGGGAACAGCCCCTGCAGGAGAAGAAGTCGTCCTGTCCCTTTCTATCCCTACCAGGACTAGCAGTTGGAGCCTGGTGCATGGTACCCCAACCCTCCTCAGCAGATTTCACAGGGGAAACCAGATTTCATGGTCTGTGATGCATTTTTCATGGCCATGAAATTGGTAGGGCTGTAATCATAATGCATACCTACAAGGGAGCCAGACTAAGCAGGAGGAGCATTGAAAACACAGGTGAGACTGTCTCCCTGCTCTCATTTCTTGTACCCAGCATTACCTTGGTTTCTGCCTTTTGGGAGGAGCAATAGTAAAAAGAGTCCTGCTCAGCTCATGCAACCCTTGGATGGTGCATCCTTGGTTACTCTGTGGGGGTGGCATATGCACCATCTGGATAGCATGTAGTAGGTGTGAGTGGAGGGAGTATGCCCAGTGCAGAGGGAATCTTCAGAGAATTTAGCTGCCAAACTCCAAGAAGTCTCTACTGAGCATGTAAGAAGTGAGGTTTTTTTTGAGGTTTATAACTTGCCAAATTTAAGTGAATTTTCACAAGGAGGACCCTTCCTGCCAAATTTCAATTCTGTGCTCCAAAAAAGTGGAGGCACTAGAGCTTCTCAATGAAACAATTATTCGAATGTTTTTAATGTGGGCAAAACAATGTATTTTCCTCTGATCTTGTTCCTGGAAATGGAAGAAACATTTTAGCTAAAACTTAAAAAAAAAGAAAACAAAAAAACAAAACCAGCCTGAGGCAGACAACAAGCAAAGCAAATTTCAGCAGAATGTTTACAATTTGTCAAAGCAGCAGAGAATCCTGTGGCACCTTATAGACTAACAGACATTTTGGAGCGTGAGCTTTCGTAACTAACAATTTGTCAGTTAATAAACAACTGAAAACAGAGTCTTATAATGGCAAATGTTGAGCAACCCTAACTATAGGCAGCACTACCAGCTCCACCTAATAAAATCATTACTCAAGATCACTCAGTAGTTGGAGAGTCCTACAAAACTTGTGGACAGCATCATGGTGTGAACAAAGAGTCCAGACTGATTTTTTTCCCAGTAGGCTACACTTGAGGCTACCATGGGAGACCACCTGGAAAGTTTGACTCTATCTATCTATCCATCCTCAGTGTTATACTGGAAAAAAATCAGTGTAGACTCTTTGATTCACACCATGGGTGTTCTTATAGCATCTCTAAAGCATAACAAGAACAAGTGAAAGAATTTCTAAGCCTTTCGAATTTGAAAGGTTTAGCTGACTAAGGTATGATGGCCCTGCACATTTTGTGGCAATCATTTAAAGTCAAGTGGTGAGTCACATAATGTTAGTTATATGAGAGCTGAATCCAACAAAGATGCAGAAGCATTGCAGCTCATAAACTCGGGGCAGTTTGACTCCCAGCAGCTAGCAGAGAAATTTCCACTGAATTTCATTAAAAGGCTCGCAGCAAAGAAGGGGAGAAACTCTGAGTGAGTTAGTGAGGTAATTCTAATATCCTTCTATGGAGTAGCTGAAAGAGGGGCAAGCAGACATTAATTTGATAGTAGGAGAGATGTACCGAAAAAAGCTTAAATAGGAATAACTCATATGCTTACTGGCTTTCTGTCCCATAGGCCCACAGATGCAATCGATAGGATTTTCAAAAGCACTCACTGTTAGCCTAACTCTGTCTGCTCTCATGTAAATTAATAGTAAAACTCATAAACCAGGCAGTATGCATCACAGCGCTCTTGCCTTGGACAGCCACTGAAGGTTTCTGGTTATGTCATAATGGGAATATGAAACAGATGTCAGAACAGGGAGTCTGGGAAACAAACCTCTAACAGCATGGTACAGTATTTTGCTCTTCTATCGCCATTATGAAAAATTCAAGATTCTTCATATGAATCCTGGAAATACTGCCGGTTTGGAGAAGTGTGGCCTTCACCAGAAGGACTGGCAGCCCAGCCCTTCTGCATTCTAATTCAAGCTCTGGTTTAATCTTCAATAAAATATGTTTTTCAGGAAGAGATAACAACTGGGCTAATGTAAAGCATACAATAAATCATAGAAGAATCATAGAAATATAGAAGATTAGGGTTGGAAGGGACCTCAAGAGGTCATACAGTCCAGCCCCCTGTCCAAAGCAGGACCAACCCCAACTAAATCATCCCAGCCAGGGCTTTGTCAAGCCAGGCCATAGAAACCTCTAAGGATGGAGATTCCACCATCTCCCTAGGTAACCCATTCCAGTGCTGCACCACCCTCCTAGTGAAATAGTGTTTTCTAATATCCAGCCTAGACCTCCCTCACTGCTACTTGAGACCATTACTCCTTGTTCTGTCATCTGCCCCCACTGAGAACAGCCGAGCTCCATCCTCTTTCGAACCCCACTTCAGGTAGTTGAAGGCTGCTAGCAAATCCCCCCTCACTCTTCTCTTCTGCGGACTAAATAAGCCCAGTTCCCTCAGCCTCTCCTCATACGTAAGTCATGTGCTCCAGCCCCCTAATAATTTTTGTTGCCCTCCACTGGACTCTTTCCAATTTGTCTACATCCTTTCTGTGGTGGGGGGTCCAAAACTGGACGCAATACTCCAGATGTAGCCTCATCAGTGCCGAATAGATGGGAATAATCACTTCCCTTGATCTGCTGGCAATCCTCCTACTAATGCAGCCCAATATGCCATTAGCCTTCTTGGCAGCAAGGGCACACTGTTGACTCATATCTCATCCACTGTAATCCCCAGGTCCTTTTCTGCAGAACTGCTGCTTAGCCAGTTGGTCCCCAGCCTGTAGCAGTGCATGGGATTCTCCTGTCCCAAATGCAGGACTCTGCACTTGTTGAACCCCATCAGATTTCTTTTGGCCCAATCCTCCAATTTTTCTAGGGCACTGTGGATCCTATCCCTATCCTTCAGCATATCTACCTCTTCCCCGATCTCAGTGTTGGATGCAAACTTGCTGCTGGTGCAATCCATCCCATCATCCAGATCATTAATAAAGATGTTGAACAAAATCAACCCCAAGACCGACCCCCGGGGCACTCCTCTCGATACCGGTTGCCAACTAGACATGGAGCCGTTGATCACTACCTGTTGAGCCCAAAAATCTAGCCAGCTTTCTATCCAACTTATAGTCCATTCATCTAGCCCATACTTCTTTAACTTGCTGGCAAGAATATTGTGGGAGACCATATCAAAAGCTTTGCTAAAGTCAAGGAATAACACATCCACTGCTTTCCCCTAATCCACAGAGCCAGTTATCTCATCATAAAAGGCAATCAGGTTGGTGAGGCATAACTTGCCCTTGGTGAATCCATGTTGACTGTTCCTGATCACCTTCCTCTCCTCCAAGTGCTTCAAAATGGATTCCTTAAGGACCTGCTCCAAGATTTTTCCAGGGACTTAGGTGAGGCTGACCGGTCTGTATTTCCCCGGAATCTACTTCTTCCCTTTTTTAAAAGATATATTTGCCTTTTTCCAATTATCCGGGACTTCCCTCAATCACCATGAGTTTTCAAAGATAATGGCCAACGACTCTGCAATCACATCAGCCAACTCCCTCAGCACCCTCAGATAATCATAACCCGTGCAGTTTTAGAATATGGTGGTGTGAAAATTCTTCAGGAATATAACATATGGATCTCAGATCAGACAGAGTAAATCCAGAATAAGTGTTTCATATCCCCTGTAGTGTCTGGTCCATATTGATTATTACTGCTGCCAAATAATGATGTTACTTTAGCTCAAGTCATAGAAGAGTGTGTTTTGGTGATGAAGATCTTGGGTTCATACCTTGCTGAGGCAGTCATTACAACATTACAAATCTCTCTCTGAAAATCTAATTTAAAAAATGGAGACCCCTCAAGAAATTAGCTCTGTTTTCCACAATAAGTTACCATAGTATTCTGTAAATATGGTAACTATTGGGTAAGAGAATACAGCTATTACAGCTACAAAAAGTTAATTTTCTAGACTAAATATTCATTTGGTTCATTAGAGCTATTAAATACAGTCTGAGCATGTTAAGGAGCTGACTGTGTTTGAGAGATAGACAGAGACTGAAAAAAATCATATCCTGTCAAGATAAATGATTGAACTGTTCGGTGAACTCTTTGACTGGCATTGGTTCCAGTCATGCCAGCTGAAGCACAATTCTTCTTTGTATGTGTGGTCTTGTTTTCACCTTGCCTGTGGGGTGAAAGAGGTTTGATGTGACCTTCTTGAAGACTGAAGCATGAGTCTAACCCCTATTTATACTCTGTCATAATAGGGAGCTGGCAAACATAGATGGTTTTAATGACTGCTGTAGCTATCTCAATTTTCTCTGTATTTTTGTCAAATAGTCAGCAGTCACATATTCTAATAGCAGTCTAATTAGCATATCATACTTAACGGACGATGACATCTGAATATGGTACAGTTTAGGTTGACCATTTTTTGACTATAAATAAAAACAACAGAAAAATAAGGTCACTTGCAAGTATTTAGGTACTGCATCAGTGATAGCATGTGAACTAAAGCAATAATTTAATTATATTTCCAATTTTAAATGACAGTACATTTATTTCAGTAAGTACGTTTATGACTTGAAGTGAGACTTGAAAGCTGATGTGCAGTACTTGATGTCTGATTTATTTTTACGCATTCAGTAAATATTTTCCAAATTGATTTTTTTTTATAGCTTTGGATTTTTGTACTGATTTGCTACTCATTTATTTTCTGTAACAATGAAACTATTGTCCAAGCCCTGCCTTTTAGGGACAGATTTTGTATTACCTACAATTTCTTTTCCCCTCTCCCACTATTCATCTATCACTTCTGGAGATAAGATATCCCTCTATTACTGGAGTGGCAAAGTCAGCAAACTGCCCTGCAGAATGCCAACCAATACATAGTCTGACAGTGACTGAGTCTGATCCAGAGAGAAGCTGAGCACCAGGGCCGGCTCTACTGTTTTCGCCGCCCCAAGCAGCGCCCCAAATTGCCGCTATGCACCGGGGGGGGGGGTAGTCCATGTGCCATAGGGCGGCATGCGCACGACTCTACTTTCCCCTCTCCGACCTGCTCCTGCCACCCGCGCGCCCCCGCTCTCCCAGGCCGGCCGGGGCGCTTAGTGGTGCGACATGCAGATCCCAGCCGCACGCCACTGACCTGCCAGGACCAAGCTCGAGCTCCCCACGACAAACTCCTGGAAACCCCCGACCCCACCCGCTCGGTGCCGTTGCAACTCTTCCGACCGGCGCGCCCGGCCGCGGGAGGAATGTTCCAGCTTCAGGAAGGACCGGGGCAGGGAGTGGTACCCGGCCCCCGGGGCGGGCTCCATGCGGGTAACACATGTCCCCTCCCCCTCTCCCGTCAGGCCCAGGCCGCCCAAAGGGACGCCTCTCCCTCCTGCCACGCCTGGGCCGGGCTGACCCGTTACTCTGCGAGGCTGCCTTGGGTCGGCCCTAGCCGGCCGGCCGCCCACAGGCGCTGTCCGAGTTACACGGGACCCCGGCACTCTCCCGACTGAGCTGCGGCCCAGCGCTGGGGCATGTGGAGTGTCCGCGCTCCAATCTCCACGGGGCCTGCTCGGCCCGCTGGGGACGGCTCGGCAGGAGCCGGCTCTGAACCTGGCCCCAGACCCCCCTGGGCTGGACCCTTGCAACTGGCTATGGCAGGGGTATGTGCTAGGCTCTGGAGCCTCCACTGCCGGCCGCCAGGGCCGGCTGTCCTGTTTTTGCCCCAAGCAGCGTGCCGAATTGCCGGCGCCGGCGGCGGGAGCAGTCAGTGTGCAGTTAGGGCGGCGTGTGCGTTTCCGCGGCGGCGGTAATTCGGCGGCAGCTTGTGGCTTCAGCCGGAAGACAGGAGCTGCACCGCCGTGGACAGCTGAATACAGAAGCTGCCGCTTGGAAACGCGCGTGCCACCCTAAAGGCACACGGACTGTCCCTACCGTCCGGCAGCAATTCGGAGCGCTGCTTGGGGACAAAAACACAGGGACTGCCGCCCCGGGTAGATTGCTGCCCCAAGCACCTGCTTGGGATGCTAGTGCCTGGAGCCGCCCTGCTGAGCACCCATAGTTCAGTGAGGAAGTGCAAGTGCTCACCTTGTTGTAAGGTACTGTCCGAGAATCTATCAAGAAGTTTCACTTCTTAGAATTGTCAGCAGAGAATTTAAATTTGTACTTTTGGTTTTTCAGTTAAAGCTTGACATTGCAAATCCACTTGTATGTAGAACTGGGCTATTGGGAGACAGAGTCCCAAGTACATGTGCAACAGGTGATGATGATTTATTACCTTCACATGCAACAAGTTTTGGTCCTGCAGCAATGACTTACAGATACCCTGCACTTAGCCAAGAAGACAAGATTGGCCTTAACTTTCCCATCTTCAGCTTATTTGAGATAAAAATCATTAATATCTTGTGCATAAGTATGAAAGACTGATATAACTCTAAAAAGAGAAATACCTCAGCATTTCATGGGATCATTCATCCTTATTACCAAGGAACTAGGTTATAAATAGAATCGCAACAGATGGACTCCACTCTTGTTACTGTGCTCAGAGGAAACCAGTTGAAAATCAAATAGGACAAAATATAGTTAGGTATATAAACATGTGGTAGCATACTTGCAAATGTAATTTAAGAGGACGTTATCAAAATGAATTAATTGGTAAATAATCTGAATCAGATTTAGGCAAATAATCATTTAATGGAGATAATTCTTCAAAAAAGAGAGAAGAAAGGACCACCCCTCCAAAAAAAAAATCGGCATGGAAAAAGCTAACAATTAATGGGTAAATTCCTTGGTATGTCCTGTTCAATCAATATATTTATATACCTATACTGGGCCAGATCCAGTGGTAGCTCGTTGGAAGTGTAGTTATGCATCTATCACAAGGAGCATCATACCTTCAAATTTGAGGCCCCTGGAGAAGCCACTGGATTCATGGCTCCTGTGCCCAGATTATTTATCAAAGGTATTTAGATGCCTCACTCCCATGGGCACTAAATACTTTTGAGAGTCTGGGCTGTGGTTGCTACAAAGACTAGAATTCATTGTGACTTGTGCCCTCACTCAAGCTGTTCACTCCTATGTAGGGATAGAGATGGTTAATAGGCTGAATTCTTAGGTGTGTTGAGTGAGTCCCACCTCGTCCTTCCTTTAGTGTGCCCAGTCCCTGTGCCAGATGCACGTGCTATGCTTAGTGATGTAAATCCATCTATATGATGATGTACACCCTGCCTCAGTATCTATTTCTATATTATAGCACCTCAGGGAGAAAACCTTCTGCTTCTCTTCTCCCCTTCCCCACCTTGGCCTTGTTCACAATAAGACTGTGAAACAAGATAAATAAATATTTAAATTAGATCAGGAATCTTAATGCCAGTTTAGATCTGCTGCTATGTTGGTTGGTATGCAGTAGATTGCTCTGTGGGCTGTCTTTCCTTTTTTGGTCCAAATTTTGCTCCTATATCCATGGACTACTAATGCTGTGAGCAGTGGAAAAGGAGTATTTCTCCTGTGCAGGTGCCCCAAGATGAGTGAAACCTATCTGGGGATTCTGCATCTCACTATGTGCTATGGAGCAGATCTCTCAAACGGACTGAAAAATTGGAAAGTGGGCATGTTGGTAATATAGTTACTGGTATCACATGCCTCAATGAGCCAAAATCCCATATTGGCACAAGGCCACGCCTGCTACTTCCTCTATACTCTGAAGCAGCAGCCAAGACCCTGCTGCATGCCAGCTACTTCAGGTTGGGGCAGAGGATAACCCTTAAACTCTGGGTCAGACCAGCTTTGTATGCAGAGCTGTCTTTCTACTTGGATTTTGCTCTGTGGTTCAGGATTTGTCCTTCTACTGAGATCAGCATCAGCAGACAGGAGTTAATTTTTCCCGGCTGCCTGTCTCCAAAATGAGCTCAGGAACTTAGAACACTGATTTCAATAATTGTTTTCATGCCAGCATATTTTCATTGTGGCCTTCATTATAGTCACGTAATGTTTCTTCTGTCTGTTCTTTCATGGCTTTCTTTGCCATGACAGCTCAGTCAGATTCCCTCATTCACTTCTGCTAATGTGAGCCCTGAATAGAATAAGCCTGTGCAATGATGATTTCAAAAGGGGGGAAATGGAGCTGTCTCCAAAAATAATTTTCAATTAATGGGTGGGATTTTATTTGAGGATTAGGCCCAAATGTAAATGTTTCCAATGATATATGGTAAAGTGCCTAGGAATCGTACTCTCTTCTTTCATTAAGTCTTTTACAGGAATAGATAATGTCTAGATTTCTTTATTTGACTTCATAAAATTTGCCAGGACAAAAAGTGCTGCCAAGTTCCTCAAGACGAGCTATGTTGGGTACTTGCCCTATGCCACTGTAAAGAAAAAAAAAACAGGACTGTTGAAAAGGAGCTGGTGCAGCACATGGCACTTTCCCACTCCTCACAAATGATGGCTGCTGTGCTAGTTAACCTTTCCTGAAACTCAGTCAGTTCATGCTGTGCAGCAGTGGAAATTTGAATGAAATAAAGGGCTTGCAGGACCCATAGAAACTCCATATCGTCTTCATTCCCAGATTCATGCAATTGCTATCTTCCTTCTGGAACACCCAGTGCTGCTCATCAAACTCTTAATAAGTCAGTCCAGGGTCCATGTGGCAGTGACAGTTCAGATTCCAAAACATAAGAGGTCAAATTCATTGCTGATATAGTGCCACTGATTTCAGTGGAGTTACACCTGGGATGAATTTGGCTAATGTATCCAGGAATGTTCTTTGGAGACACATTCTAACAATATTCTAAGGTCTGGCCTTCATGCTGAAATTGCACTGATTTAACTTGGTGCATAGACCAGCTCTAATGAGATCTTAAAAAATAAAGTGACAGTCTTGAACTTATTATAATGAAATTTGTTAAACATATTTTATTCTGTGATTATGATCCTGATAGATGGAGGAAAGTATCTTCTTTGTATTCAAGAATGTACATAATTGATTGTAAGGACTTGATCCAAAGCCCATTGAAATCAATAGAAAGATAATTGCTGACTACAATGGGCTTCAAATTAGTCCTTAATTTTCCAACATGAATCCTGGCCACCTTTGATATTAATGATTTTTATCTCAAATAAGCTGAAGAGGGGAAAGTTACACAATTAAAATGCACTGTGTTCAGTTGAATGTGATAAGCTAATATCTGACAGTGCAGAAGAACCCTAAATTGAACAACCTTCATGAAACCTGACCCCTAGTAGTCTAAAAACCCTCAACCACACAGAAAATTTAGCTAGGAAAATATCCAAATATCCAATATCTTTCTTTGATACTGCTTGGATAAAATGGAGAAATAAATGGCACTGTAGGTAATGATTTTATACAGATTTTTTTGAACATCAAAACAAAAATTAAATAGATTAAATGCATGCATTTGTTTAAACTTCCATGAATATTTTCCCCCAGTATATAGCATATAAAACCTAACCCACTCTCTTGAGTGCCTGAAAAATATGCTAATATTTCTGATCTTCAGATCTCAGTACATGATGAATTCAGAAGTGAGTTCTTTTTTTCCTCCTTCTTCCACCTTTCCAGGTCATAGAGTATCCCCTGAGTTACTCTGTTCCTTTGGCCTCGTGTCATCAGTTCCAAACTCTGAGTGATACTGCCAGTCCTGTGTGCTTTGTGTTCATTGCCCATAACTCTCTTTTGGAGATGGTGACTATATTGTGCAGCTGTCCACAGGCTGAATAAACTCTGTCCCTGATGCCACTACTAACTGGAGAAGCCCTGTAAGCCTACCATGCAATGAATGAAGAACTGGTGGAGGAATTTTTATGGTGGTGTTGGGAAGTTTGAAATCTACAGCAAAAGCTACAGGCAGCAGTTCTAATAATCCATTTTACTATTAGTAGAGATGGCATGGGAGATGCCAGGGCAGGAAACAGTTTAGAACTCAGCTGATTTACCACAGGGATGGAACCATTTAATTTCAATGTAAATGATTTTGCTTCAATTTTAAGCTACCCCTGTGGTGTCCATTAGCGTTGTTATAGCCATG
This sequence comes from Chelonoidis abingdonii, assembly GCF_003597395.2. Taxonomy (NCBI): domain Eukaryota; kingdom Metazoa; phylum Chordata; order Testudines; family Testudinidae; genus Chelonoidis; species Chelonoidis abingdonii. Next base: position 106,502,768 of record NC_133769.1, read on the forward strand.
TTGGTCCCAGGATATTAGTCAAAGTGGGGGAGATAATATCTTTTATTGGACCAGCTTCTGTTTGTGAAAGAGACAAGCTTCTTCAGGTCTGAAGAAGAGCTCTCTGTAGCTTAAAAAATTGATTCTTTCACCAACAGAAGTTGGTCCAGAAAAGGCTATTACCTCATCCACCTTTTCTCTCTGGTTTAATTTCATCATCCAAGATGAGGGAAATGTAAATAGTATCAGTGTTTATAAAGGCAAAAAAGTAGAGAAAGAAAAGCGCGTGGGCTTATTCAAACTGGCTCGACATCAGTATAACTCCATTGGCTTCAGTTTTACTCCTGACTTACTCCAAGTATAAGTGGGCCTGATTCCAATCTCACCTATTATAGTTAGCATTTTTAAAAGACTGTATACTTTGAGTGAGAATGTATGGTGCAAATTGTTAAAGAATGCAGTTTTCTTAAATATATATTATGTACACTTTTCGTTGTTAAATACTTATCACATACATGATATACATTACACAAAATTAAGTTATTGTTAGAAGGATGAAACATAGAGGAAAAGTCTAATAATGTATCACATCAGGATTCCTGACCATTGGCAAAGCTTGTTTGGTGAGTGGCATTTTTATAAATAAGGTTCTAGTAACTAGCATTGGCCGTAGATTTTATTAGCCACGATAGTTGGAAGTACAGCACTTTTCAAATAAGTTTGACCTGGTTCAACTTTGAAAATGTAATTACAACTCTACCCCGATATAACGCTGTCCTCGGGAGCCAAAAATTTTTACCGTGTTATAGGTGAAACCGCGTTATATCAAACGTACTTTGATCTACCAGAGTGCGCAGCCACGCCCCTCTGGAGCGCTGCTTTACCACGTTATATCCAAATTCGTGTTATATCGGGTCATGTTATATCGGAGTAGAGGTGTATGTTCTTCATATGGAGTGATATATATCCATCTAATTTAAAAAACAAAATTAGCTATAATTAATGGTCATCTGAATATATGCTTAGTTGGGGGAACTACTTGTTAGTTGTGTTACAAAATTCATTGTGCTAGCTTAATTTAAATGAATATGTGCAATTCATTTTTTAAGTGCTCTGGCCTTTGATAATTTAGGCCAAAATTCTGCCCTCATTTACAACAATGCAACCTCACTGGGTTTGCTCGAGTTGAATGGAAACAAGTGAATGCAGAATTGGTCTTTTATTATCTTGCCTTAAACTGGAAATCAATATATTCAATAAATTTGTATTGATTTACTCATCCTGATGCATTATTAGTACTGAGTCATACCATTATTGGCAGAAAAGGGAATTAAGAATGAATTGGTAAGTATGAATTGGCTTGTGGCTATAAACCAAGCAAAATCAAACAAAACACACATACACATATCAGTAACATCTTTGAGTAAGAACACTAGCATGTCTGGGGAGGAAAACCTCATTTACAAAGACAAACATCAGGCAGACAAATGTCATTCCTTATCACATAATCATTTATGTTAATTAAATGTCCTAGGGCCTAATCTAGGTTCTACTGAAGTCCAATGGCAAAACTTTAATTGAAGTCCAATGGCAAAACTTTAATGGACTTGGGAGCAGGCTTGGGGCCCAAAGTCCATTAGTATGAAACTAATATTGAATGATGATGGAAGTAGGTTTCCTGTCTGTGCTACCCAACATTCAATACATTGTCTGTAAAATTTCAATAGACAAGTTTTACATTGACACTGCAGGTTCAATGCACACTTGGAAGACAGATGCAATTCTCGTTGAAGCTCAAGGTACATGAAATCTGTATCACTAAGTCTGAATTGTTAGGCTTCAGTTTGTTGATAATTTGTGTTACGATAGTGCTGAGAGACTGCAATCAGGGATCGGGGCCCCTTTGGGCTAGGCACTGTACATACGAAAAGATTGTTCCCTCCCCCAAACTGTCCACTACCTAAAGTTAAAATGAGAGACAATAACAAACCATCATGACAAGCAGATGACAGAGCACAAGTGACACAGCTCTGATTATCATATAATAAGCTGATCTTCCTATACCAAGAGAATTGTTTTTTGTGACAGGATTAAGAATGTTAATCAGGGGTGTCATAAACAGATTGTTAAGGGTTAATGTCTCTTTTACCTGTAAAGGGTTAACAGGGAACCAAACACCTGACCAGAGGACCAATCAAGAAACAAGATTCTTTCAAATCTCAAGGGAGGGAAGCCTTTGTTTGTAGTTTGGGGTTTTTGCTTTGTGCTGCTCTCGGGGGGTCTGAGAGAGACCAGACATTACTACCGGTTCTCTAAGTTTCTGTTCAAATAGTAAGTAGGAACAGGTGATTTTAGTATTTTTGTTTGTTTTACTCTATTTGCAATTGTGGATCTGGCTGGTTAACTTTTATATGTGTAGTTGCTG